>NC_053448.1:38739344-39049016 GCF_007990345.1 Gossypium hirsutum | reverse complement strand
TTGATTTTAGCTTATCTATGTAAGAATACGTATTTTCATTATTTTAATAGTCTATTCAATTAAATTTTTATCATTTTTAGGAGTTAAAATGTAATTTTACTTTTACTAATTTAAAATTTAAAAAAAATTAAAGGGCTTAAATGAAAATTTTTCTATTTTAGAGGGAGTCGAGTTTAGTAAGGGTTCTGATTTTTGTTTAAATGATAAAAAACTTATTTTAATTTTAAAAAATTATAATATGATTTTTGTTTCGATTTTTAAATTATTTTTTTGTTCGTTGATTTTAACTAGATAATTATTGAGAATTTTTTAAAAAGAGCTTCACTGTTACAAATAAAGTTCATTCACATGTACAATGTAAGTATAGCAGAGGGGAAGTCAAAAATTTTTTTAAGGGATCAAGACTAAATTATACATTTTTATAAGAGTTAAAATGTATTTTTATTATTGTATTAGTTTATATTTTTATGGTTTTCAAAATGACTAAACCGAAATTCTATCATTTTTTTGAGTCCAAACTATACTTTTACTATATATTAATTAAAGATTTTGTAATTTTTGGGGACTAAAAGCAACGGTATTTCATCTTAGAGGGGGCTAGGCCCCTACCTATCCCTCCCTTCATCCCTAAAGTATAAATATATGTCAAACGAATTACAATATAGAATCAAATTAGTATAGGGCACGATAAACGAAAAATTAAAAAAAAATTCAAATCAGACCAAAATGAATTAGATAAAACTAATAAATAATATATATTGGAACGAAGACTCACATATAGTAAGTACTTATTATTCGATAAGCAAGTTGAGGCTTAATGGCCGTATTTATGGGCGCTGTTCATTTGACTGTGAGAAAAATTGATTCCTTATGAACCCTAAATTTGTACGTACGGAAACTTCAACTTGGTCTATGATTATTATTAATAATTAAACAGGAAAAAATGGGGGAGGGGGTTCAACGTACGAAGATGGTGGAGATGCATGCAACTCACCATATACCAACCAGTTGATCAGCCATATTCTTTTTTGTTTTTTATGAAAGAATTTTTAAATATTGAAAGAAGGTATAGAGTTGATAAATTTCTCAACGAATTGATATTGTCTTCAAGTCAAGTTTAGGTTTTATCTCCCGAATCTTAACTTTGTCAAGGGTAGCATATATTCTCTTTAAAGTCATATAAGGGGCAATAGTTTAAATTTTACTAAGCGCACGATATTTACATTCTCTTACCATGCATCTGATCCAATGAGACATTCTCTCGCTTTGTGACTCCTACTTTTGGTTCGGACTTCCTATAGAGTAAAGGAAAAAAATATTAGCTCGACCTGAAGATAATATCAACTCGTCGAAAGATCCACCGACTTCAAAATAACAACATTTAATAGACTTATATGGAAAGAATTGACCTCCCCTCAATATTAAATCAATGCGTGGATAAAATTTTCGTTTACTGTTAAGAATTTCGGAATGCAAAATTTTAATTTTTCATCATGTGTGAGTTTAATATTTTTATCTGTTTATTTAAACAAAATAATTATTTAAATTACTTTAAAAAAGTCTTGCAAGACTAAAATTATTTATAATATTTTATGAATTATATAAACATTTTCTTTCTTTTTTCTTTTTGGTGAAAGCAAAAACTTTGAGCACCCCAATGAAGGAATAGATAAGATCAATTTTAAGTATATTTCCAAGTTCTCAATTCTTATAATAAAGAAAAAAATAGAAAAAAAAAGAGAGTCAAAATCCGGAAGTACTACAGCTTAAAACTAAGGGATCGATTCACTAATTGTACCATTAAAATATGTATAGTTTTCAATAGGTCTTTGTATATGCTCAAATAGCATACAATTACATTAAAAAAATTATATAAGTTGAAATAATGAATATATTATATTGATTGATTTTATTATATGCATAACCCTACGTACAATTGATGTATAAAAATTTATATTTTCGAAGGAGGTTAATTTCTCTATTTATATGATATGGTTCTTGGATGTGATGTTTTAGGCAGGCTCCCATGCATGTCAACACATAACCTATCCTAAAATTAACACGTGTTCTCTAGGTGTTGAACCCATCACATGTGAACTCATGTAAACTATCATTATTGGAGTAAAGAGTATCGGATCGGTAATAGCGAACACCATAACAATCTCAATTTAAAAAAAAATATTTTTTTATGATGTAATTATCTTACATATTTAAAAAGCAAATCCAAGAAAAGTCTTTCATTATTTTGAGAACATGAAATTATATTTATTTAAAAACCCTTACGATAGGATATAGTTTTCAAGGGCACAATTTGTCATCACACATGAAAATGACTTTTTCCTAGGTCAATGCCCCCCTCTACTTGCACTATATATAATAAGAATTTCATTTTATCCAAATAAAAAAAACTATATTATGTTTGTTTTTGTTATTTACAAAATTAAATTCTCCAGCTTTATTATCTTACATCGGTTTTAGTTTTATCGATCGTTTTAGTTCGGATTATTTTAATTTTTAAATTGTTTGTGCTTTGAATTAGTTTATAACTACTTTGTAATTACTCGAATATGTATATTCGTGATTGTACTCTATTTGTACTTGCAAACTCTCTTGGAAAAAGAAAGCATGGCTTGAACTCAGCTTGGCTCGATTTATTAAGACTGATGTCATCGAAACATAAAAATTAAAAATAATTAGTGCGTTTATCAGAGAGGTCCTTCTATTATAGGGACCTAATTAGGTCTCTCTACTATTAAATAGATAAATTGCTCATAAGCTGACAAGCAGTTGCCTTTCACTTACCTCAGAATGCTTGAAAGCTGAAGCATAGTTTTAATTGCAACTTGGAAACAATAATTAGTTAATATATTTTAATTTAAGATTTGAATTGAAAAATAAAAAATAAAAAATAAAAAATACGACATCTAACAAAGGATTACTTCACAAAACGTTCGAGTTTTTTAATTGGCCCCTATATTTAAAAGTATTTTCATTCAATCCTTGAAGTATTGGTATTGTATCCATTAAATTAATTCTTCTATCAACTTAATCCTTAAATGACGGTTTTGATATGATGTAAAGCATATTTAAAATATGTAGATTCACATTGTAAACACGTATGTACCTATCGTAAGGAGAAATTCAGTATGACGTGTTAAAAAAGTGTCATTTAAATTTAGAAGAATTATATCTTCTTCTTCTTCTTAACACATCGAATTCAATCTATCCATGCAATAGGAATAAACATGTTAATATTTAGACTGATGAAAAAACTTAATTGATACGGTATTGATACTTTAAAGACTCAATTAAAATTTTTAGAATTTTAATATTAATTTAAAAATTGAAACATAGTTTAAGGATCTTTGATGAAAATGGACCTAAAATAAATAAATAAACCCGATCTATAATCTCTATTTTGTTCATATTTTATAAATTGCACCAAATATTTTATAATAATTAGCTTAGATTTTAAATTGATTCTTAATTTCTAAAGTATTTTAATTTACGTTATTAAAATATTAATATTATATTTTAAAAAATGTAGCCTCAATTTAAGCATAAATGTAAGCTCAAATTTTGAGAGATTTTGTTGCATATGAAATATCAAGGATCAAACACCAAGTATTCACACATTATAAGTAGAAAAATAAAATTATCTAGGAAGAAACGGCAATAAAACCGAGCTACCAAGTGAAAATTATTAGATTACGAGATGGAACATTATTGATACACAATATCAACGGCTGTGAAAAAGGAGGGGAGAGAGTTTTTGGTAAAGAAGTAGAGAAGAAGAAAATAGTAAAAATGGAATGTCCAAGTGTTTGTCCCCTAAAGAAGGTCTTTAGAATATTATTATATAAGGGGATTAATAAGGTCGGATTCTTCTAAGACAAGCTTACACTTGTGAACTTGTGAAGTGTGTAATTTGGGGCATACTATATAGGTTTTAACTTGAAACTTTATCAAGCAAATTTTGTTGTCCAATAGTGTAGCATAGGAATCAAAAATTGTATTGCAGAATACCGCGAACCGTGTTTCTCATAAGTAAAATTTTGTCCCTCACCTTGTCAAAGAAATTAGCGAGCTTAGAAAATGACTGTAAAAATCAAGTTAAAATCAGCGAACCGTGAAAATGACAGTTGCGATCTTAAATCGAGCGAATTGTTAGAATATCGAAGGTCGCGATATGAATATTGAGCGAACCGTAAAAATGACAACCGCGATATGAATATCAAGCGAACTGTTAAAACATTGAAGGTTGCAATATGAATACTAAGCGAACCGTAAAAATGACAACCGCGATATGAATATCAGGTGAACCTTAAAAATGGCACTTGTAATATAAATATCCAATGAAGTGTTTGGAACCGGAGGTGCATTTTCAACATGTACATTATATAAAAAGGGGATACCGAAACTAACTGTAATACCCAATTTTAGCCCGGGCTCACATATGGAAACATAATTTTTGAGGATATGCAATCTTAGATATGATATGCAATCCTAGATATGATATGCAATCTTAGATATGATATATGCAATCTTAAATATGATATGCAATCTTAGATATGATATATAATCTTAGATATGATATGCAATCTTAGAATATATGATTTTGTAATCTTAGAGATTTAATTTGTAGATACCCTTTAATCTCAGCCGTTGATGTAATTGATCTGTACCGTTGGATTTTGGGAGGCTCAACTATAAATAGAGGCCTCTCCCTTCATTGGAAAAGAAGAGAAAAGGGAGGGAGGAGAAAAAAAAAGAGAACGATTGGCAGTTTTTTAAAGGTGGCTTACTATTTTTTTCGTTCGATTATTTTTTACTTATTTACGATTTTAAAAAAAAGGAGAAGGTGATACCACTGCGAATTTTATTCTATTTTTATTTAGCCCATCCGCCTTTTAATGTTTTTGTAATTAAGTTTTTTTTTATTTTTTTAATTTACCCTTTTATTTATTTTAAATTCCAATTTAATCCTTTTGAACGGCGCCGTTTTAGAGGAGAAGGGAAAATTTCCCTTCCAGCCCCTCTATGTAACTCGCGCGTTCAAATTAGTCCTTTTACTTTTATTTATTTGTGGATTTACCCCAGATTTTTTAATTGCAATTCAATTTAGTTTTTTAGGTTCTTTTTATTTATTTTATTAATTAATAGTGTAATTATTATTTTTATTCTAATTTTTTTATTTATATATATTCCTTTTATATGTACACATATATATTTTTTTTAAAACGAATATTTTCCTTTTTTTAAATGAATATTTTCATATATATATGTATATATTTACATTTTTAAGTGATTAAATACTCACCTTTTTTTTTCCTTTTTTTAAAATATACTTATTTTTTTCCTTATTTTCATAAGTATATTATGTGTTGTATTTATATATAAATTCTATAACCTAAAATTTTATTTGTAAATTATATGTATATTTTTAATCTTCATAATTTCCATGTGTACATCTTTTGATCCTCATTTATTTGTTTGCTATCCCATCCATTGTATAATTGTGTTTACATTTAATATTTTGCATGTCATGGATTACCCTTTTTTTTATTTCGTTTTATTCATTTGCTTATATTATTTTTATGTCGATGATATATTTATTATTGTTATTATTATTATTATAGCATTTGTATGTATAAAATCACGTTACATCATTTTTACTCAAATTTAAAGATAGAATTTTTTTTTTAAATTGAGATAATGTTCGTATTTAGGATTTTCAAGGGAATTGAGCCCTAACGTATTGGGTTCCGATTTTCTTCGTTAAATCCGACAATCGAGCATTTCTCTTCAATAAAAAAATAAAAACTCATTATTGGGAATTCAACACGTTGTGTCCTAACGTATTGGATGTGACGCATTGATTTCTCGAAATGAAGATTTTTTTAAAAATAATAAAGGAAATATTCTGAGTTTGGGATTTTAAAGGAATTGTGCCCTAACGTATTGGGTGTGATTTCTTAAATCTTGGATAAGTGGATGTTCCTTTAAAGTAAAGGAAATATTCCGAGTTTGAGATTCTAGAGGAATCGTGCCCTAACGTATTGGGTGTGATTTCTTAAATCTTGGATGAGTGGATGTTCTTTTAAAGTTTTATTGTACAAGTATTTTGGCCCAATTCATTTTGGGGAAAATTAGAATGCTGTGCCCTAACGCATTGGGTGTGGTATCTTCTTTCTCTGAAATAATAAGGGTCTTAATACGTAGCTTTTTAAGTTTTGCTAAGGATTACGTTTTTTCCAAATTCTCGACCTTAAGATACTAATTAATTAACTAGGTACCAATTTTGGGCGTTACGAGAGTGCTAATCCTTCCTCGTACGTAACTGACTCCCGGATCCGTTTTTCTAAAACTCGTAGACCAAAACCGTTTTTTTAGGTGATCCAA
The DNA here is from genome assembly GCF_007990345.1 of Gossypium hirsutum. NCBI lineage: Eukaryota > Viridiplantae > Streptophyta > Magnoliopsida > Malvales > Malvaceae > Gossypium > Gossypium hirsutum. Next base: position 39,042,614 of record NC_053448.1, on the reverse strand, counting down.
TCACACCTTAATAAAAGATTGGTGGCGACTCTCAAATTTTCATTTTTTTTAGAGTCGACAACCTAAAACATTTTTGTTTTTCAAAAGATGGTTTTGACACTAACCATATTGAATGTCCCCAAGTTTCTCATAATACTTGTTGCTAAACTTATCAACATCCACAACTGTTGTCCCTATGTTATGGATTTTAGTTTGCCTGGATGAATCAAGCGAATTGCTATCGAAGATGCCATAAATAATGTTGATGAATATGTGCAAACTAACTTCAGAATTCAAGGATCATTTGCATATAAAAACTGCACATAGAAGCCAGAGGTATGAAGAACTTAGTTGGTTGCCGAGTGCTTCTTTCATCCTGCAAAAATAGTGTTAATTGCCAAGCATGTTTGTATAAGAAAAGACATACAGACTTTGTCCCAATTCGTAAACCAAAACTTTAATACGCCTAAAGCTCAATTCTAAGTAAACATAGGGTCAAACAATATGGGGAACAATGTTGAACACTACAAACAGTAAACATAATTTGGATCCCACCAGGTGGAGTCGTTAAGGGGCTCGCGAGCTCACTTTGCACAGCCTAGGTATTCGTGAGCACAGGGCACGAAGCCAAACGAATGAACCAGCGAGCACCTAGACCGGTGAACATGTGTTAAGTCTAGAGTAGCATCCGTGTCGATACGTATGGAGCCTACCTAGAACTTTAATTCCATAAATAGTAATCATATCATATAAATAACCCAATTCTCCCCACTAAGAAGACACAAAGCAAAAACACTCAACATATATATATTAAAAAAGATTGCAGCATCTCACCTGCTTATTCCTAGCTTGGATGTTTGTTCTTCTTAACCTTTCTAATTAAATTAGCCCACTGAAAATTAAGGCATGGCATCTAGCCGGGATTTCAAAGAGAACTTGATTTTGGATTTTATCAGACAAAATTGTTCATCAAGGGGTTTTAAGAATCATTACATAACTCATCCAGATACAGATAATTAAGGAAAAATATTGTGAATATTAGTTACAAGCGTTGCATGAAAACAAGGATGAAGGAAATTGAAGTAGAATAACTAGTGAGTTTTCTAGGTTGGGGGAAATGAGATACAAACCTGTACATGCAGAAGAAATAAGAAATGGCAAAAATCAAGTTTTATACAGGGGACAGAGAGCCAGCAATAGCCACTATTCCAACCTTTCTACCCAAATGACATGCAAGTCCTAATTAATTATAACAAGGGTCAACCCCCCTTTTTTTTTAATTGCAACATAAAGTCATGCACTTTTCCAGGCTTGAGTAACTGAGCTTTAAAACTGAAATTTTCTGCATTTAGAAAGCAAGAATTATTGTGTTTTAATAAATCATGATCATAAGACCACAATTCAGATACAATGTAACATTAAAAGAACCCCTGTGAGACTGCGCATGAGATTAATTCCGTAAATTCACAAAATTGCAACATTTCATCCTTATATATAAAAAGAGAGAGTAAGACTTATCTGGAAAATGAAGTGAAGTACGGAGCATGGAAATTTTCCAAAAAGCAGGAATCACTTAAAGCCTCCAAAAATAATCCCTAATTAGACAAACCGTTGTTTTGGGGGTGGATGAGGAAGAGTCTCCACGGGATTCTCAGTGGTTAATGGAGGAAAGTAACGGTTATTTTGTTGGTTTCCGGCAAAGAGGGGATTGTCGAACGATGGTGGCGTTTTACGGTGTGCTTTGGGTAGACTGATATGGAGCCAGTGTCCGATGGCTCAGTTTGGTTGCATGCAAAGACTAATAACTATTGAGCATGGACTGCAATGCAACAGAAGGCCATGATGCAGACCAGCAGCTGCAGCAGACCAGCATTCAAGCAGGACCAGAAGTAGCTTAATTATTTTGTTTACTTTTTGTTCATTTTGTAATGCCATCCAAGCTAAATATAACTAGACTTTTAGAGTTGTTAAGATTTGAATTGATGGATGTAATGGCTAAAAATTGTTCAGCTTTCTTTTGTATTACTTTAGTTGGCAACTTGCCAAAATAGGTGGGAGCAGTTACAAGTTTAGGTAACTGACATTCTAATTTTGTAACTCTTATATTTTCAAATGAAATGAAAAGTAATAGCATTCCATTCAGTTACATTTTTTGCTTTTGAGTTTTCTGTTCTGTTTCTGCTTGCTGTTCGAGAGCTTATGCTCTTGGTGTTTTCATTTGTTTGATTTGCTGCTGCCATTGTTCCAACAAATGGTAATCAGAGCCTCCTATCTTTGAGGACCTCTGTTGTTTATGTTTTAGTTTTTTCAAAGTCAGTTTTTTGTGTTTTCAAAGTCAGTCTTGGCAGCATGAGTTTTGCTCCTCCTCCACCACCAGTTTTTGCTGGAGACAACTACCACATTTGGGTTGTCAAAATGAAGACATATCTTCAAGCACTTGACCTCTGGAGTGCAGTTGAGAGTGATGTCGAGCCAGCACTATTAAGAGCAAATCCTACCATTGCTCAGATCAGGCAACATGGTGAGGAACGAGCCAAGAAACACAAAGCTATGGCCTGTTTGCAGAATGGAATATCAGATGTTATTTTCACTCGTATCATGGCCTGTGACTCTCCCAAGCAGGCATGGGACAGGCTGAAAGAGGAATTTATGGGATTAGACAAGACCAGGCAGCAACAAGTCATCAACCTTAGAAGGGAGTTTGAAAATTTGAAGATGAAGGAGTCAGAAACCATCAAGCAATATTCTGATAGGATTATGGCTACTGTCAATAATATTAGACTCCTTGGAGAAGATTTCAGTGATAGCAGGGTTGTTGAGAAGGTTATTACCACCTTACCTGAAAGGTTTGAGTCAAAAATCTTCTCATTGGAGGACTCGAGAGATCTCACAACCATTTCTTTATCTGAGTTGGTTAACTCACTCTATGCACTTGAACAGAGAAGAGCAAGTAGGTAGGAGGAGAGTCTTGAAGGTGCTTTTCAAGCAAAGGTCAGAGAAGGCTCCAGCTCAAGCCAGAAAGCTAAGAAGCCTTGGTTTGAAAAGAGGGAAAGATCAAAGAAAGATGCCGGTAGAAGGAGGTTTCCACCATGCATTCACTGCAAGAAGACCAATCACCTGGAAAAATTTTGCTGGACCAGACCAGATACACAGTGCAAAAGCTGTAAGAAGTATGGTCATCATGAGAAAATCTGTAGAAGTCATGAGAAGGCACAAGCACAACCAGTACAAGCCAAGTCTGCCGAGGATGTCCAAGCTCAGGAGGAGCATGTATTTACAGCTTCATGTTTTGCAGCTAAAAGCAAGAGCAGTTGGCTTGTGGATAGTGGCTGCTCACACCACATGGCTGCAGATGAGAGCCTTTTCAAGAACCTTGACAGGAGCTATGTCTCGAAGGTCAGGATAGGCAATGGCAACTTGATTGAAGCAAAAGGTAGAGGTGATGTGGTCATTCACACTGGTTCAGGTAACAAAATCATTTCTGATGTGCTCTATGTGCCAGAAATAGACCAAAATTTACTCAGTGTAGGCCAGCTAGTCAAGAAAGGCTTTTCACTAGTTTTCAAGAATGATTCTTGTGTTATAAGTGATGCTCATGGTAGGGAGATTGTCTCAGCACCTATGGGAGACAAATGTTTTATGCTGGAAGTGAGTCAGCTTGAGAAAAGTGCATATACAAGCTCAGTTGACAGTACTGATCTTTGGCACAAGAGGTTTGGCCATGTTAACCTCAAATCACTTGATTTGCTGCACAAAATGAACATGACAAAGGACATGGTGAAGGTTAGTGCAAGTGAAGGTGTTTGTGAGGTGTGTCAGCTTGGCAAACAAGCCAGGTTGCCCTTTTCAGCTAACCAAGCATGGAGGGCTCGAGAAAGACTTGAGTTGGTGCACTCAGATGTCTGTGGACCAATGAAGACCCCTTCACTGAATGGCAGTAAGTATTTTATACTGTTTATTGATGATCTGACCAGATTTTGCTGGGTTTATTTCATGAAACAGAAGTCAGAAGTGTTTGAATTTTTTGGAAAGTTCAAGGCATTGGCAGAAAATCAAACAGGCTGCAGGATTAAGGCCTTGAGGACAGACAATGGTTCTGAATACTTGTCTGAAAGATTTCAGAAGCTATGTGAGCAGGCTGGGATTCATCATCAGTTAACCACAGTGTACACTCCTCAGCAAAATAGAGTGTGTGAGAGGAAGAACAGAACAGTGATGAACATGACCAGGTGTATGTTGTTTCAAAGCAAGCTTCCAAGCATTTTTTGGGCTGAAGGTGTCAACACCTCAGTGTACCTGCTCAATAGGCTGCCAACACATGCTGTGAATGATAAAACTCATTTTGAAGCATGGTATGATCTTAAACCAACTGTTTCCCATTTAAAAGTGTTTGGTTGCAAGTGTTTTGTACTTGTCCCTGCAGAAAGAAGAACCAAGCTCGAGAAGAGGTCAGTTCCTGGTATATTTGTTGGCTACAGTAGCTGCAAAAAGGGCTACAGAGTATTTGATCCTTCAACCAAGAAGATTTTGGTAAGCAGGGATGTCAAATTCGATGAAGGAAGGTTTTGGAGTCTAGATGGCTCTAACACAAGTCAGTTTGAAGAAGAGCAGATTGACAGCAATCCGGAATTGGCAGAAAATGAAGTCAGTAATGCCAATGTAGATGATGCTCCTGTGAGAGGGACCAGGTCTATTGCTGATATCTACCAAAGATGCAATGTGGCCATTGTTGAGCCTTCAAGCTATGAAGAAGCTGCAAGAAGTAAGAGCTGGAAGAAGGCTATGGAGGCTAAAATCGACATGATCCATAAGAATGACACTTGAGATCTGGTAGACAGACCTGATCAGAAGAAGGTCATAAGTGTCAAGTGGGTTTTCAGGACCAAATTCAATGCAGATGGCTCTCTGAACAAGCACAAGGCAAGGCTTGTGGTGAAAGGGTACAATCAACAGTTTGGCATTGATTTTGAGGAGACATTTGCTCCAGTGGCAAGGCTGGATACCATAAAGCTTCTATTTGCTTTCGCTGCACAGAAACAGTGGAAGGTCCATCAGCTTGATGTCAAGTCAGCTTTCCTGAATGGCTTCCTTAAAGAGGAAATTTATGTTGAACAGCCTGATGGATTTAAAGTCCGAGGAAAGGAGGACAAGGTTTACAAGCTGAAGAAGGCACTCTATGGACTAAAACAGGCTCCTCGAGCCTGGTATGACAGGATAGATGCTTACCTGTTTAGGCTCAATTTCGAGAAAAGTTTGAGTGAGCCAACTTTGTTTATAAAGAAGTCTAAAGATGAGACTTTGCTGATTGTCTCAATATATGTGGATGATCTATTAGTGACTGGAAGCAGGGTCGATTTGATTCAGGAGTTCAAGAAGAATATGCAAGACATGTTTGACATGACAGACTTGGGAATCATGACTTACTTCCTTGGTATGGAAGTAGACCAGTCTGATCAAGGCATTTTTATCAGCCAGCATGCATTTGCCTTGAAAATTCTCACTAAGTTTCATATGGAAAATTTCAAGCCAGTGAGTACACCTCTAGTCATGGGACAGAAGTTGAGCAGCTATGGAGATGAAGAAAAGGTGGATGAAAGAGAGTATAGAAGTCTAATTGGATGTTTGCTATACTTGACAGCAACTAGACCTGACCTTATGCATTCGGTCAGTTTGCTATCTCGTTTTATGCATAGCTGCAACACATCACATTTAAAGGCTACAAAGAGAATCCTCAGGTATGTGAAAGGATCCTTGAAGTTTAGAGTGATGTTCAAGACAGGAGGTCAGCTGAAGTTATCTGGCTACTCAGACAGTGACTGGGGAGGTTCGATTGATGATATGAGGAGTACTTCAGGCTACATCTTTTCTCTTGGTTCAGGAGCTTTCTGTTGGAGATCTAGAAAGCAACAAACAATTGCTCAATCAACTGCTGAGGCAGAGTACATAGCAGCAGCTGGAGCAGTAAGCCAAGCTATTTGGCTTAGAAAATTGTTGTGTGATTTGAATGAGGAACAATTTGAGCCTACTGAGATTATGGTTGATAATCAATCAGCAATAGCTATCTCCAAGAATGCTATTTTTCATGGCAAAACAAAGCACTTTAAGCTCAAATTTTATTTTGTTCGAGAGGCAGTACAATCAAAGGATGTGAATCTTACATATTGTAGTTCACAAGATCAATTGGCTGACATTTTAACAAAGCCTCTTGGTACTATGAGGTTTGAATTTCTTAGAGACTTGGTTGGTGTTTGTTGCCTACAGTCCAAGGAGGAGTGTTGAGCATGGACTGCAATGCAACAGAAGGCTATGATGCAGACCAGCAGCTGCAGCAGACCAGCATTCAAGCAGGACCAGAAGTAGCTTAATTATTTTGTTTACTTTTTGTTCATTTTGTAATGCCATCCAAGCTAAATATAATTAGACTTTTAGAGTTGTTAAGATTTGAATTGATGGATGTAATGGCTAAAAATTGTTCAGCTTTCTTTTGTATTACTTTAGTTGGCAACTTGCCAAAATAGGTGGGAGCAGTTACAAGTTTAGGTAACTGACATTCTAATTTTGTAACTCTTATATTTTCAAATGAAATGAAAAGTAATAGCATTCCATTCAGTTACATTTTTTGCTTTTGAGTTTTCTGTTCTGTTTCTGCTTGCTGTTCGAGAGCTTATGCTCTTGGTGTTTTCATTTGTTTGTTTTGCTGCTGCCATTGTTCCAACAATAACGGGTTCAATGGTAAGAAAGCTGTTGATCCATGGCCGTCAGTGGCGTCGAAGGGTATGGGTTTTGAAATTATTTGACGTGTTCGATCCACGTCCACCACACTAATTGTTGATACAAAGTATCAACCGATGGAGGGGAGAGAGTTCTAGTGAAGAAATAGAGATAATAAAAATGGAATGTCTCAGTGTCGTCCCCCAAAGAAGTTCTTTAGAATTTTATTATATAGGGGAATTAATCAGGTTGGACCCTGAGTTGGGTTATTTTTATTATAATTATATAACAAACATCAAAGGCATGGTTCAATCGCGGCGGGACGAACCTATGTCTCATGTTTTTTTTCCTCTAGTACTAGTAAAAGAGTCATTCAATGCTTCGTAACCCTCTTGAGAATTTTGAAGTATTCGGGGAAGGTTTTCCGAGTGCAACCAGGATCTTTGCTGGTAACTAGAACCTCCGCGCATGCGGCTAGAGAGAATGCCATAACCAGTATCGATTACTGTCACGTTTAATTTCTCTGGTGGAGTAATCACGCAATAATCCGGCCCTTCTTCAACCATTGCTCCGAGCTGCAATATGAAACCGATGTAATTAAGGGAAGAACCCCAAATTAGTATCACTTGCTGGGATTGTTTTAAGCATAAAACTAGATCGGAACTACCTTCCGCAGTTCCGTGCATATAGCAATCATCATTTCGGTCTCTTTCACCCTCCAACTTGCCACTGAAGGAACCCAAAGAAGATGTTATTACAAAAGGTATCCAATTTATGCTATTCATATATAGTGGTAGTAAATTTACATTTTGGCGACTCAAATATGAAAAATTATAAAATGGTTACTCAATTATTTAATTTTGTTTTTTTATTCATTAGCGCACTAACGGTGACAACTTTTAAAAGTAGCATAATAGTAATTTTAACCTTCAGCATTTATACATTGTGTTAATTTAGTCTTGATTCTAAAAAATTTAACCCTCAACATTTATACATTGTATAATTTGATCTTTGTTTGCAGTTTTGCTTTCTTTGCGACATTTTCATCTAAAAAGCTAAAAAAAAAAATTATCAATTAAATTTGATTGAAAATATAAAAAAAATAGAAATACTAAAAAATTTAAGATAATAATTTTTATTTTTTTCATTCTTTTAAAATTAATCCTCAATGTCACAAAAAAATCAAAACTGCAAAAAGAAAAAAAAATTACACAATGTGTAAATGTTGAGGGTTAATTTTTTTAGAATCAAGACTAATTTGACATAATTTATAAATATTGAGGGTTAAAATTGTTATTATGCCAATTTTAAAAGTTACCATCATTAGCCTGCTTATGATTAAAAAACAAAATTGAATAGTTAGATGACAAAAAAGAAATTCACTAATAGTTGGGTGATTATTAGTGTAGTTTACCCTATACTATAACATGTTCAAGATTATATCATCTCTTATGGCAGTAGGACCATCGGCGTAAAGGGCAACAACGGCGAGAGTAATAGCAACATCTGGCATTTTGTTAATGTTTACATCAATAGCACGCAAGTGTTTCCTCCTCGATGAATTTCTTGGGGGGTCCGGTGACAGTTACGCTAGTCTCGGTCCAGGTGACTTTGGCACCCATCATCTCAGCAAATTTTACATCACCCTTAATACAGTGACGGAGCGAGGATGTTAATCTAGGGGAGTACAAGTTAAAATTAGACGTGCTATGTAAAAATAATCGATTCAAAAGAAGCAGTATTCCAACATAATAATCGATTTAAACATATAAATAATCGATTTAAAAGAAGCAGTATTCCAACATGACAATCGATTTAAACATATAAAAAATCAATTCAAAAGAAGCAGTATTCCAACAATTAAGAAGAAATAACATATCATTACTTAAAATTGTGCACGACGTTCTATCATTTCATATTCAAATCATAAATAGCATAATATAAATTTTTTTACTTTTAATCAAACATACGCTTGTTCAACCATTCGAAATCATAATATTCAAATTCAACTTAAAATCAAGAATTTACTAACTTTGTAATTGAAACCATAGTTTTCAATTCGAAACATAATATTTTAAATACTAAGTAAATCAACTACTAATGACAAGCTTGTATATACATGGTTTATCAAGTTGACAACTTAAGTTTCCTAATCCGAAATTCACATAACTTTCGGCTCGGCTAACCATTTTTTATTTTGTTTTCACCAGAATGCTCACTGCTTCACAAGCTATCATTTGACATAATTTTAAACAAAACAACAAATGTTTTCTTCCTCCCCTTTACTTTGGCCGAAGCTTACTATAACATTATCTAGCTATTTTTGTTTCATTTTTACATTTCTAGCAAGTTAGAAACCGTCTCTTAATTATTTTCCATCCAAAAACATATACGTTTCACTTAATTTTATAAGCTTCTATCAATATCCTTTAATGACAACTTTTAATACACTTAATAAAATAAAATAAAAACTATTGGTACATATATATAAAACAAGCTTCAAAGATTCAAAATTTGGAGGAAAAATGATGAAGAAATTGTTTTTCTTTTCTTGCTAGGCACCAATATGAAGGAGAAAAATGATAAAAATCTCATCTTTTCTTTTCTTTTTATATATATTATTATATCACTTATAAACTATTATTATTTTAAGTAAAATATTAAATTATTATTTAACAAAAATATCCTTCAACAAAAATATCCTTCAACAGTCATCATTGAGTAATTTAGTTTCTTTAATAAAATTCTACCTTTGTTTTTATCAAGAATAAATTTTTAATATTATTTTTAATACTATAAAAATATTGGTAGAGCCTACTTATATTTTTAGGAGGGCTATAACATATATACAAAGGAAAAAATTACAAAAATCTTAAACTTTAGAAGGCCTATTTATATTTTTGGGAGAACCATACTATATTTATAAAAGACTAAATTGAAAAAAAAAATAAACTTTGGGGGCATGACCCCCCTAGGTCTGGCTCCACCCCTGCCCTTAAATCGAAAGGAAAAAAGATGAAGTTATATAGTGATGGAATTCGAGATATGCCTTAAAGACGGCCATAACAACGGGAACAATACTTTACTAAGTACCTGTAAACTACTTGTTCCGCATCCTTCTACCGTGACAGTCCCACCCCTGACTGCTGCACCAGCAAGGAAGTAACTTGCACTAGAAGCATCACCTTCGACATAAGCATGTCCAGGAGACCTGAAAGATTTATTGATTTCGCAACATTTATTGAAACTGAGTACGGGATTTTGCAGCTACGTAACTTACTTATACTTTTGACCTCCTCGGATAAAGAATCGGTCCAAGTTATTTGTGTGCTCCACGGTGACTCCAAACCTTTCCATCACTTTTATGGTCATTTCAACATATGGACTCGAAATCAATCTATCGATGATCTCGATTTCCACATCCCGATGAGCTAAATGAGCTGCCATGAGTGACGCACTCAAGTATAGACTACTAATAGATCCGGAGAGTTTCATCTACGAAAGGACCCAGAATGGAACATCATAAATGGTAACAACACCATATAACGAAAACGATTTAAACCATACGTACCTTTCCCCCGGGAAGACCACCCTTTCCGTTTATATAGACAGGGGGACAATTCGTGCCGAGAGTACAATCAATATCAACACCAAGCTGTTTAAGACCAGTAACTAAGTCCCCGATCGACCTTTCTCTCATTCGGGGTATGCCATCAAGAATGTAGCTAAATAAACATGTAACGTATATGCATTTGAAAGAACATCAGCATATAAAGCATATAGTTCCACATTATTAAAATTATAGGACAAACCTCGAACTACCACCGGCGGAAGCAATAACAGCGGTAAGAAGCCGTATTGCGGTTCCAGCATTCCCAAGAAAAAACCAGATTTCTTGACCTTCCATATCCTCTACCGGAAACCGACCTCTGCAACCTTTGACGACGGCTCGTTTCTCGTCATTGTCATGCTCCACATTCACCCCAAGTTTTTTCAAAGCGACAAGCATGTAATGAACATCATCACCGTTCAACAAATTGTCTACCACAGTAGTTCCCTACATATCAAACAAAACATTAAAAATCATAGCATTATCAAATTTTATTGGAAAAAAATGTCACTAAACTACTAATAAATTTATGTTTTGATTACTCAACTTCAGAAAGTTATAAAATGATAATTGAATTATTCAAAAAAATTTATTTAAGATATTGAGTTATTAAATTCCCCTTTTTCTAAAAAGTCCAATTAGCGAGTTTAAGTGATAGTGGATCAATACCGATCAATGAGTAAAATAACATACATTAGATCCAAGTTGATCTGACGGTTAGTGCTAGAAATAGGAGAAGAAAGTTGTTTGGACATTCAAAGATATTTCATGAAAAAAAATTAAACCGGAGAATGAGAGTCTACAATTAATACAGGCATTATGAATAGACAATATCATACAATAACGATTTTAACAACGAATGAGTTAAATAAAAACTTTCGATTTGTTCAGTGATCATTTTATAACTTTTAAAATTGAATGAACAAAACATAAACTTACTTGTAAGACCCAATTTTCGCCCGGGCCAGGCTAACATAAATAAAAACCCAACAAGCCCAAAACTTTTACAAGCCCAAACTAAACATAACCCTGGCCCACAAACTTTAAAATTTTTCAGCCAAAACAAAAAAACCCTAGCCTCCCTAACTCTTTTCAGCCGCCAGCCTCTACGCATGCCCACTGCCGCCACTGCTCGCCTATCACTGGCCACCCATGCGTCTGACGCCCTCTGACACCACCTGCAAAATGAGCCTCACACAACAGAATAAAATAGCCAAACAACAAAACAACAAAGAAAATAGAAATCAAACGGTTGTAATATGGCTATAAAAGCCAAAGTGTTCTCGTTGTAACTTTTTTTACGAACGCACACAAAGAAATCAAAAAAACAGATCAGAAATTCGGAAAGGTTAATTAAAATCATTTATTGTTTCCTATTTGTTTTTCTTTCTTTTTATTTTGTCTTTTTACAAATCTATTTTGAATAAGAAACTAGAAATAAGAAAAGGGCTTTGAAATACCTGCTCCTCGCGGTGCGCCGCTGTTGGAGGCCTCCTCCGTTCGACGAGTCGCCGGAGCCACTAAGGTTTCGTTCGGGGTTTGTTAAGAGGAGAAACGGCGAGGCCGAAAGGCCATTTTCTTTCCTTTTCCTCTCATTTTAGTTCAAAAAATACCCAAGTCGGGTTTGTGTGTAAAAGGAACGATTTTTTTTGAAAAAACAAAAAGGATTCCGAACGATTTCCGCCTTCCGGCGCGGTGGCGCTATGGCGGAGCCACCACGAATGCTCGCCGGAGCCTTGGACCGGAGAAGTGGAAGAGTTGAGAGAATGAAAGATTTTTTTTCCTTTTTTTTAAAAACAGAATGGCTAAAATGGGGTTGGAAAAAGAAATTGGCCTTTATAATATTATTAAACGGCGCCGTTTTGCACAAAGTGCATTGACGTCGAAACGACGTCGTTTCATTGGCTCTGACCCGCGACCAGACCCGCTACATAGTTGGGATCCGCGTGTTGCGCTTGGATGGATAATTTGCGCCCTTGATCCCTCCACATTATTATTTTGTTTTAATTTAATCCTTCTGCTTGTTTCTTTATTTTTTTAAATTTGGCCCCGCAAATTTGCTGCATGTTCCAATGTAGTCCGCGCATAAATGCTGCGCTTCAGGACTTGGCATATTGGCCTATCAGTCCTTCGAACTTTGCCCATGCTTCATTTCAGCCCCCTGGACATTTTATTTGCGAATTTGGCCCTAAATTATTTGTCTGATTTCAATTCGATCCTCGGCCTTTTAAACTTCAAGTTTTTTTTATTTTTTTATAAATATACATATTTAAAAATCAGTTTTATTTAATATTTTATTTAATGTTATTTTCTTACTTATTTATTTATATATATATATATTTTTTAACTTCAGATTTTGTCATGTACATATACATGCATACATTTTATAATACACATACATTTTTAATCAATACACATACTTATACATGTTTATATTCTATAATCTATATGCATTTATATATATATGTATATACATACGTCTTTTATACTTTATAATTTTAAAAAATATATATGCATATATACGTTCTTATAACGTATACGTATATTTTATAATTCTTAAATATACATTTTTTATGTTTTATCGTTTTAAAATATGTACATACATACATATATTTTTATGTAATATTGACATATTTTATGATATACATATATACACATTTTTTTTATTTTATAAAAATTGTCCACATAAATATACATGTCTTTTCACATCTTTTAATTCTATTCATCTTCTTTATTGTTATTATTTATTTACTTATTTACGTGTTTATTATCATTTCAAAAGGATATTTTAATTCTATTCGTTTATTTACTTGTTGTTATGTGATTGATTCGTCTCTTATATTTATTTATTTCATTTTTGTTGATTGTTTGTATTATTTATGCTTAACTTGTCGTATTCATTATCGTTTTGTTATGCATATTAACACCATACATAAAAAAGAAATTTTTCTGAGTAAGGCAATATTTTGCGTTTGGAAGTTCGAGGAAACGTGCCCTAACGCGCTGGGTTTTGATTTCTCGTTCGACCAAGTAGCCAAATATCCTTTTAAAATTTCAATAATAAAGGCAATATTCCGTATTTGAAAATTCGAGAAGTCGTGCCCTAACTTACTGAGTTTCGATCTTTTTCGCATTAAACCTAAATGACCGAATATCCTTTGAAAATTGAAATAAATGAGGTTTAAATAAAAAAATAAAAGGCAAGCTTACTCTCAAAATACGAGGTGCCGTGTCCTAACCTACTAGATGTGACATCTTGTTAATTCGAGATAAGAAGGCATTTTTCATTTTGATTTATTCGAAGTAATTTTTAAAATAAAACAATATAAAGAGGGATCGTATTTTTAAATTCTTTTCGAGTTTTTAGTTTTCGACACCAAGATATTAAGCAATCAACTAGGTACCAATTTTGGGCGTATCGAGGGTGCTAACCCTTCCTCGTGCGTAATCAACTTCCGAACCTGTTTTTCTGAATTTCGTGGACCAAAATCGTTGTTTTAATAAAATCTAAATCGTTTATTAAAAACAACCATTTTACGAGGTGACCCGATCACACCTCATCAAAAAAAGATTGGTGGCGACTCCCGTTTTCGTTTTTATTTTCAAAATCCAAGTCGACCCCGTTTTAGCAAAAAAAAAATGGTGTCAACATTACTAATAGCCTAATAACTTAAATGAAAGTCGACATATCTCGGATAAAGCAGCTAAAAGCAGAATCCTATGGGAGAGAGACTTTGACCCGGGGCTCATTAATTGGTTGTATCAATATTTCTGAAGCTGTTACTGAAGGAACACGTTCGGGAAGAACACATGTTTTCTGGGTTGAATTGTAGATTTTGCTACCCTGTGCGATTTCTGTGTCAAAGACACCAACTGTTTTTGAATCAAAAATGACAGGAAATTGGAAAGAGTTGTCGGATTATAAGAAAAAAGCATTTTTATGTGATGGTGGTTGGGTTGTGGATATGTTCTTTTGTTGTTGTTGATAAGAAGTGATTAGTGTTTGTCACTCTGTGAAAAAAGTTATTAAGTTCATGCCTCAGAAACTGATTTAACTTAAATTAATCAGTGAAAATATACTGCTCTAATTAATCAGGTAAATCAAATTAGAAATAAACCTGTGTCATTTTTGGTAAAATTAACAACTGCATATATTACTTTGATGAAAAATATATTAGTAAACTAAACCAAAACCAGTTAACTCCATTTTGTAAAAGTACGCTTGAACCAAGAGTCAGGTTGCATTTTACTCTTTTTACTAAAAGATACTAAATTAATCTATGTACATTAGGTCAAAGAGTAAATCGATTCCTTCTATTAAAAATTTTATTCATTTTTACTTGCATGGCTGATGAAATAACTATAGTACTACTAGTAGCAAAAAAGAATCAAACCTTAATTGAGCAAATATTGTTTAACATAACAGTCTTCATGACAGCGACCAAAGACCAACTACTCACTCATTACAAGTAGAAAAATAAATTATCTAGGAAGAAACGGTAATAAACCCGAGCTGCCGATTGCGGAATTATTAGATTACGAGATGGAACATCGAAGACGAGGTTTGATTGCCTTTCGTCCTATGATTTTTAAGGACGGTGGTACAAACCTCTCTCTCTCGTGCTTTTCTTGCTTTCTCTAAAGTAAGTCATTCAATGCTTCGTAACTCTAGCGAGAACTTCAAAGTAATCAGGGAAGGTTTTCCGGGTACAACCAGGATCCTTGATGGTAACTGGAACCTCAGCACATGCGGCTAGAGAGAATGCCATGGCCATTCGGTGATCATCGTAAGTATCGATTGCTGTCACGTTTAATTTCTCTGGTGGTGTGATCACGCAAAAATCCGGCCCTTCTTCGACTGTTGCTCCAAGCTGCACCGATATAGTTAAGGGAAGAAACCCGGATTAGTATCACGTAGTGGGATTGTTTTAAGCATAAAACTAGATCAAAACTACCTTCCGGAGTTCTGTGCATATAGCAATCATCCTTTCGGTCTCCTTCACTCTCCAACTTGCCACTGAAGAGAACCAAAGACGATGTTATTTAAGAAAGGTAAATATTAAATTTAATCCGAAGACATTTTCGGGTTCGATTTGAAAAGCAAGATTATACCATCTCTTATGGCAGTTGGACCATCGGCGTAAAGGGCAACAACAGCGAGAGTCATAGCAACGTCTGGCATTTTGTTCATGTTGACATCAATAGCACGCAAGTGTTTCCTCCC
Organism: Gossypium hirsutum; assembly: GCF_007990345.1. Lineage (NCBI taxonomy): Eukaryota > Viridiplantae > Streptophyta > Magnoliopsida > Malvales > Malvaceae > Gossypium > Gossypium hirsutum. The sequence goes on along the minus strand of NC_053448.1, from coordinate 39,027,090 downwards.
TGAGGGATTTCTTGGGGGTCCGGTGACAGTTACACTATTCTTGGTCCAGGTGACTTTAGCACCCATCATCTCAAGAACCTCGGCAAATTTTACATCACCCTTAAATCGAAACAAAAGAACAAGCACAAGTTATATAGTGATGGAATTCGAGGTAGGCCTTAAAGACGGCCATAACAATGGGAACAATACTTCACTAAGTACCTGTAAACTACTTGTTCCGCATCCTTCTACCGTGACAGTCCCACCCGTGACTGCTGCACCCGCAAGGAAGTAACTGGCACTCGAAGCATCACCTTCAACGTAAGCATTTCCGGGAGACCTGAAAGATTTATAAATTTTACTACTCGTCCGAGACCATTCCAGCCATGCAAGTGAGTGCACATTTAGAAACTTACATATACTTTTGACCTCCTCGGATAAAGAATCGATCCCAGCTATCCGTGTGCTCCACAGTGACCCCAAACCTTTCCATCAACTTTATTGTCATTTCAACATATGGGATGGAAATAAGTTTATCAATTATCTCAATTTCCACATCCCCAAGAGCCAACGGAGCCGCCATGAGTAAAGCTGTCAAGTATTGACTACTAATAGACCCAGAGAGTTTCACCTGCAAAATGACCCAAAACAAAAAAATATCGTGAATATCGGCAACAACACTAGAAGCACTTGAACATAACAAAAATGATTTAAACCGTACCTTTCCACCGGGAAGACCACCCTTTCCTTCTATACGAACAGGGGGACAATTCGTGCCAAGAGTACAATCAACATCAGCACCGAGCTGCTTAAGACCGGTAACTAAGTCCCCGATCGGCCTCTCTCTCATTCGGGGTACGCCATCAAGTACGTAGCTAAAGAGAGACATGTAACATATATCCATTAACTCAACCGATACACAAAACAAAGAGCATCAACATATAAGCATATATAGTTCCATGACTATGAAAATGGTAAGAGTACCATGGAGGTCCTGTACTAGGAGTAGGATTGCATTTTGCCTCCTCTACTCAAAAGATGAGAAAATTAATCCCTGTACGCTAGATCAAAGAGCAAAACAGTCCTTCTGTTAAATAATTTCATCCATTTTGCCTTCTAGAATATTAGTCCCTGCCACGCCGGTTTTAACAGTAAAAACGGATAAAAATTTTAACAAAAAGAACCAATTTGCTCTTTGATCTAATATATAGGGACTAATTTGCCGAAAAATATGCAATCTAACTTTTAGTACAGGGCCTTCCTTATACTTTTACCCTATCAAAAGCTACTGTCATTCATAAGGAATCATTGACTATAAAACATGATTTTCTTATAGGGACAGACCTCGAATTGCCACCGGCGGCTGTAATAGCGGCAGTAAGTGGTCGCATTGCGGTTCCAGCATTCCCAAGGAAAAGCTCGATTTCTTGACCTTCACCTTTTCCGACTGGAAACTGACCACCACAACCTTCAACAATGGCTTGTTTCTTTTCACTGTCATGTTTCACATACAGACCAAGTTTACCCAAAGCAACAAGCATGTGATGAACATCATCACTGTTCAACAAATTTTCAACCACAGTAGTTCCCTACATATCAAACAAAACATTAAAAACATATAAGGATATAGCATTACCAAGTTTTGAATTTAATCCCTCTCTTTTACGAAAGTTGTGAATTTAATCCATGTACTTTAATTTGGTCATTTTTAGCCTTACTCTTTTTAAATTTTAAATTTCGATAACTGCTAAATTTATTAAGTTATTTTCAAAATCTAAAGCGACGAACATATTATCATTCGTGTAATGCTATATCAATTTGTTATTTTACATATTACTGGCTAAAAATCCAAGTATTAACCAATGTGGAAACTTCAAAATTCAAAAGCATAAGGAGTTATAATGATCCAATGCTAGAAAATTGTTTTAGGGGACCAGAAATGAATAAAAAAATTTGAGGACCAAAGTAAAATTTTACCATTATACTAACTTAAAAAGGAGCTATATGGGAAATTTTCATTTTGCCCCCTCCCTTAGAGAATATGCGCTAGTAATTGAATATAACCAAAAGGATTTAAATTATATAAACTAAAATTGACAAATTCGAATGAAATTAAAGGGCTAAATCCATAACTTTCGCAAAGTAGAAGGACTAATACCAAAATTTAGCCAATGAAAATCAACATACCTCAGATAAAGCAGCTAAGAGCAGGATCCGATTAGACAATGATTTAGACCCAGGTAACTTAACAGTACCCGAAATTTCATTAATTGGTTGAAGCACAATCTCTGAAGCTCTAGATGGTTTCTCAGCTGTTGCTGTTGAAGCAGAAACCTTCAAAGACCGAACCTTTATTGAACCAAATTTCCCATTGTTCTTCACAACCAAACCCCAAGAACTTGTCTTTCCATTGAGATTTGATTTGAATGAAACAAAAGGAACATGTTTGGGATTCTGGGTTTTTGAAACATTGGGAAGAACACATGTTTTTTGTGTTCCATTGTAGATTTTGCCAAACTGCGTTGCCATCTCTGTCTCAAACACTCACTTTTCTCTTAGAAACAAAGTTTGTAACTTTATTTCTTTAAATTGAGATTTGATGGAGTTTTTGGGATTAAAAAAGGAAGCTTTTTTGGTGATGGTGGTTGTTGGATTGAATTGAGTGGAAGAAGGGTTTTTTCACCAACAACCAAAATCTGAAGGCTAAGAGAAAATGGGGTTGGTGTGGGAATTAGCTTCACCAAACCCCCTCAATTTTAATTGTTGTCTTAATGGGTCCACACTACAGGTACTATTGATATAACCCCAATTTTAATTTGGATTCATTTTAGATCCCAGTTTTTTTATGATTTATTTTAATTTTAATTTTTCGACATTTTTATAGATTGAGATTTGGGTGGGTGGGTAGGTAGATATAGGAATTGTTTAATTTTTAAAGCGTGCAAATAACCAAAGTTTGCTTCATTATGCTGGTAGTGGTAAAAGTATCGTGACTTTATATTAGGATATACTTTTTATTTTATTTCCTTTAACTCAAAAAATTAGGTAAGTTGGCCTTTATATAAATTGATATTTTGTTTAAAAAATTATTTTTCGATTAAAAATTGATATGACTGATAAAATAATCAGACGGTTGCATTTGACATATCACATGTACCCTATTTTGATGTACAAAGACTAATTTATAACAATAAAATTGGATGAATTTTTTAATAGAAAGACCAATTTGCTCTTTGATCTAACGTACAAAGACTAATTTGCCCATTTTTTTTTATGTAGATGGAGCAAAATGCAATCTAAATTTTAATACAAAGACCTCCTTAATACTTTTACAGTCACATAATCAATGTAATTACTTGATATAATGTAAATTTGAACTTTGGAAAAAATATTGTTAGTCACGAACTTGATAATTAAGTCAACTTTAGTATCTATTATTTTTTATCAATTTTGATACTTGAACTTGATACTTAAGTCCATTTTAACATGACAAATATAAAAACTAGAGTGCTACAACGTCAAAACTTAGTTGGCAAGTTCCTAAATATTAAAGTGGAACCAATTGTGAAACTCAGGGGCTAAAAGTAATATTAACCCTTTTTTTAAAAGCAAAATTAACAACTCCTTCCCACATAGAAGCATTTAAAGCAGCAACAAGTGATGCAAAAACTATGGGAAAATAGTTCAAAGAGGAATTACAAATTCATACACATAGAATCACAAAGCAACATAAGAAAATTGGATGATTCCTTTTATTATTAAAAACAAAAACAGTCACCAAAGGCACCTAATAATGCCTAGCAAAGTTCCTTTGCTGCTGCAACAACAGCCTCTGGTGTTAAACCGAATTCTTTGTATAATCTACCTGCCGGTGCACTTGCCCCGAACCGATCGATTCCGATTGCCTTCCCTTTCGATCCCACAATCTTTTCCCACCCGAAAGTTGATCCTGCCTCAATACTTACCCTAGCAGATACACCAGATGGTAAAACACTTTCTTTGTAGGCGTCTGATTGATTATCGAAGAGTTCCCAAGAAACAAGGGAGACGACCCGAACAGCTTTTCCGCCCTTCCTTAGTTCATCGGCGGCTTTAGCGGCAATTTCCAGCTCAGAACCAGTTCCAATCAGAATTATGTCGGGGTTGTTTCCTGAAGAATTGTCTGATATAATGTAGCCACCTTTTTCAACCCCCTCGATGGAAGTTCCGGGTAGTTGGGGTAGTTTTTGTCGAGAGAGTGCGATAATGGAGGGTGTGTTTCTGTTGAGGATAGCAACTTTGTATGCACCGGCAGTTTCGTTTCCATCAGCTGGACGAAGCATGAAAACATTAGGCATTGCACGGAGGCTAGCTAAGTGCTCAATTGGTTGGTGGGTTGGTCCGTCTTCCCCGAGACCGATGGAATCATGGGTCATAACGTAAATAACTCCAGCTTGACTCAATGCAGACATTCTAATAGCAGCTCTCATGTAGTCGGTGAAAACGAAGAAAGTAGCACAGTATGGAAAAAGTCCGGGGCTGTGATGTGCAATGCCATTGCAGATGGCTCCCATTCCGTGTTCTCTAACACCAAACCTAAGATTACGTTCCTCGGGGGTGTCTTTCTGGAAATTACCATACATTTTGAGCAAGGTCATGTTGGAAGAAGCAAGGTCTGCACTTCCACCAAGAAAACCAGGGAGTACTTTAACGAGAGCATTGAGATTTTGTTGAGAGAGGTTTCTGGTAGCATCAGCGGGGCTCTCTGGAGTATATGTCTGGAAATTTGCAAACAGAAAAAGGCTCATTTTACATACGAAGCAAGATTTGTCTAAGAATTCAAGTGTTTGACTAAATTTAGTCAGGACTCAGGACTCGGGACAATAAGAGGGGTACTCACTGGAAGTGCCTTCTCCCATCCGGCCGGTGGTTCACCGGTGATGATTAATTTGAGCTCTGCAGCTTCATTTTTGTATTTCTTCTCGTATTCAGCAAACTTAGCATTCCATTCGGCTTCAAGGGCAGCTCCCTGTTGGACATGGTGACTCCAATGCCTGCAAATACGGGAAGAAAGTTTCGAACTCCAAACAAGAAAATATAATCAAATACATATATTGAAACCTCTACAAATCTCCTTACCCTTTAACATCTTCGGGTACATGGAATGGCTCGTGTGGCCACGCCAGGTTTTTCCTAGTAGCATCCACTTCCTTGGCACCCAATGCACTACCGTGAACACTGTACGAGTTTGCCTTGTTTGGAGATCCATAACCAATGGTGGTTGTCACCTGCAAAGAACAAGAGGAAGACAGTTTTTACGACCCTAATTCCAACTATAAACTCAACAAGCATCTAGATAATATCTGACCTTGATCAAAGTGGGCTTGTCTTTGACAGCCTTTGCTTCCTTAATAGCAGCACGAATCTCATCATAACCAGTATTCCCATTCTTGACCCAAATAACATGCCACCCAAGCCCCTTAAAACGTTCCTCGACATTCTCGGTAAAGGCAATTTCAGTGTCACCATCGATCGAAATGTGATTATCATCGTAGAAAGCTATAAGCTTTCCAAGTCCCCAGTGTCCGGCAAGCGAACAAGCTTCGTTCGCAACACCCTCCATTTGACAACCATCACCTAAAATAGCATACCTACAAAAACAAAGATCAATTTATTGTCCATACAAGATATCGTAACACAAGGAACCGTAAAAACTTGAGAAGTAATCATACGTGTAGTGGTCAACAATCTCATTGTCAGGCTTGTTGAACCTAGCACCTAGGTGCTTCTCGGCTAGAGCCAACCCGACAGCGTTTGCAATACCTTGACCAAGAGGACCTGTATGTAAAATAAAATATACCACATATAAGTACATATGTTTGCTTTATTTATAGTACGAGTCTATGACAATGACATGTTTCTTGACAAAATTCTATATATATAATAACTTTTGCAGAAGTATAACATAATATCAAATTATGGTTTTGATCCCTCAATTATGCTCAAATTTAGTATTTAGTCTCTAGTCCCTATATTTTAATCTGGCATAATTTTGTCCCTCTATGTTTATAATATCATTAATTAATCTAAATAGTTAAATAACTTTTAACCATATGAATTTTTCTTAAAAACACAATCAAAACTTCCAACAATATATATATGCCATGTCAGTATGATGACATAGTATTAAATTATGGTTTTCATCTCTTTTCCATGCATCAATTTGTGATTTAGTCCCTATATTTTAATCATGTACTATTTTGTCCCTCTATGTTTATAATATCATTAATTATACAAAATACTGATATGAATTTTTCTTAAAAACACAATCACCACTTCCAACAAAATGATATTATAAAGGCAGAAAACCAAATTCCAAGGACTAAATCACAAGTTTCTTAATAGCAGAGGGACCAAAACATAATTTGACCTCTCACATACCAGTTGTAACTTCAACTCCAGGAGTTTCAAAATTCTCAGGATGTCCTGGTGTTCTGCTTTGCCATTGACGAAAATTCTTCAAATCATCTTCCTATAACATAATCCAATAACTGTAAAGTTTAGTTCTTTATCCAATAATCAACCTTTTTTCAATTCTTTTAGAGATAAATATCAAAACTATAATGTGTAATGTCATATAAGAACTATGATTTGGGGCAATTTTACACATGAAATTGTGATTTGATCTTATTTTCACAAATCACTAACAACACTATCGAATTAGCAGCATTTTATGTTTATATATTATATACATAAACAATTATATTAATCCAATATGAAAATAAATGAATGTATTTATGTATATATACGAACCACAATTCAATTCAAGTTAAAGTTAAGTTTATGTACTAGTTACACATTGCACCACAGTTCATGCAAAACATTAAAAAGGACTGAAAAGAAATAAACCCAAATCCAATTTTTCACCAAATCGGACATGGATAAAAGGTTTAAAAGCTTTACCTGAACACTATCATAACCAGCAAGGTGAAGCAGAGCATATTGCAACATACAACCATGACCAGCAGACAAGACGAAACGATCACGGTTGAACCAATAAGGGTTCTTAGGATTATACCTCATGATTTCATCGTATAAAATGTGACCCATCGGAGCACAACCCATGGGTAACCCAGGGTGACCGGAATTAGCCTTTTCGACAGCATCAATAGCTAAGAATCTGATCGTGTTGACTGATTTTTCCAATAAGGAAGTCTCGGCGGGAGTGCCGATTGTCTCCACGGCAGCGGAACGGACTCGGAGACTCCGGTTTAAGCGCGTGGGAAGGACTCGACGGGAGCGTGCGGTAGTGAGCTTGAGACCGGAGAAAGTGGTGGTGGGAAGTGAAACACAGTAGTCGGAGGATTGGATGGACCCATCGGAAAAGATGGTTCGAGCTAGGAGAGCTTGAGACAGAGTGAGAGTTGAAGTAGAGGCCATTGTTGTTTTTTGATCGAGTCGACTCAGCTGAGAGAGGTTGGTGAAAGGGAGATCGAAATGAGTTCAATTGATATATTCGAGGAAGAGGAGGCAAAGTACATAGGCACCAACTTTTTTTGGGTTAACATAACTTTTAGTCCCTAAAATTAGCAATTAGGTTCACTTTAGTGCCTAAACTTGACAGCTAAGTCCATTTTGATCTGAACTTGGATTCCATCATTGATGATGTGGCCATTTGAGATTGTGCTGCCTCATCAAACTTTTGTACTTACCAAAATGGATTTAATTGTAAAGTTTGGATATCTAAGTGAACCAAAAAAAAATAAGTACAAATACTAAAATGAACCTAATTGCCAAGTTTAGGGGATGAAAGTTATATTAACCCATTTTTATCACTAAGCTATCTTTCAAGCCTAATTAATTCTTTCGAAATGTAAATTATATTCATTTTATTTAATTAATCACACCAAATTATTAAATTTAAAAACATTTTAATTTAATATTTGAAATATTAATATTACATCGATGGAATTTTTTCATTAAATTTTTTATTCTACTGGAGCAACGAGTTTTAAAGGGATAAATGTTGGCAACGAGTTTTAAAGCTGCTCCGTACCCAGGACAAGGATCCAACCCTCGACCACTAGTTAAGGTAGGAGAGACCCTTATCATCTCACTTTAACGCTAGTGGTTAACTTTTTCATTAATTTAATTTATCAAATTAAACACATAAATTAAATTTTAAATACGAATATATTTACATAAGCAATTTTAATTCTTACGTATTAAAAAACAATAGATAAATATACTAAAAACTCAATTAAAATAATTGTAAGTTTAAAAGTAATTTAAAACCTAATTCCTATTATTATTTATACATTAAATCCTTAAATCGAAAAATAATAAGAATTTAAAGATGATATATATAATTAAGCACAGATGAGTTTACGTCCGAAGTAAAGCCTTGCCTTTTAATATATTTACCCTTTTAAACCTTTACAAATTTATGAAATAATAAAATTATTCTTTCACTCTCTCTAAAAATTTATTATTCAAATTTGGTCCCTAAACAATATTCTAACTTCCCCTTTACTAAAGCAATCTGTTTCTACCAAATCAAAACCCCCCAATCTAAGGGTCAAAGCAGCATCTAGATTGGTTAGTAATACCAAAATTATTTAAAGCTTAGCCGCCTCATTATAAAGTAAATAATTATAATTTAATTCGACCAACATTATAATGGCATCATAGAAAAGGTTGTTGAAATTTCAATTTGGTTGTTCGGTGGTGTTGGTCAAAGAAGATGACCAACATTTTCTCTTTCTCAATATTTCTTCCAAAACTGCATAATTTTACATAATTTCTTCAAATTTTGCTGCAAATTTTTTAAATATTATATAAAGTGATATTTAACCTTAAAATTTGATAATTTATTTCAGCTTAATTCTTAATTTTTGTGGCCATGTTTTCTTTTATTATTTTTAGTAATTAAATTGAAAAGAAAAAGTAATTAAATTCCAAGATTAATATGAATAAAAAATTTAAAGACCAAGTTAATATAAGTTACCAAATTCCAAAAAATTTCCAAATTTTGAGGCTGATATGAATAAAAAAATTGAAAAATCAAATTGAAAAAAATTATCAGCTTCAAGATTTAAAATTATATATTAATGTATTGGAATCTAGATTATGAAACAGTAAAAAGAATTATATAGTGAATATATTTATTAAAAGTTAATATAAAAATAAACCCTAGTAGCCAAGAGTGTTATCCCTGATATCCTAGCGAAAACAGTAGTTGTTGTGGCTTGGGATGACGGAAAGTGGTGGCAACGACGGGTTTGGGGGAGACGAGATCTCCCTATTAGCAAAGGAACTTATTCAATTATCGGTTAAAAGCTCGATGGTGGAACCAAACGGAAAACCTACTTTGATCTTTACTGTCTAGACAAAGAAATCCTACAATTAGGATAGCTTCAAGGCGCAAATGAAAAGTATCTGGAAAACAAAGAAAAAGTTTGAGATTCAATTGGTAGGGCAAAATCTTTTTTTGATAGTTTGAATTGGAGTAAGACTTAGAAACTATTATGGAAGGTCAACCCTGGTTGTTTAGGAAAAACTTAATTATCTTTGATCGATTGACTAAACCAATGGAGAGAGATCAAATCTGGCTTGTTTCATCCTCTTTTTGGATCAAAATTGGGCCATGCCTACCAGAATTTGATAAAAAAAATCTTTTGCATGCTAAAGGAGTCACTTTTGGAGGCGTTCTCAGATCTGAAATCAATGGTGAGTTCTGTCGCCTTAGAATTAAATTAAATGTGCAGAAACCCCTTCGTAGGGGTATATTTGTTTCAATAGGTAATGGGAATAAATTTTGGATCCATTCAAGTATGAAAAGCTACCGACATTCTGTTTTGGGTGTGGTAGATTGGGGCATGGTCTCCATGAATACATAGAAATAATTCCTGCAGAAAAAAACAAAATTAGAGAAGATCCACCTTTCTCTTTGGCATTAAAAGCAGAATTAAATTTGGTTGGAAGGGAGAGTTTAAAGTTTAATGCTCTATCAAAAAAACTACAACCACAATGTTCGTATATAGGAAATATTGAGGAGAATCAAGAAGCGCAGACATATAGTGAAAAAAGAAGTAATAAGATACAATGAGTAAAAGAAGATTCTTGGTTGACACAACAGGAACAGGGATAAAGATACAAAATGAGGTTGAAAGCAATGAGGAAAAAATAGAGAAAAGCAAAATAGATGAAGATATACTGAAACCAATCAGGAAAGCAAGTTGGAAAAGAATTGAATCAATGGGAATGACGAAATATTATGAAGCAGAAAGTAAATCGCAAAAAAGGAAACTGGCAGAGATTGTATATGATGATTACTGTTTAAAAGAGACTCGGGAAGATACAACTAAAAGGATAAGATATGGTGGACAGGGTTTTATAAGGGAGGTTGAAACCATTTCGTTGGTAGAAAATCCCAATCAAAATAGATCGGCGGCTGCCAAAAGGTAAGCCGACCGGACGCAATGAAAATTATATGCTGGAACATCCGTGGATTGGGGAGTCCACGGGCAGTACGAAGACTTCGATTTTTACTGAAGCAAAATAATCCCCAACTAGTCTTCTTCATGGAGACTAAAGTTAATGAAAAAATTATGGAGAAAATAAGGAGGAGGTGTGGTTTTATAAATGGGTTTGATGTAGGAACAGTAGGTACGCGATGAGGGATTTGCCTAGCATGGAGAGAGGAGGTTCAGGTTAATCTTAAAACTTTCTCAACAAGTCATATTGATGTGTTGATCAAAGAAGAAGGTGTTAATAATGAATGGAGATTCACATGCTTTTATGGGTCACCTTACTCAAAATAAAAATGCCTCATGGAATTTACTAAGAGTTTTGGGTCAGGAACAAGATCACCCTTGGCTAGTGAGTGGAGATTTTAATGAAATAATGTACTCATTTGAGAAAAAGGGAGGCCAGCCGATGGAGGAGAAAAAGATGGCAGAATTCCGTGAAGTCTTGAAAGATTGCCAACTTATAGACGTGGGCTACTCGGGAGCATGGAATACATGGAGAGAGGGAATCAACCAGAAACGAATATTAAAGAAAGACTGGATAGGGGTATTGCGAATGAAAAATGGATGGAAATTTTTCCAAGAGGTAAGATACATCATTTAACGTCTTTACTTTCAGATCATTGTCCCATTTTAATCAGCACAACTAATGAAAGTAGATTCAAAGGAATCCCAAGTGTTAAATTTGAAGCATGGTGGACCACAGAGGAATCGATTGAAGAGGAAATCAAGAAATCATGAGAGTCCTCAAATGGATCTATTTTTGAAAAGATTGAAAAATTACAGATCCACCTGTCAAAATGGGAAAAATCAATAAAGAAGATACGAAAGGGGTTGACAGAAAAACTCACAAAGGAGTTAGGAGATTTAATGGAGAAAGAACGAGATGATAATATAATGGTGCAGATAATTGATACGAACAAAGAGCAATGGCCAATTGGCTTAAGCTGGGGGATAAGGATAAGACATTTTTCCATAAACATGCATCAATGCGGAAACGAACCAACACAATAAACAGGTTGGATACAGATGATAGAAATGAAATTTTTGAGGAATCAGAAATAAATGAGACTGCAACGAAGTATTTTCAGAATCTATTTTCGACTAACGGAGTAGGAAATCTATCCCACCTTTTAACATGCATTAATAATAGCATTTCTTCGAACATCAACACAACCCTTTTGGCAAAATATACTGCAGAAGAGATCTTTATTGCAGTAAAAGGAATAGAACCCACCAAAGCACCAGGCTATGATGGATTTCCGGCACTATTTTTTTAAAAATATTGGCATATTGTGGGTAAAGATATTGAAAACTTTTGCTTGGAAGTTTTGAATAACGGAAAGGATTTCGAAGGTTTAAACCTAACTGAGATTATACTTATTCCGAAGACCTCTAATCTCATAAATCTTGTTAATTTCAGACCCATTAGTCTATGTACAGTTATATATAAAATATTAGCCAAAATTATTGCCAATCGTCTTCAGAAATTTATTGGAAGATGTATAGATAATGCTCAAAGTGCATTCGTTCCAGGAAGGCTAATATCAGACAATGTGTTGATAGCCTATGAAATTCTACATACACTACGTCAAAAGAGAACGGGAAAAAAAGGATTTGTGGCAATAAAGTTAGACATGAGTAAAGCTTACGATAGAGTTGAATGGGCATTCTAAAAGGAGGTAATGATTCATATGGGTTTTACAGAGGAATGGATGTCACTAATTATGAGATGTATTTCTACAGTCTCTTATGCAGTAACCACCAATTGGATGAGATGCAGTGTTTTCAAACCTACTAGAGGACTTCGACAAGGTGACCCACTTAGTCCTTTTCTTTTTTTGATTTGTAGTAAAGGACTTTCTTCCTTACATAGGATTGCAACAAGAGAGGGTTTGATAAAAGGAGTTAAGGCTAGTAGAATGAGCTCGACAATTTCACACTTACTATTTGCAGATCATTGCATTTTGTTTGGCGAAGCTACAAAGAACAGAACAAGGATTTTAAAAGATATTTTGAAGGAGTATGAGACTTGTTCCGGTCAATGTGTGAATTATAATAAGTCCACGATCTTCTTTAGCTCTAATACAGTGGAAATAGATAAAGAGGACATCTCGATCGAAATGGGAATAAGGCGTTCGACAAATATAGAGAAATATTTAGGACTCCCAAATATGGTAGGAAGGCAAAAGAATGAATCTTTTCAGAACCTCAAGGACAGGATTAAGCAGAGGATTGAAAATTGGAGTACACGATTTCTATCTCATGGGGGAAAAGAGGTTTTCATAAAATTAGTATTTCAAGCAATACCAACTTATGCTATGACATGTTTTCTGCTACCAAAATCGCTATGTAGGGAGTTTGAAAATATGTTTGCTAGATTCTAGTGGCAAAAAGGTAAAGGTAAGAAAGGAATTCATTGGTGCCAATGGGAAACAATGTGTAGTCCTAAAGAGGAGGGAGGTATGGGCTTTCGAATATGGCTCAATTTAATATATCATTACTAGCTAAACAAGGATGGAGGATTATTAATAATCAGGATGCTCTTGTTACGCAAGTATTTAAAGCCAAATATTTCCCAAATGACCATTTTTTAAATTTCCATTTAGGAAATTCTTGTTCCTACGTGTGGAAAAGTATTTGGGCAGCTAAAGCCTTATTGACAAAAGGACAATGTTGGAGGGTGGGTACGGGTACTAGTATATCTATTAATGATGCTTGGATTCCAGATTCAGTTAATTTTAAATTATCAACAGTGATCAATTCTATGCACGAGTCCAAAGTTAATGAGTTGATCGACAGTAATAATAGACTTCGGAAAAAGGAGCTGATAAATAGTACCTTCACAGAAGAAGACGCTGTAAGAATCCTTCGAATCCCTCTGGCACGAACACCTCATAAAGATTTTCTCATTTGGGGAGGTGAAATGTCGGGTGAATTCACGGTCCGAAGTGCCTATAAACTATTACAGAGTTCGGATGAAAATCCTAGAGCTTATGCTTTACAAACCATCTACAGAAAATTCTACAAAAAACTTTAGAGCCTGAATCTACCAACAAAAATAAAGCTTACAATATGGAGGCTTTCATGGAATTATCTGCCTACAAAGGTAAATATGCAGCACAGGAAGCTAGCAGTCAACACAAATTGTCCCCGATGTGGAGAAATAGCTGAAACAATGAACCATTTATTTCGAGAATGCCCTGTTACAGTAGAAGTATGGATAACACTATCATTTCAGAATATTATGATGAATCAAAACACGGACTTTGTACAGTGGCTTATCTAGGTGTTTGAGCAGCTCAACCCTTGTCAAGGTCGCCTTTTCTACTGCGTACTTTGGGCCATATGATGAGATCGAAACAGAAGAGTACACGAAGAAAAAGTCAGAAATGGAAAGTAAATTGCAAATTTTATAAAAAATTACATTACTGAGCTAACTGGTTTTGAAAAAAGAGACCCGGTAATAATAACAAAAAACAAAAGATGGAGGTACCCACAGTGGGATTTCATCAAGATTAACTTTGACGGTGCATACAATGAGAGCCAGAACCGGTCAGCTTCAGGTATTTTGGCCAGAGATGCGGAAGGAAAAGTTCTTTTATCTTGTTCAGAAATCCACAAAGACATATCCTCTGCTCTTGCTGCTGAATCAATAGCCTGTTGAAAAGCAGTCCAAATAGGAGTCGAAAAAGGGATGGCAGTCAATCATCTTTGAAAGAGATTCCCTCGTAATAATAAAGAAATGCAACACAAAGGGTCAAGATCGATCACTAGTAGGGGCATATATTTATGATATCCAACAGAAAATAAAAGGCTTAAATAATATCAGATTTCAACATACACCAAGATCTGCGAACAATCTTGCACATATTCTTGCAAAAGAAACGCTAAGAAGAAGAGAGGAAATATACCTGGAAATGGAGGTCCCTGCGTATGCTGAAGATCAAACAAGGTATGATGGGGTGTACGAACCAGATTAGGAAAGCTTCAGGAGATGAAGAATGGAAGAGAGAAAGTTTCAAAACAAAAAAGGAAATGAAGCAATCTACAAGGAAAGTTTTGAAAATTGAAATCGTCAAAAGGAAATTGAAATGACATAAAGAGGAAAAAATAGATTTCAGTAAATTCTGATTGGGCAACGGATCGGTGCATTTAGTGTCGTTTCTAGAGTTTTCCATAATAATATCTAGATATTTGTTTGACTATGGCCATCTGTAATGGGTCGTTTGCTTAGGTTTAGGTATCAATTTTTTTGGATTAATATTTTTGGGTCGTTTTCTTAAGTTTAGGTATAATTTGTTTGAACAGATGTTGTTTATTATTTTATTAATAAAAAGCCCAATCTGAAAATTTCAAAAAAAAAGTTAATATAAAAATCAAATGAATATTTAATTGAAATGTTAAAATTAAATGTTTAAAACATATTACGTTTAGAGTTAAATCTCATTATAATTGGATTATTATTGATTTTATATAAAAAGAATATGAAAAGACAAAAATATCTTTATTATAAAATAACTCATTTAATAATTTATCAATTAAGTTAGTATCTAATTAACTCATGACACCAACAAATTGAAAATAGTTCAAAGAGGAATTACAAATTCATAAACATATAAAATCACAAAAGCAACATAAGAAATTTGGATGGTTCCTTTTATTATTAAAAACAAAAACAGCCACAAAAAGCACCTAATAATGCCTAGCAAAGTTCCTTTGCTGCTGCAACAACAACCTCTGGTGTTAAATTGAATTCTTTGTATAATCTACCTGTCGGTGCACTTGTCCCAAACCAATCAATTCCAATTGCCTTCCCTTTCAATCCAACAATCTTATTCCACCCGAAAGTTGATTCAGCTTCAATATTTAGCCTAGATGATACACTAGATGGTAAAACACTTTCTTTGTAGGCGTTTCATTGATTATCGAATAGTTCCCAAGAAATAAGGGAGACGACCCGAACAGCTTTTCTGCCCTTCCTTAGTTCGTTGGCAGCTTTAACAGTAATTTCCAATTCAGAACCAGTTCCGATTAGGACTATGTCGAGGTTGTTTCCTGAAAAATTGTCTGATATAATGTAGCCACCTTTTTCGACCCCCTCGATGGAAGTTCTAAATAGTTGGGGTAGTTCTCATTGAAAGAGTGTGATAATGGAATGTGTGTTTCTATAGAGGATAGTAATTTTGTATGCACCGGCAGTTTCGTTTCCATTAGCTGGACGAAGCATGAAAACATTAGGCATTGCATGAAAGCTAGCTAAGTGTTCGATTGGTTAATGGGTTGGTCCATTTTCCCTGCTACCAATGGAATCGTGTGTCATAATGTAAATAACTCTGGCTTGACTCAATGCAGACATCCTAATAGCAGCTATCATGTAATCGGTGAAAACGAAAAAAGTAGCACAATACGGAATAAGGTCGGGGCTATGATATGTAATGCTGTTGCAAATGACTCCAATTCCGTGTTCTCTAACACCAAACCTAATATTACGTTCCTCGGGGGTGTCTTTTTGAAAATTACCATACATTTTGAGCAAGGTCATGTTGGAAGAAGCAAGGTCTGCACTTCCACCGAGAAAACCCGGGAGTACTTTTACAAAAGCATTGGGATTTTGTTGAGGGAGGTTTCTCGTAGCATTAGCCGGGCTCTCCAGAGTATATATTTGAAAATTTGTAAACAAAAAAGGCTCATTTTACATACGAAACAAGATTTGTCTAAGAATTTAAGTGTTTGACTAAATTTAGTTGAGACTCAGGAATCAAGACAATAAGAGGATTACTCACTGGAAGTGCTTATCCCATCTGGCTGGTAGTTCACCAGTGATTATTAATTTGAGCTCTGTAGCTTCATCTTTGTATTTCTTCTCATATTCAGCAAACTTTTCATTCTATTCGACTTCAAGGGCAGCTCCCTGTTGGACATGGCGACTCCAATGCCTATAAATACGGGAAAAAGTTTCGAACACCAAACAAGAAAACATAATCAAATGCATATATTAAAACCTCTACAAATCTCTTTACCTTTTAACATCTTCGGGTACATGGAATGGCTCGTGTGGCCACGTAAGGTTTTTCCTAGTAGCATCCACTTCCATGGCACCCAATGCACTGCCGTGAATGTTGTATGAGTTTGCCTTGTTCGGAGATCCATAACCAACGGTGGTTGTCACCTGCAAAGAACAAGAGGAAGATAGTTTTTACGAGCCTAATTCCAACTATAAACTCAACAAGCGTCTAGATAATATCTAACCTTGATCAAAGTGGGCTTGTCTTTGACAGCCTTTGCTTCCTTAATAGCAGCACGAATATTATCGTAACCAGTATTCCCATTCTTGACCCAAATAACATGCCACCCAAGCCCCTTAAAACATTCATCGACATTTTCGATAAAGGTAATTTTAGTGTCACGATCGAGCGAAATGTGATTGTCATCGTAGAAAGCTATAAGCATTCCAAGTCCACAATGTCTGGCAAACGAACAAGCTTCGTTCGCAATACCCTCCATTTGACAACCATCACCTAAAATAGCATACCTACAAAAACAAATATCAATTTATTATCCATAGAAGATATCATAACACAATGAACAGTAAGAACTCGAGAAGTAATCATACATGTAGTGGTCAACAATCTCATTGTTAGACTTGTTGAACCTAGCAACTAGGTGCTTCTCGGCTAGAGCCAACCCGACAACGTTTACAATACATTGACCAAGAAGACCTGTATGTAAAAGAAAAGATGCCACATATAAGTGTCACGGGCCGCGCAAAAAAGTCCATAACTGATGCGCATATTTCAGACCTTTCATGTTTCCTTAGGGTCATTCGGCCCGTCAGGATTGGCCCATCACTTGAAAGATACTCAAAGCTCATCTACTGAATCCTGGTTGAATTGGAACACTCCAGTAAATTGTATTTTATCAGGATAATTATTGCAAATCCTAAATGATAAACACGTAAACAATTTGAATCCCTTAAGACTCTTATTGTAGATGAGAACTAATATCAGCAATTGATGTAATTTAGCCTGTACCATTAAATCTGGAGTCTCACATTCATTTGTAATCACTTCATTCTTTCTGAGCTAAAGAATATATTGAGAGCATTTATTCAAACATCTTGTGTGCATCGCTTTCCTTTGGCTTTTTTATTTTTCGTTGCTCTTTCGGTTTGTGTTCGCTTTTGCTATATTTTAGTGCCTTAAAGAACTTTTATGAGAATTTTCAGTTTTTTGACAACTAGGCTAACGTAGGCAAATTTAGAGTAAAGAAATCGCCTAAGGTTGTATGATTTGCAAGATTAAGTTTCTAGTCCTATGATAGTTGGTATCCGAATTAAGGTTACGAAGGCAACGTTAAAATGTCAAAAGGAGCAGATAAGTAAAATGTCCCAATAAAAACCCATGAGAGGGGAAAGAAACGAAGCAAATCAAGGGATATACTGTCGACTTTGGAAAGTCATGTGGTCCATCTCGAGGAATCCATAGGAAGTGAAGGAAACTTTCGAGGTAATGGAGACACACACTGAGGAGTTAGACTCGATAAAATAGTAGTTCAATGAATATTTACAGAGGGCATTAGTTTCAATGTTGACACATTGCAAGCACTTTTTAACACTATTGTGGATAAGCTGATTGAAAAGAATAATGCTCTTGAAGCCATAGTGACAACTTTGAACCCAAAGATCGAGGAGCTCAAGGGAGAGCTCACAGTGTGAAGAGTTGCTATAAGAAAAATGGTGTTGAATGCGACACTAAGCCAAAAGATTAATGTCCCCAAATCGAAAAAGTTTAAGAGGATAATGTTCGCAAGGGAAGTGGACTACTTCTTATGAGAAATGTAGTAATACTTATGTGTCATGGGTATCAAGAAAGATGATGCTAAGGTAAATACTACTTTCATATATTTTACTGATGTCGCTCTTCTACGGTGGTGTCATAGGTCAACAGACGAAAAGCAAGTTGAGACCGAAATTGAGGCTTGAGAGGAGTTCCAAAAAGAGTTCAAGAAGCAGTTTTACCCCCTAATATGTCGAGAATGAGGTTTAGGTTAAGTTGCGTTGATTTTTGTAACATGGCACAATTTGGGAATATATGAAGTTTAGTGAATTGATGCTTCAAATTACAGATTTGAGTGAGAAGACATTCTTCTTTTTCATGGATGGGTTAAAGCCGTGGGTTAAACAGAAATTGAAAAGACATGGAGTCGAGGAACTTACCAAAACCATGATCGTTGCAGAGTCGCTTCTTAAGCTAGGTACTAAGAAGTCAGAAAGATTTGAGTCTTCCAAGCCCAAATTCAAACCAAAAAGCAATGGTGAGGGAGAAAAAGATAGACTAACAAGGAATGACGACGGTAAGAACCAAACGGTTCAAAAAGCTAAACTTGATAAGCAATGGGAAAAGAAGAATAGGCTATTGAAATGCTTCATTTATAAAGGTTCACATATGGTAAGGGATTATCTGAAACGATCTATGTTTCTGCCATCAAAGAAGGTAATGAGTAAAAAAAAAACACAGTTGAAGTTTAACTCAATCTTGAGTTTGTTGAAGGCAAGAAGGGTTATAAACAAAAGGAACTGATGTTTATAGATATCATGGTGGCAGGTAGAAGATTGAATGCACTGGTGGACACAAACGCTTTATATCTATTCATGTCTGAAGAGTCTACTTAGAATCTTGGCCCCAAGCTTGAGGGAAAACTGAGGTAGATTGAGACAATGAGTTCCAAAAGGGTCCCAATAATGGATGTTGCAAAATGAGTTGAACTTTAACTTGGCAGTTGGACCGAAAAGGAAACTATTAAGGTAATACCACTTGATGATAATGACTTTATGGTTGGATTAAAATTCCTTGATCGAGTTAATGCACTTCTTGTCCCTTTTGTTGATTGCATGTGCATTCTGGATCCATGCAACTGATGTGTAGTGTCAATTAAACGAGAGAAGGGTGTGGAAGTCAATGTATTATCGATAATCTAGTTTGTAAAATAGGTATGCAGAGATGAAGTTTCATACTTAGAAACCTTGAAAGTCGACGATTTTATCGAGTCTATTAATGAAATTTCGAAGGAAATAGTACAATTATATAGTTTTTTTAGGATGTATTAACTGCCGAGTTGCCCAAAACAGTATCACCTAAGAGGGAGGTGGGTCACAAGATTGAGTTGATGCCCAATCTGAGCTCGTCAGCTAAGGTCCCATACTGTATTTCTCCACTAAAGTTAGAAAATTTACGAAAATATTGTGGGTTCATTAGACCATTTAAAGCCCCGTTTGGTACACCGATTTTGTTTCAGAAAAAGCTCGATGAGTCATTAAGATTGTGCATTGATTTATGAGCATTAAACAAGATTATTATGAAAAATAGGTACCCGGTTCATCTCATTATAGATTTCTTTGATCAATTGGGAAGTGCAATATGGTTTACCAAGTTAGATTTGAGATCTGGGTAGCACCAAGTCAGGGTAGCCGAAGGGGACGAGCTAAAGATAGCTTGCGTGATGTGTTATGGCTCGTATGAGTTCTTGGTTATGCCCTTCAAAATAACCAATGCTCTAACAAAATTTTGTACCCTGATGAATAAGGTACTTCGACCTTTTCTAGATTGTTTTGTGGTTATTTACCTTGACAATATTGTGGTATACATCAAGTTACTTAAGCAACATGTGGAGCATTTAAGGGAAGTGTTCCAAGCCTTGCGAGAGAATGAGCTTTTTTTCAAAGAGGATAAATGCTCGTTCGCTCAGCGCGAGGTGCCATTCTTAGGCCACATTGTGGAATGTGGAAAAGTCTGGATGGATAATGAGAAAATTCAGGCAATTGCTGGTTGTGAACCACCAACCAAGGAAACTGAGTTGTGATCTTTTCTTGGTTGGTAAACTATTATTGACGCTCCATCCAAGGCTACTCCAAAATCACCGCATCCTTGACAGACCTATTGAAGAACAATAAGATATGGGATTGGAACAAACAATTTCGTAAAACCTTTGATCAAGTGAAAAATGTGATGATAAAAAAGCTTGTGCTTGCATTGTCGAATTATACCAAATCGTATAAGGTGCATACGGATGCATTAAACTATTCTATTAGAGGAGTATTAATGATACTGAATGGTGGTACACGATTCAAGAGAAAGAGATGACCACAATGGTGCATTGTTTGCACACATGGAGACACTATTTGCTAGGTTTCAAATTCATGGTCTTTACAAACAATGTGGAAAATAGTTATTTTCTTCTTAGAAAAAGGTATCCTCCAAACAAACTCGTTGGCAGGTTTTCTTGACAGAATTTGATTTTGGCATAGAATATAAGCTGGGGAAATCCAATGTAATGGCTAATGCATTAAGCTAAAAAATGGAGTTTGCAGCAATCAACCAACCAGATAACTTTTTATTAGAGCGCATTAAAGAGGGATTGTTCAATGATCCCACAGCCAAAACATTGATAGAACTTGCCAAAAAAGGGAAAACAATACGATTTTGGCTCAAGGGAGATTTGTTGTACACTCAGGGGTATCATCTTTATGTGCTTCAATATGGGAAACTATACAAGAAAGTTATAAAGTAGTGTTATGACTCGAGCTAGCCATCTAAGTAGACACTGCACTCTAGCTCTTTTGAGGACCGTTATTATTGGCCTCATATGGGTGATGATGTTAAGACTTATATAAAACTTGTCTAGTGTGCTAATAAGACAAGATAGAGTTAAAAACGTCAGTCGATTTATTACAGCCTTTGCCCATTCCGGAACGTCCATGAGAGAGTGTATCCATGGTTTTTATTATTAGTTTGCCTAAATCTGATGGTTTGCAAGTATTGTTATGTTTAACAGATTTTCCAAGTATGAAACTTTCATTCTAGCAACCAATGAGTGCCCTACTGAGGAGGTAGCTCATTTGTTCCTTAGATATGTGGTGAAATATTGAGGGTGCCACAGCCTATTGTCAGTGATCGATTCTAAATAGAGTTGTACAAGTTGATGGGGTCAGACTTGAACTTTTCTACTATCATGCATCTGCAAACTGATGGGCAAACTAAGAGAGTAAATGCTTTATTGCAGACTTATCTTCGGTACTATGTGAATTCCACATAGAAGGACTAGTCAAAGTTGTTTGATGTGGCCCAAATTTTTTTTATAACTTGCAGCAGAATAAGGCCACGAATTAGAGTCCTTTCGAGATAGTGATGGGGCAACAACCACTCACACCCAATGTTGTTGCGACTCGTTACGAATGACCAAATCTAGTAGCTTATTGATTTGCTAAAGACTGGCAAAAGCATAATGACTTAGCCTGAGCTTGCCTACATAAGGCAAGTAAGCACAACAAGAAATGGATTTATCAGAATCACAGAAATGTACAATATCACGTTGGTAACTCAGTTCTTACTAAACAACACTTAATTTTGTGCCACATTAGCTTGCACAAGGGGCTTGTGTTACGGTATGAGGGACCTTTCAGAATTTTGAAAGTGCAAGCAAGGTAGCCTAAAAACTAGAGTTGCCAGCAAAACTCAAATTCCATCCAGTGTTCCATGTCAATATGCTTAAGCCTTTCCATGAGGATCAAGAAGCTCTAAATCAAAGCAAGTCCGAACGAGCACCAATAGGAGTAAAGATCTCCTACAATTGTGATGTTGGGTGCATCATGGCAGACCGAGTAATCTGACGGAAGTACTACAAGTCGAGGCATGAGTACCTCGTACAATGGAAGGGACTTCCCGACAGTTAGGCTAGTTGGGAACCTGTTGAGGTTCTATGATAATTCCAAGAGAAGATGGGTCAGTTTCATTCCGATGATGCAATGAGGGAGTTGCGAGAACAGGTAGGGGAGAATGTTGTTGCGACTCGTTATGAATGACCAAATCTAGTAGCTTATTGATTTGCTAAAGACTGGCAAAAGCATAATGACTTAGCCTGAGCTTGCCTACATAAGGCAAGTAAGCACAACAAGAAATGGATTTATCAGAATCACAGAAATATCAATATCACGTTGGTAACTCAGTTCTTACTAAACAACACTTAATTTTGTGCCACATTAGCTTGCACAAGGGGCTTGTGTGACGGTATGAGGGACCTTTCAGAATTTTGAAAGTGCAAGCAAGGTAGCCTAAAAACTAGAGTTGCCAGCAAAACTCAAGTTCCATCCGGTGTTCCATGTCAATATGCTTGAGTCTTTCCATGAAGATCAAGAAGATCTAAATCAAAGCAAGTCCGAACGAGCACCAATAGGAGTAAAGATCTCCTACAATTGTGATGTTGGGTGCATCATGGCAGACCGAGTAATCTGACGGAAGTACTACAAGTCGAGGTATGAGTACCTCGTACAATGGAAGGGACTTCCCGACAGTTAGGCTAGTTGGGAACCTGTTGAGGTTCTATGATAATTCCAAGAGAAGATGGGTCAGTTCCATTCCGATGATGCAATGAGGGAGTTGCGAGAACAGGTAGGGGAGAATGTCATGGGTCGCGCAAAGGATCTCATAACTAATGCGCATATTTTAGACACTTCATGTTCCATTAGGGTCATTCGGCTCGTCAGGACTAACCCATCACGTGGAAAAGACTCAAGACTCATCTACTTGAATCCTAATTGAATTGAACCACTCTAGTAAATTGTATTTTACCAAGATAATTATTTTAAATCCTAAAAAATGAACATGCATAGAATTTAAATCCCTTAGGACTCTCTTATTGTAGATGAGAACTAATCTCAACAATTAATGTAATTTAATCTGTACCGTTGGATCTAATGGAGCTCAACTATAAATAAAGGCATCTCCCTTAATTTGTAATTACTTAATTCTTTTTAAGTTAAAGAATATATTGAGAGCATCTACTCAAACATCTTGTGTGCATCATTTTCCTTTGACTTTTTTGTTCTTCGTTGCTCTTTCGATTCGAGTTTGCTTCCGTTATATTTCGATGTCTTAAAGAACTTCTGCAAGAATTCTCACTTTTGTGAGATTTGCACTGACTTAGGTAGATTCGAAATAAAGAAATCACCTAAACTCACGCGGTTTGTGAGACTAAAATTCTAACCCCGTGACATAGGTACATGCATTTGCTTTATTTATAGTATGAGTCTATGACAATGACATGTTTCTTGACAAAATTCTATATATATAATAACTTTTAAGTATAACCTACTATCAAATTATGGTTTTGATCCCTCTATTATGCTCAAATTTAATATTTAGTCTTTAGTCCCTATATTTTAATCTGGTATAATTTTGTCCCTCTATATTTATAATATCGTTAGTTAATCCAAATAGTTAAATACATTTTAACCATATGAATTGTTCTTAAAAACCTAATCAACACTTCCAACAATATATATATGCCATGTCAATATGATACATAGTATCAAATTGTGGTTTTGATCTCTTTACTATGCTCAAATTTGTGATTAGCCCCTATATTTTAATCATGTACTATTTTGTCCCTCTATGTTTATAATATCATTAATTATACAAAATACTGATATGAATTTTTCTTAAAAACACAATCACCACTTCCAACAAAATGATATTATAAAGGCAGAAAACCAAATTCCAAGGACTAAATCACAAACTTCTTAATAGTAGAGAGACCAAAACATAATTTGACCTCTAACATACCAGTTGTAACTTCAACTCCAGGTGTTTCAAAATTCTCAGGATGTCTTGGTGTTCTAAATTCTTCAAATCATCTTCCTATAACATAATCCAATAACTGTAAAGTTTAGTTCTTTAATCTAATAATCAACTCTTTTTTTCAATTTTTTTAGAGATAAACATCAAAACTAATGTATATATGAATTATAGTTTGGAACAATTTTATAAATAAAATTTTTATTTTATCCTATTTTCACAAATTACTAATAATATTATCGAAGTAGGAAATTATATTGATATATTATATAATTTTTTTATTAATACGATATGAAAATAAATAAATTTTTATATATATGAAACATAATTTAATTCAAGTTTGATATGTATAATTGTAACAAATAAAAGTTTATGTACTAAATGCAAAACATTAAAAAGAATTGAAAGGAAATAAACCCAAATCCAATTTTTCACCGAATCGGACATGGATACAAAGTTTAAAAGCTTTACCTGAACACTATCATAACCAGCAAGGTGAAGCAGAGCATATTGCAACATACAACCATGACCAGCAGACAAGACGAAACAATCACGGTTGAACCAATAAGGGTTCTTAGGATTATACCTCATGATTTCATCGTATAAAATGTGACCCATCGGAGCACAACCCATGGGTAACCCAGGGTGACCGGAATTAGCCTTTTCGACAGCATCAATAGCTAAGAATCTGATCGTGTTGACTGATTTTTCCAATAAGGAAGTCTCGGTGGGAGTGCCGATTGTCTCCACGGCAGCGGAACGGACTCGGAGACTCCGGTTTAAGCGCGTGGGGAGGACTCGACGGGAGCGTGGGGTAGTGAGCTTGAGACCGGAGAAAGTGGTGGTGGGAAGTGAAACACGGTAGTCGGAGGATTGGGTGAACCCATCGGAAAGATGGTTCGAGCTAGGAGAGCTTGAGACAGAGTGAGAGATGAAGTAGAGGCCATTGTTGTTTTTTGATCGAGTCGACTCAGTTGAGTGAGCTTGGTGAAAGGGAGATCGAAATGAGTTCAGTTGATATATTCGAGGAAGAGTAGGCAAAGTACATGGGCGCCAACTTTTTTTGGGTTAATATAACTTTTAGTCCCTAAAATTTGCAATTATGTTTATGAAAAGATTACCAAATCAAAACCCCTCAATTTAAAAGTCAACGATATAATTTTTGAAGCATCCATCTAAATTCGTTATTAATATATATGTTGGGAAACGTGTCTATATTATAATAAACATGTAATTAATTTTTTTATGTACTTAAACGATGAATAAATTTTACATTTTAATGTTATGTCTTTTATACTTCTTTTTTTCATATTTTGCATGCATAGCAAAATTGTAACAAGTATATGTTAGTTTATTGATTGTCTAAGTTCAAGCTGATGATAAAAGACATTATAAGAATGTTTACATTACAAGAAAGATAACTTATTTTAATAGATAATTTATACGAGTTCGTAATCTTGTAAAAGAATCAAAGTGAGTATTTGATTTGAGAAGGATTATTATGTCGTCTACAATTTCAATTTAAGAGATGGCTAGTCTTGGATATCTGAGCAGTTGACTCTACGGGTAGAGACATAGATGTATTCATTGGCAAAATGATACATTGAATTGAATCCAAAATTAATTAATTCTGAATTCGTTTGTGGATTAATTCACTTGTGACAGTCATGATGTGATTTACCTAAATTTTGAGTTAGTCGTTGAACATGTGTATATAACTCATGTGCTTTGATATAAGTGGAGGCTTATGCTCTAAAGATGGTCGAGCCGATAGTCAGAATGTTGGGTACATGACTTGTGTAAAATAACGATATCCTCTCATTAAAGAGTTGACAATATTCTCTCATTGGCATTGTGTGGATTGATAAATATGGAACCTGGTCACGGGTTGCTAGTTCTTGAACGAGTAAATTATCACATTCATTTATTGATAGTGATCATATTAATTATTAAGAAGACACAATGGTGACAATGAGATAAAATAGAATTGTATTTAGTAAATGTGTTTAACTCAAAGGAAATATAAGGGTGACACACACATGACGAGGTAATTGGACAAAGCAATTGGATGAATTGCTTTTGTTTATAGTATACATTAAGGAATTTTCAATCATGTTACTTCTTGTGAATTGACTTCATGATTAAGTAATTGCGAATAATCGAAACGATGCTTCTGGACATAATTGTAATTACTAGAGCCTAATGTTATATGTCCGATTGGTTCCTCCGCTAGTTCAACAAAAGCTCGACTAGACTACATTTGAATTAGAAGTAAATTTTACGACTTTGGAAATAATTTAATTGAGTCAATTTATTCGATGTGGAATTAACTTGGGTAGTCGTAAGAATTGTTCAACTAGAGAAATTGATTAAAAAAATTTCTTGAAAAGTTAATTTGAAAAATCTAAGTGATTTTTGGGAAAATTAATTTTGATAAAGTACAATTAAATTAATCAAAATAATTAAAATTAATATAATATTTTTAAAAATTAACTTTTTAAGTCAGACAATTGGTTTAATAGGTAATTGAACTTGAAAATTGGACTTGAGATCGTAAATTGAGTTCGGGAGCCCAAAATCGAGACCAAGATCCAAAAATCGATCAAACTGGGCTTGTTATGTGAAACCAGGTCGATGGTCCAACCGGTGGCTAGATTGAACTGGTCGGGTCGTCACTAGCCCAGATCGAACTGGTAGAAACCGAACTAGCTCGGGGTGCCGGCGACTACGAAGGTGGCATTCCTGTGGCCAGAAAATGGTCAGCGGCGGTGTGGGTCGTCGGTGATTGAGCAGTGAAAGAATTACACTCCTATTAGGACTCAACCAGAGAATTTGATTTCAGATTAACTATTCAAGAAATATTATTATTTTATTAAATTTAATATTAAATTAAATTTAATACTTATCTTAATAGAATTTTATTAATTTAATATTAAAGTGATTATCTTAATATTAAGTTAAATTTAATGTTTATCTTATAGATAAATATTCTATTAATTTAATAAAATTTAATATTAAATTGATTAAGTTTAATTATAGTTGAATTATCTAAACTCTCTCATTATAAAGAAAGCCTTGAGTCAATATAAAGAGATATTTTTCTTATTTATAACTTGGTCCAAAAGTTTAGAGAAATTACAAAATTACCCTACTAGTCGGTAGACGTGAGCTTGGGGATAACGAAGAAGACTACTCAGTTGAAGTGTTCATCTTAGGTAAATCGAGAAGGTACAATTTTGATTAAGTATATATTACTTTAGATATCACAACTAATTTTTTTTTTAAAATTTCATTTTAAAACTTTAATTTTTCCCTAAATTTATTTTTCATTCTATTATCTAAACTCGATTTTCCAACCAATATATTGTACAAAATTATTTAAACCTTAGCCGCCTCAAGAAAAATTATGCTATTATAAAGTATATAATTTAAATTTAATTGGACCAACATTACAATGCCAAATAAAAGATTTTGTGTCCATGTTAGCTTGGAACTTTATAAATTTTTCTAATTTGATCCTTAAATTTAAATTTTATTACAAGACATTTAAGGTTATATTATACCGTCAATTTTTTTTTTTAGTTTTTAAGTTTTATTATAATAATTTAAATTTTTTTTTGTATTTTTAAAGTTTATATAAAAATTTTAAACATTTTAATGATAATAAAACACAATCTAAAGTATCATATTATTAAATTCAAATTAAAGAACTAAATTGAGAAAAATAACTGAAATGGAAAAAATATTCAAAGATTAAGTTAAAAAAGTAGCCAAATTCCAAAAAGTTGCAAAATTTCAACACTGATATGGATAAAAAATTTGAAAAAAATTATTAAATTCAAGAATATATTTTATATGCAGTGAAATCTAGATTATGGGACAGTAAAAAAAATTATATAGTAAATATATTTATTAAAATTAATGAAAAAGTCAAATAAATATTTAGTTGAAATGATAAAATTAAATGTTTAAAGTAATTGAATTATTATTGACTTTATATAGAAAGAACATAAAAAAGACAAAAACACCTTTATAATAAAGTAACTTATTTTGTATATAAATAAATATTTTAGTAATTACTCAATTAAATTAATGTCATCAATCAAAAACTTATTTTAAAAGTATATATCTATATAGAGATATATGTATGTGAGGTGAACTAACTTGATTAATGTAGAAAAGAACTGAAAAATTTATAATGGTCTACAAACGTCAAATCATCATCATCCAAATTATGATCATCCTCTATTACAAACAGAAAACTAGGGGGGGGGGGGAATGAATCCATTTTACACATGATCACACACTAAAAACTTGCCATTAAAAGCTTAAATTGAAAATGGTATGGTTCTTCTCTCATTCAACAAAAAAGGGTCGAAGAGTACCCCAAATTGGGTACACTGCATAATCTCTTGCCCATAAGTATAATGTATAGATTTTAACTTAACTTGGGGTTCTATTATTTTATGGGACAATTGAGATTAGATTACTTGTTTAACCAAGGAAACACGTCCGGCGATGATGGTAGCCGAGCCGTAAGAACTTCGACCCCAGTTTCTGTTACCTGCATTGAAGAAGATTGCACCAATGGAATCATGGATCATTAGATTATTGCAAAACAACCAAGAATGTTCCCTAGGAACACGATCATAATCCGAATGTTTATTGAAAATAGCAGCTCTACCTAGTACAATGGAGACCCTGTGCTAGGAATAGATTGCATTTTGCCCCCCTCTACTAAAATAATGGGTAAATTAATCCCTATACATTAAATCAAACAGCAAACTGATCCTTCTGATAAAAATTTCATCCATTTTTGTTGTTAAAAACCGGTCTCTATATGTCAACACATGCGTGTCACTGTCTAATTACTCTGTTAACCATGCTAATTTTTAACAATACAAATGGATAGAACTTTTAACAAAAAAAAACTAATTTGCTCTTTGATCTAGCATATAGAGACTAATTTACCTTTTTTTAGTAGAAAGGTCAAAATGCAATCTAACTCCTAGTATAGAGACCTCTAAGGTACTTTTACTTGCATTAAGCAAACAAAATGGAAATAAAAATGGAAGGTTACCAAAAGAGTATGCTCAAACTGAGCGCTGCGTTTGCCGTCTGCTGTAACAGCAGTCCACCCATCAGGCCACATTTGATCACGCCAAACGCCTATAGACAAAAATCCATCGACATAGTGAGTAAAACAAAAGAATTTATAAGTGGTCAATAAGTATTAAACTTCGGGAGTCACCTGCATTAATCATTGGTTCAATTGTAAAAGTCTGTCCAGCTTTCATTACCCCAACGGCTTTATTTCCTGATCGGGTTAAGAGTAGCAACAGATAAAAGAAACAGTTTACATAAGCAGTTGAATCATTAAATGTCTTGACAATTTTCGATAAAAGTACCATGGAAACCCCTATACTAGAAGCTGGATTGCATTTTACCCCCTCTACTCAAAAAATGGGCAAATTAGTCCTTATACGTAAGATTAGTTTGCTCATTGGTCTAATGTACAAGGACTAATTTGCTTAAGTGAATGGGGGCAAAACTCCTAGTACAAGGACCCTCATGGTACTTTTACCATGATTTTTCCATGAAGCATTTAGGACAGTTAAACATAAAAATAAAATGTAACAGGTCTGCGAAGCTTGATCTAATAAGGATACTTCCATAATGGGGAATATTTGGGGCACAGTGGAACAACTCTCCAATACCATGGCCACAATATGATTTCACCTATAGTAACAAAAGATGATAGAGCACGACGTAAACAAAAACTGTAATCGAGATGATATGTGAACCGGAATATATATGCATATACCAAATTTACACATTACCACAGATAACCCTGACATTGAAGCATGGCGATTAATAACTTCTCCAACATCACGAAACCTCACTCCAGGCTTAACTGGAATTCGAGTGCCAAAATAGATTTATCAGAAATCAAGTCTCTATCCCATTGCAAAGATTACAATATGTAAAACTCATCGACAAAAAAGACTATGAATCACATACCAATAGATATTGCTTTATCTAAGCACTCGTATGTACACTGTACCAGCTTACGAGATGCTTCATCTACGTTTCCCACAAAATATGTTTCGTTTAAATCGCCTGCACGATGAGTCAATCCTTCATCAAGTACAGAGCTTCACTATGTGGCATTGGAATTATATAAACGAGAAGATTCTTACCATGAACACCTTTATAGTAAACAGTCACATCAACATTTATAATATCACCGTCTTCCAGTTTCCTAAGGCAACACGATTTCAGTTCAAGCACATCTTAGTAAATGATAAATACCACCGATGAATGTAACCACTGTAAAAGTTTCTAGAATTAGAACAAAGCTAATACCTTGCATCAGGAATCCCATGGCATATAACTTCATTAACTGACCTGGAAAAGAAAACGAAATATGTTTTAATTAATCAACAAGGTAAAAGTACCATGCAGGCCCCTATACTAGGAGTTGGATTGCATTTTGCCCCCTCTACTCAAAAAATGAGCATATTAGTCCATGTACGTTAGATTAAAGTCTTTTTGTTAAAAATTGGTCCCTATACGTCAGCATGAGGTAGACGTGGCATGCCACATGTCACTGATTGGTTATTCTGTCAATCAAGCCAGTTTTTAACCGTACAAATGGATGAAATTTTTAATAAAAAGGACCAATTTACTTTTTGATCTAAAGTACAGAGACTAATTTGCCCATTTTTTGAGTAAAGGGGGCACAATACAATCCGACTCCTAGTACAGGGGCCTCCATGGTATTTCTACCATCAATAGAATAATCTCTAGAAACTCAACAAATATGTATAGAAGTACTTACGTGCAACAAGACTTTGGGAAAAAATGATAATTGAGAGGTGATGGATAAGCTCCTGCATGAGAGATTACATATAAAGTGAAACCAAGTAGGTGAAACCAGGTAGATGCACAATCACAAATACATGCAGCAAAATGAAAGTTCATTCAAACCTGCAGCAACAGTAGCCTCATGAACCACTCGATCAATTTCATCTGTTGTTACACCAGGACGGATCATTCGAGCAGCTGCATCCAAAACCTCCCTTGCAATCTAGCAATAGAGATTTAAACACCAAGAGATCTTGAAATAACTCGAGAAAAATTAAAAATCAATTCCAAAGAAAACTGGATATAACTAAAAATTGAACAAAGGGCTGTGAATCAAAAAACAAAATCAAGTGGAAGATGGAACTTACACGACATGTTTCTCGCATTCTCTCAATTTGATCAGGAGTCTTGATCTTCATACAGACACACCAAAAGTTAATAAGAAAAAAAGAAGAAGCTAAAATCATAAGGAGCATATAAAGTATTTATTATTAGTTCTCTAACGCTTAAGAAGAGATTTCACTCGCATAAACTTACCTCAACACGATGTTGCCAATCACTGTTCAGCTCAACCTTTGGAACTCCCTGCATTGAAAGGAGAACAGAAATATCTTAGAAATGCAAAACCAACACGAAAGAAGAGAGAAAATAAGGTTAATTGTTCATGAATAGGTCGCTCATCAACAAATTTCCCACTCAATTGCTAATAAGTATTCCATATACACGAACTGATTTCGAAATACTCACATCATTAGCCCAATCAGGCTTATCAATGTGAGCAGGTACATTACGCTTGACAGATATGGGATATGGTCTAAGTGACCTGAACAACGAAGATAATAATAAAAATCAGAAATAACAAGGACCCAAGCTTAAAAAGAAAGTGTAAAAGAGGGACTACAATCTTAGACAAGTACCCAGTCCAATTAAAAGGAGGAAGTTTCGGAGTCCGACTTTGTCCTTTCCTCGAGCAATATAGCCAACCCTCACTAGCTAAATCAGAGTTTTGTCCACCAGCACCATCCGTACCAAGTGAAGACAGCTTTGCCTTCAAATGAACTGACTTGTGTGAGCTCCAAGAAGCCTTGAAACAATCCTGAGTGCTGTCAATAAAAACAACACCATTAAAGAAGAAAAGGGCTACATTCTTCTATTAGTCCCTATACTTTGTGAAATTTGTGGATTTAGTCCCTACTTTAATTTGATGTTCAAATTAGTCAATTTTAGTCTAGTCCTTACCCAAACAGTAACAATTAAATCTATTTGGATAAATTCAATTGCTAGTGCTGTACTATGCATAGGGTTGTAGATTTAGTTCATATTCTCCAATTGGATCATTTAAGTCCCTATACATTTTGAATTTTGATATTGTAATACTAACATAAATGATAATCGTTAATTCATTAACTGAATTTTTAAAGAGTACTATGTGGAAATAGTAAGCTAACACAATATTTAATATACCATAATATGTTTGCCGCATCAATTTTTGAAAATAGCATAACTTAATAAATTTAACAGTTATCAGACAGAAATTTTAATTTTTGAAAAGTACAGGGACTAATTAAAAATCTACAAGAAAAGGATTTACATACCAGAAGGCAGCACCTTCACGAGGAAGCTTTAACTCCACACACTTAGGACACCTACAGATAATAAGCTATATCATTAACAAAAGGATTCAGCTTAATTGTAAAGTTCATCACTATTAACCAAACACAGCTCAATTCACATTTTTTTATGCTCAAAATATATTTTTTTAAAAATCACTATAAACCAATTACAAGCTAATTCAAAATATCTCACAAATTTGAAAACTACCCAATGTTAATTACAGCAAAAAAATTGATATTCTAAAAATGATAATATTTTAAAGCGAAAACAATAACATACTGAAGGCTAGCAGGATTGCTACAACGAGCACATGAAAGCGTCTCCGCCGCATCAGAGCCACCAGCCATTGGACCTTATGTATAAGATTGAACCACCCGGTTCAATTCAAAAATAAATTAAAAGGAAAGAACCAATAAACTATTACTGAATTGTTTGTGATTGAAAAAATAAATTGGGGAAATTTTTTTGTTGAGAAAATTAGGGTTAAACTTTTATAGTAATAAATAATCTGGGTTCCACAAACAAATCCCTAAAAACTTAATAAAATTTCTCCCCAATCTATTTATCTGCCAGCGATCGAGTTTAACTTAAAAATTGAAATTTCAGCCCAAAATGTACAATCTTGTCTGAAAAATACCTACTTGCCGGCGCAAGGAAGATAAAGCTCTAGACTTTTAGGGCTTTTGGAATTGGGGCTTTCAAAATTCATAGCTTTTGGGCTTATCTTTTATCTTCGGCTTTTCTATTTTTGCTTTCTCTTTTATTTTTGGGTACATTAATGTTTTGGCCACATAATTTAAAATGTTACAAAATAGTCACTAAATTATTTAAAAGTTTTCATATAAGTAATTGGATTGTTAAAATTGTTGTTGTATGACCTTATCTATTTGCACCGTCTGCAACAATAGAAAGCTCTTATTCTCCTTTTATATAGTTCAACTATTTTTCATGAAACAACTTTGACCGTCACGAATTTGCAAACCAAAATCCAAATAACTTTTTTCTCTGATCATCAGATTGACATGGATTTAAACCATATTCTTCTATTCATCGATGAGCATTGATCCATCGTATTGATCGTTGAATCGTCGCTTGAAACTCACAAGTTAGACTTAAAAAAAAACACACTTAACAGCACAGTGACTTAATGAAAACTTTTGAGTGATTCAGTGACCATTTTGTAATTTTTTAAAGTTAAAATAACTAAAACGTAAACTTACTAGTAATTTAGTTACATTCAATTATTTTGTAGAAAAAATCAACGTGTTGATTGTGTTTGATGAATTGGATTTGAAGATGGCTTATATAGGAAGATAGATTGGGTTTAGAGGTTAGACGATTCTACAAGATATATAATAAATTTTAGGAGCATTAGAGTTTACTCAGAGGGTTGCTCATCTAATTATATTGGTCTGTATAGTGACTAGTATATTGATCCATATTGGTCTGTATGGTGACTAGTATATTGATCCTGCAACATGGGGTAGGGGGTAATCTTGTCCCCAAAATAATAAAATTATCTTGTAAATTCTTCAAATTTTAAAAAATTACATAAATTTATACTTTGACGGTTGCTGGCAAGGCTATTGGGTCTTGCTATCTATTTATATTTATACTATATTTAAATTATTGATTAAATTAATATCACATATTTACGACATATTTTAACTTTATATAAAATATATAAAAATTAATTTAAACTTCAACTCTTAATTAATCACAATTATCTCTTAAACTTTTATTAATAATACTAAAATAACATACAAATTAACCCATAAAATATTTTAGCTATAATTTTTAGATTAAAACTATTAAAGCCATTATTATCACATCACAAAAACATTAACAATTACAATAAGAAACCATTAAATTAAAGCCTTGAATTAAAAGGCACACCAGTCTCCGGAATCCATAACTCTCCTTGTATGAACCTATTCACCGTAAAAGGGTTAGCCTCTTCGGCCCGGTTGAAGACATGAAAACCGGGCCACTTCACTCGATTCCCGATCGAAGCACCATTCCCTGTGTTCCTATACTCCGCATAATACAACGTTGACAACGCAAAGCTGCCGCTCCATTCATTCCATCCCTTGGGGTCGATCAAACCGTCAAGGTCCGTCTTCATGAACACCGTCCTTGAATACTTCTTCCATGGCCTACCTAAGTAACTCTTGAACAAATGCTTGACCGAATCGAAATCGGGTGCTGGTCTCACTCGGGATTCCATAATTGAAATCCCTGTGTTCTCGTTGGGATCGTCTCTCCCTTGTGCCGTTACCATGTTGGATTGATGGTCCATCGGTCTTTTGACAAAGATGTCGCAGTTTTGCAACACGGCCGAGGCGTCACCAAATATGTAATCGATTGTGCCGTGTATGTGACAGTCTCGGTAAAATTGTCGCAGCGAGTGGAGGAAGAGACTGTCTTGGTAACCCTTGATGCTACAGCGGTAGAACACAGAATGGTCCGAACTTACCCTTAATGCCACAGCTTGATGTTTATGCGGACCGGCAGTGTTCACAAATGTCACGTCCCGTGCCCAAAAACCATCCCCGGAAACACCTACAAAAACAAAAAACTGAATTAAACCCATCAATATCATCAAATCTAAAATTTGAACCCGAGTTTCTTACCGAATGTTGCGGAGCCATAAGTAGTGGAACCATCCGGTACATTTCGGTTACCAGTTACGATTGTTTTGTCCATTCCATCGCCGACCAACATTATGTTTTTAAGGTTCTTGTCTATGTCTACTTTCTCATTATACACCCCTGCTTTCACATAAATGATTACCCTTGGACGACGGTTGTTACCTATCCTAGCAACCGCGGCCACCGCATCATTGATCGTTTTGTGAGTGCCGGAGCCATCTTTTGACACGACAAAATCAGCCTTTGAAGTTGTTGGGTTCCATGATGTTAAAAGTTTCCCACCGAGTCGTGGTCTATGCATTAGCTCTGTCGAGAACAAAACAAATAGGTAATTTAGTAAGTAGCAGGTTTCTATGCAAAAGGACCAGTCCAATAAAAGAGAAAGGTCAAATTCTTCTTCGAGTCCTTCTACTCTGCTTAAATTTAAATTTTTTAAATTTAAACTTCAGTTAATCCAAATAGTTAACCAGATTTAAAGACTAATACTTCATGCCAAAGTACAGGAAACAATGAAAATAAATTAATCTTTTCATTGAAAATTTAAATGTTAAATGTTAAATTATTTTTGAAAAGATAATTTAATTCGAGAAATACCTTCCAGCTAATGCTAGTATTTTGAAAGGGGTGTTTTAAGGAAAAAAAACCCACGCTGGTATTTTATTTAATTAGAGTAATTAACGGTATTAGTTTATTGATTAATTTAATTTTAAGTATAGTGAAGGGATTAAAACCACAATTTAACCAAAAAAAATGAACACCATAATGATGCATGAATCACGAAACCCAAAGTACATAACTTTATCTACATTTTATTTTATTACCAATGAATTTATTTCAACCCACTTAAAAGTTAGTGAGAGTTTCTTGAGGGAGATGGATTATACCTAAAGAAATTTTCGAATTATTAATATTATCTTTCATCGAATCAAAGTTTTATCTAAAGGGCAAAAATCTTAAGGTATATTTTATAAATATTATTAAGATTATTATTTATCAAATATTTAATTAGTTAAAAGAAATTACCTTGCTCAACAACAGCTTCCTTCCCATGCATTGTATACAATGCCAAAGCTGCACTAACCAAACTCGTCAAATTTCGACCCTGTCCATGTTCTTGAATCCCAAAATCCTTCTGTCCCAACCCTTCCGAACAACTCCGATGGTTCGCAAGCACGCCGCTCAACCACGTCCGAGCATCATCGACAGTATACCCTCGAGAGGATAGCAAAACCGAGAGCCTAGACTCACTTTCATCATACAACTTAATACAATCAGCCAAACCCATACCATGATAATGCATAGTATTGTGCAACCCATATAAGCTCATCGAAGCCTTAGCCAAGTTCCTAGACTGCACCACCATGGTCCTAGCCATTTGAACCACCTCCGTAACTTGTTCTAAATGTGAGCCAGTGGTGGCAGTAGCCATGACTAAGAGAAAAAGAAGAAGAAAGGTGGTACCGGTAGTAACGCTTGTAGACATATTTGGTACACTAGTGAATGACATGCATGGATTTCGTGGTGTCGGGTTTTGTTTTGTTTTTGATATTATATAAATATATATAGTTCGGTGAAGAAGCAAACACATGGACTATTTTGTGGACCAGGTGTCGTTTGAGGTTTAAAACAACATATGGAACATGCATGCATGTTCGGTCATGTTGGTGGTGATTTGGTTGGTATTTAATTTTCATAGCCAGTTTTTATGGAAAAACATCATCGGTCCTGGTGAGGAACTAACAATCGTCGAACTGTGGATAAAGGTGAAGGATTTTTAGACACTTTCTCATCCGACACGAATTATATATGTTTTAATGACATTGTCAAGCCATTATAAATAGTTTCAGAGATTTGAAATAACAAAACCAATTAGGTTTGGTGAGTGTTCTGTTTATGTTGAGGGCGAGCAGTGTATCAAACACTCAAACAATGGAAGTACTATATTTGGAGTATCTATATTCAATTATTTTTGGATTTTATCTTTCTACTTTAAACTGAGTTTTAACTGGATTTGTGAGAGCACTTGATCTATCAAGGAAATATTTTTAAATATTTGACTAGTTAAAGTAGTAGTGCTTTTAGTCACTTATGTCATTTAAAGTTATAGATAGTATGAAAAAGTGATGCCACGTCATCTGTATTCTTTTTTCAATAGTTTAATATCACATTAATATTTTTATATTAATTTTTAACACTTTCATCCTAAAAAAATTAAATCTAAATAAAAATCCTAAAATTTAAAATAAAACTATTAATATAATATTAAACTATTAAAAAAATAATATCTCTATTTCATACCCTTCTTTTAATCCTAATAGCAAGTATTGCAATATTTAGCATTTACTTAAGTACGAAACTTACACGTTAGCAAAGGCTAAAAATTTTGGCAACAACGTGTAGAGAAGAGCATTAAAGCTTTGGCCATATTTAGGCATTTGGCAATGCAAAAACAATGGGTACGTGTTGCCTCCTATCGATTTACGTATTATATGATGATCGGTTCGAGTCATGCTCGTATATATTTTTTTCCATAATATCAAATTTAATTTTGTTAGAATGAAGTGATTCGAATCATTATTTAAATAAAATACATTGGTAAAATAAAATAAAAGTAAAATTCATATAGAACTATACTTCTTTTAATTTATTTTAGAATAAAATTTTTTAAATCTTATTAAGCTCCATCTATTTGATATTGATTAGAATAATGTGTTTCAATCTTACTACACTCTAGTAGAATATAGTTTTACAAGCCTATAAATAGACATAGTCTACCCCTCTTGTAATTATTCGAATTCGACATAGTGAATTATCTTCTCCTCTGCCCACGGTTTTTTTCTCGAAAGGGTTTCCACGTAAAATTTGTGTGTTCTTTATTTTTCTCTCTCTTTTTCTTTGCGATAAATTGTCATTACCGACGTTTTATTTTTTAAAAATTGGTATCTGAGCTTCTGGGTTGTTCATCTCAATCATGATAATGGCGTCTTTAAAGTATGAAATTCTGCTGTTGGATGGCAACACCAGATTCGCGTTGTGGCAGATAAAGATGCAAGCAGTTTTTGCACAGATAGACTTAGAGGAAGCCCAGTTAGGGGTAGATAAGATGCCTTCAACATTAACGGAGGAAGAAAAGAAGCGCAAGGATCGAAAGGCGTTAACACAGTTACATCTGCATTTGTCTAACGAAATTTTACAGGATGTGATGAAGGAGAAGACCGCCGCTGGATTATGAAAGAGATTGGAACAAATATGTATGTCGAAAACTCTAACTAGCAAGCTGCATATGAAGCAGCGTCTTTATGTTCATCGTTTGGAGGAAGGTACGTCTGTGCACGAACACTTAACAGTGTTTAAAGAAATTCTCTCAAACTTGGAGGCCATGGAGGTTCAGTATGATAAGGAAGATCTAGGGCTGATTCTACTTTGTTTGTTGCCCCCGTCTTATTCAACCATTAGAGATACGATTTTATGTAGCCGCGATTCTCTCACAGTTGATGAGGTTTATGATTCTTTAACCTCGTATGATAAGATGAAGCATCTTGTTGTTAAAACCGACTCTCAGGGAGAATGTCTCATTGTTCGTGGAAGACAAGATCGGAATGCTGATGATGATCGTGGAATGACACAGGAACGAAATCCTTTCGGTAAATTTAAGGGTAGATTGAAGTCTTCAAACAAAGGTAAAACTTGTAACTTCTGCAAGAAGAAAGGGCACATTAAATCTGGGTGCTATAAGCTACAGAACAAGATCAAAAAGAAGGCTGCGAATCAAAATAGAAAACAACCAGAAAATTTTGGTAAAACTGATGTTGTAGAAGACTAAAACGATGGTGAACTTCTAGTCACTTCTGTCAACAATTCTAAAGTGAGCGAGGAGTGGATCGTTGATTCGGGTTGCACCTTCCACATGAGTCCCAATCGATATTGGTTTACAACTTACGAAACAGTGTCTGAAGGTGTTGTTTTTATGGGAAATAATACTTCATGTAGAATTACAGGTTTTGGAACAATTAAAGTTAAGATGTTTCATGGAGTTGTCAGAACACTTAATGACGTACGACATGTTCCAGAATTGAAGAGAAATTTAATTTCGTTGAGTACTATTGATTCAAAATGGTACAAATACACAGCTGAAAGTGGGGTTTTGAAGATTTTCAAAGGTTCCCTCGTTGTGATGAAAGGGCAGAGAAAGATTGCCAAGTTATATATTCTGCAGGGTTATATTGTTACTGGCAATGCAACTGTCGCTTCCTTTACCTTGTCAGATGATGATATTACTAAACTTTGACATATGCACCTAGGGTATATGAGTGAGAATGGCATGACAGAATTGAGCAAAAGAGGACTTCTTGATGGGTGAGGAATTTGCAAACTAAAGTTCTGTGAGCACTGCATTTTTGGGAAGCAAAAGAGAGTTTGATTCACCAGAAGAATCCACAACATGAAAGAAACATTGGAGTATATTCATTCTGATCTGTGGGGGCCATCCAGAGTGCCTTCAAGAGGTGGAACTAATTATATGCTAACTTTTATTGATGATTTTTCTAGAAAAGTTTGGGCATTCTTTCTGAAGCAGAAAAGTGATATGTTTTCTGCATTTAAGTCTTGGAAAACTATGATTGAAAAATAGAAGGGAAAAAAAATAAAACACCTCCGGACAAACAATGGCTTAGATTTCTGTTTTGATGAGTTTAATGAACTATACAAATTAGAAGGGATCGTGAGACACTTGACAGTTCGTTATACTCCACAACAAAACGGTGTTGTAGAACGAATGAATAGAATGATTATGGAGAAAGTTCGACGTATGTTGTCGAATGCTAGCTTACCAAAGTCGTTTTGGGCTGAAGCAACCTTTACTGCATGTTTTTTGATCAATCAATCTCCATCCGTTGCCATTGAGAAAAAGAATTCACAAGAGGTATGGTCTAGTAATCCTGCTGACTATTTTGATTTAAAGATCCTTAGATGTCTTACGTATGCTCATGTTAATAATGGAAAATTAGAACCGAGATCCATTAAATGTGTTCTTCTTGGTTATAAAGCTAGTGTAAAAGGGTATAAGTTATGGTGTCCTAAAAATAGAAAAGTTGTGATTAGCAGAGATGTTGTTTTTGATGAAACTGCTATGCTACCTAACTTATCTCTTAAAGACTCTTCCAATAAAGAAAATCAAAAGTAGGTGGAGCATCAGATTAATCCAGAATCTATAATAGAGTCGACTCCTCAAGTTAGTACAAAAATTCAAAATAGTGTTGCTTCTTCACCACAATACTCTATTACCAAAAATAGAACTAGAAGAGAAATTAAACATCCAAAGAAGTATGCCGAGGCTGATCTAGTTACTTATGCTTTAAATGTGGCTGAAGATATAGATGCAAACTAAAAGCCATCTAATTATTCTAAGGCGGTTAGCTGTCAAGACTAAGAAAAGTGGATATTTGTTATGCAATAATAGATGGAACCACTCCACAAAAATAGAACATGGCATCTTGTGAAACTTCTTAAAGGTAAAAAAGGTTATTCGTTGTAAATGGGTGTTTAAAAAGAAAGAAATGACTTTAGGAGTTGAAGAACCCAGATATAAAGCAAGGCTTGTTGTAATGGGTTACAGTCAAATTCCAGGAGTGGACTTTACAGATGTGTTCTCCCCAGTTGTGAAGCATAGTTCGATTCAAGCTTTACTTGGTATTGTGGACATGCATGATTTGAAGCTTGAGCAGTTAAATGTAAAAACTGTATTTTTGAATGGAGAACTTGATGAGGATATTTACATACAACAACTAGAGGGTTTTACAGTCTCAGAAAAAGAGGACTATGTTTGCTTGCTGAAAAAGTCCATTTACGATTTGAAACAGTCACCAAGACAGTGGTACAAGAGGTTTGATTCCTTTATGACTTCTCATGATTTCAAAAGAAGCAGCTTTGACAGTTGTGTTTACTTTAAGAAAAACAGTGATGGTTCTTTTGTGTATCTACTCCTTTATGTTGATGACATGTTGATAGCAGCAAAAGTTAAATGAGAGATAAGAAAGGTCAAAGCCTAACTAAGTGAAAAATTTGAGATAAAAGATTTGGGACCAACAAAGAAGATACTTGGTATGGAGATTCTCATAAATAGAAAAACAAGTAAATTGTACCTAAGTAAGAAGGGGTACATTGAGAAAGTTCTTTGCAGATTCAATATGCAGAATGCTAAACCTGTTAGTACTCCTTTAGCAGCCAATTTCAGACTTTCATCGGTTTTGTCTCTACAATAAGATAATGAGATTGAGTACATGTCACATGTTCCATACTCTAGTGCAGCAGGATGTCTCATGTATGCTATGGTTTTTTCATGTCTAGATTTATCATATGCAGTCAGCGCAGTTAGCAGATACATGGTGAATCCCAGTAAAGAACATTGAAAAGCAATTCAGCGGATTTTAAGATACTTACGAGGTACTACTAATGTTTGCTTACAGTTTGGAAGAACTAGAGATGGAGTCATTGGGTATGTTGATGCTGATTCTACTGAAGACCTTGATAGAAGAAGATCTCTCACAGGTTATGTCTTTACAATCGGAGGTTGTGCAATCAGTTGGAAAGCCACTTTGCAAACTAGAATTGCTTTGTCTACCACTGAAGCTGAGTACATGGCGATTACTGAGGCTTGTAAAGAAGCCATTTGGTTGAAGGGACTCTTATTTAAATAAAATATATTGGTAAAATAAAATAAAAGTAAAATCCATATAGAACTACACTTCTTTTATTTTATATTAGAATAAGGTTTTTTAAACCTTATTAAGCTTCATCTATTTGATATTGATTAGATTAAGGTGTTTCAATCTTACTACACTCCTATTAGAATATGGTTTTACAAGCCTATAAATAGACATTGTAACACCCAGACTCGTGTCCGTCGCCGGATTAGTGTTACGAGGCATTACCGATCAAAACCCGACTCAATTTTTTTTATAAATAAATTAATCCATTATATATATACTAAGCCATAAATCCTAATCAATACACATTTGAATATATATACATTCGTTTACTCTATCAATAAGCCAAACGTAATTAATCACCAACATGTACAAGCATACTTCAATTTATAAATCATCTCCTATATTCACTTAACTACTAAATCCAACCAAATCATATATATTTCATATATAATACGTAACCTAGACACTTAACTTAACATTATTTATCTTAATGAATATAACAAACTTACTTACTTCAACCACATAATTACCGAAACACTTGAATGAAACCACCATGCACATATATATATATATATATTACCAAATAAATACTAACCATAAAATACTAATCCATGATTAAAGTATGCTTAAACCATAATTCAGCCCAAAACCGAACACAAACAAGAAAATTAAGCCATTTTCGCATGGCTTAATATTACATAATCTAAATTCAAGTATTTCATCTACGCTATACATGTCATAAGATCGAATTCAAAATTTACAAAATACCGAGAGGAGTCGATAGTGTGATAATCTTCTCTGACGATCCCCGAGCTCGTAACCAACTTCCAAAATCTATAAAACGAAGAACAACATACACACAGTAAGCTATTTAAAGCTTAGTAAGTCATAAGCAAAAATTCATTTATATATATTAATACTTATTCCATCATTAAGTTAAAATAAACCAAATATCATAATATTTTGTACCATATAACACTTTAATAAAAATCACATTGTATTTTCATATAAACAAACCATATGGCCAAATACACATAAATATTTAGCAAAGCCGAATATTCAATAAATCATTATGCTAAAACATGCTTATACTCAAATGGTTAACTCATACTCTATATTTCATTTGAAACTATTATCAAATTAAAATAATCAACTTACCTTATCAGCAATTAAGCAAATGGCTAACACATACCTGAATAATTTAACTTTCTTAACACATTTATTTGCTTTTATTATTGCTCATATAAAATTTATAAAACATAGAGCCCTATATAAAACACCGGCATAAAGCCTGCTAGGCACAAAGCCCGATTCATTTCACCGGCACAAAGCCTGCTAGACATAAAGTCTGAATTAATTCACCGGCATCAAGCCTGCTAGACATAAAGTCTAAAATAATTCACCGGCATCAAGCCTGCTAGGCATTAAGCCTGAAAATCTCATATACAAAGATGATCTTTCGTATAATTCTTTATGTTTACATAAGTCTTACTCAATAACCGTATCTCCGTAAGAATTGAATTATATTCAATTCTTCATAGCAAACAAACATTCGAACCACATATGTATAATTTACAACATTAAAATTCAGCTCAAAGAATTTGTAACCTATATTCGAACCACATATGTAAGTAAAATTCATACATTAAATTCAGCTCAAGAACTTTGTAACCTATATTTGAACCACATATGTATATAAAATTCATACATTAAATACAGCTCAAGAACTTTAAATATATATATTCGAACCATATGTGCATATATATATAATTCATAATATTAAGTTCAACTCAAAGAATCAAAGAACTTGTATCATACATTCAAACTTTATATATATAATTCATAACTTTAAATTCAACTCAAGAAATTAAATCTTACATTCGAACTACATATCCATGTAAATTCTACTATTAGTTTCATATCATTGAACTTAAAGCATACTTTAGCTAATATACATGTAATTTATACCATTAATATCAAC
The DNA here is from genome assembly GCF_007990345.1 of Gossypium hirsutum. Lineage (NCBI taxonomy): Eukaryota > Viridiplantae > Streptophyta > Magnoliopsida > Malvales > Malvaceae > Gossypium > Gossypium hirsutum. Next base: position 38,983,152 of record NC_053448.1, on the reverse strand, counting down.
CTCCCAAAATCAATTTCTATGTTCGGCTATCACATAGAAAAATCACCAAGTTTTATTCAATTTATATACTTTTAGTTCCAGCTTACTAAATGTATGATAGATATATTTATATAAATTCCAATTTAATAACATTTAAATTGCTATTAGACTTACCTCGTACGGTGAAAAGTCGAAACCAAACGATTACTCGACAACTTTAGTTTTTCCCCAATCCAACTCTGATTTCTTCGGTTCTTGATCTAATTATATTCAAAATAAGGTAGTTTAAATATAATTATATTCAATTTAATCCAAAAACACATAAATGGGTAAATTACCATTTTGCCCCTAACATTTACACTTTTTACAATTTAATCCCTATTGGATAAAACACAAATTACACAAAACATTCAAAATTTGACTATACCATGCTTAGGCCTAATCTTTATTATACTCATACAAGTCCATGCATTTCATTTATTTCGTATTTTAGTCCCTCAAAAATTTATTTTCACAATTTAGCCTTAAATACTCAAATTCATCAAAAATTCCAAGACAAAACGTGTTAATCTAAAACATATCCTTCATTATTCATCATCAAACATCACAAAACACAAATATTCATCAATGGCATAACTTAAAATATTCATCAAAATCAGAAATTCAAGCATGGGTCGGGTAGTATTCAAAGCAACGATCTCAAAAACGTAAAAATTATCAAAAACCGAACAAAGAACTAACCTTAATTTGAGCTCATTAATGGCCGAACCTAGCTAGTTTTTTTTTCTCTTGTTTCAAATTCGGCAGTAGGAAGATGATGATGAATTTATTTTCTTTTTGTTTTATTTAACATATAATAACATATATTTTTGGTTTACTATTTTAACCTTATTTAATTTAATTATAAAACATATAATACAAGGGCAATATTGACCATTGCCACCCACTATCATCTAAATGGCCCAATTGTCATTTAAATCCCCCATTTTTAAAAGACAAAAACAATTAGGTGCTTTTAAAATTGACCCCCTTAAATTTTTAATTTTACACGATTAAGTCATTTTCTTTAATCGGTCATTCAAACGATAAAATTTAAACATGGAAATTTCACACAATCAAATTCACACATAATAAACTCTCTAAATACTATTAAAATATTTTTTTGACTCAGATTTGTGGTCCCGAAACCACTCTGTCCGATTAGGGTCAAAATTGGGTTGTTACAACTCTCCCTCCTTTAGGGATTTTCGTCCCCGAAAATCTTACCGGTGAATAGGTATGGGTAACGTTCTTTCATTGTATCCTCTTGCTCCCAGGTTGCTTCCTCAATTCCGTGTTTATGCCACAGTACTTTGACTAATGGAATTTTCTTATTTCGTAACTCTTTAACCTCACGAGCTAGAATGTAAATCGGTTCTTCTTTATATGACATATCAGATCTAATCTCAATCTCTGACGGACTAATTACATGTGTAGGATCAGATCAGTATCTAGGAAGCATCGAAACATGAAATACATTGTAAATCTTTTCTAGCTCAGGTGATAACATCAATCTATAAGTAACTGGTCCGACACGCTCTATAATCTCATACGGTCTAATGAATCTCGGACTCAATTTGCCTTTACGACCGAATCTGAATATTTTCTTCCACGGTGAAACTTTCAGAAACACTTTGTCCCCGATCTGAAATTCTATATCCTTTCTTTTCAAGTCCGCATAAGATTTCTGACGGTCTGATGCTGATTTCAGACTATTCCGAATCACTTTCACTTTCTGTTCAGTTTCTTTAATCAAATCGACCCCATGTATCTTATTTTTACTGAGTTCAATCCAATAAAATGGTGTACAACATTTACGACCGTACAAAGCCTCGTAAGGTGCCGTTTTGATACTAGATTGGAAGCTATTATTATATACAAATTCAATCAAAGGTAAGTATCATTCCCACGTACCTTCAAACTCGAGAATGCAACATATCAACATGTCCTCAAGTATCTGAATGATTCGTTCAGATTAACCATCTGTTTGCGGATGGAAAGCTATGCTAAAATACAATTTAATACCTAGCGCATCTTGCAGTTTCTTCCAAAATCGCGATGTAAACCTTGGATCTCTATCAGAAACAATAGAAATAGGTACCCCGTGCAATCTCACAATCTGAGAAATATACAATTTAGCAAGTTTATCAAGTGAATAATCAGTACAGACTGGAATAAAGTGTGCCGATTTGGTCAATCTATCCACAATAACCCAGATTGCATCTTTCTTGCTCGGTGTCAATGGTAAACCTAATACAAAATCCATCGTGACTCCGTCTCATTTCCATTCCAATATCATGATCGGCTGAAGTAATCCAGAAGGTACCTGATGCTCGGCTTTTACTTGCTGACAAACTAAACATTTCAAAACAAAGTCAGAAATGTCTTGTTTCATACCATGCCACAAATAAAGCTGTTTCAGATCATTATACATTTTTTTGTACTACCCGGGTGAACAGATAATCGACTGTTATGAGCTTCGTTCAAAATCATCTGAATCAACTCTGAATTCCTCGGAACACATATTCGGTTTTTGAACCTCAAACAATCATTGGTATCAACTCGAAACTCTGTTACACCATTCAATTCATATTGAGCTCGTTTTGCTAACAAATCATTATCAACTTTCTGAGCATCACAAATTTGTTGAACAAATAACGGTCTAGCTTTTAATTCAGCTATTATTAAACCATCATTGGACATAGTCATAGGCACATTCATTTCTCGCAAAGCAAACAACGATTTTTGACTTAAAGCATCAGCAACAACATTAGCCTTTCCTGGATAATAGTCAATTACAAGGTCGTAGTCTTTTAACAACTCTAACCATCGACGTTGTCTCAAATTCAGATCTTTCTAAGTCATCAAATATGTCACATAACTCTTTTCATGAAGCTTTAACTATATGGAATCATAAGATATCTCTGTACAATCTTTTATTAGAACACACTTCAAACCATTCATTGACATATGACTGAGAATCGTAAACTTTTTATTCAACCTAGGCTAAACCAATATTGATGTTTCGGTTGACAATATCTTTGTGCAAAAGGAAAACTTCAACAATCGAACTAACTTTAATTTACCACAATATTTTCCCAGATAGAATCATTCCGATAGATATAATTTTGTATCAAATCTTCAAGAATACAAATTCTTCTTTCAGACTATCCCTAAATTCACATATATACGTTCAAAGTTTATTTCTAGTCCGGTGGATAGATTCAAACACATATAACCCAATTATCTTTTCAATCAAATAATTCAAATCAGACTAAACCGCTGAATCAAATTTTTCAAAGAAATCTTTTCTTCTCGTTAAAATGATAGCCCCAAACATATCATTTTACAGATTTGATCTTGATCTTCTATCATTTTCACTTTTGCCGATGTCAAACCTTTCACGAGAACTTGAAAAGAGTTTAAGCTGTCTCATATATTAATCATCGAAGTTCTGAATTATACAAAAGTCACCTTTATCAAATAGAAATCATTGGGCCTTAATGAAAACGATGTCTCAACCCTATAAGTAGATATTATCCCGGCTGTTAATAAAGCATTTGAACACAGAAGAAAATCAAATATGGTTTAAACAGTAACCAATGCAGAAACCCAACTTCTATCACTCTGATAATGGTACTGCAGTACTCCCATATTTCAAAACAGAAATTATAATTATAATAGATATAACCATTTTCATCAAATGGATATCTCTTACAGATAATTACATAGATTCATAAAAAAAAACTGGGATAGCGGAATTTCAACATATGAAGCTACACATGATATCTGAAAATTACAACCCATATAAAATGATAACAATTCCGATGATATCCTAGAAAATTTCCAGAAAGAACAACGTCACACATAAGTACTGAGATCTACAGTATCAGAAGCAATATAATCTTCACGTATATTCAACAGAACATTATCTAGTAGAAACAGAATATTAGCCTCATACAGATTTTATCGTCGACTTTCATATCCACACAATGGAATAAATACCAGAGAAAGACAGAGCAATGTCGAACATAACCCAAACAGACCTACGATACTTTCGTCTATTAGTATGTTTAACTAATGTTCTTATACGATAAGAATTCCTTCTTAAATTAAACAGTAACATATACTTCTGGGGATAAATGTACACATAGAATGCTAAGAAGAAATCATAGTAACTGTCCGACTATAACCACTGCGCTCAGCCATCAATACAATTCAAACATTATTCAACTGTTTAATTCTATCATCATTAAGTCCATATTATCCCATCAATAACAAAAATCAATTCAAAAGAACTTTCAATTAATACCTTTCTATATATATCATACCTGAATACTTTTATTTCATCAAATTCAACTTCTTAGTTAACAGTGACTTTGCATAATACGAATGGCCATTAAAACGATTCAATATCTCTTATAGCACTATCTCAATTTGCTGACCCATTCTTTTATTCGACCACATTAGTAATCTTTCAAACACAAACCTCTGTAACTCCACACTTGTGAGCTTATTCGATCCAAATCTTACAGATTTCATTGTAACATTTTACTGATAAGGGGTGAGGGTAGTAAAACCTCAAATTTAACTCGGACATAAATGCACATAACACATACTATTACAAATAGCCAATTTATTAATAATTTCACATTCTCGAAACATTTAATAAACATTTGCTTATAATCACATTTTTCCTCAACACATAGTCCATATGCCAACTCAAATCACAAATTCACAATCAAAGCATTCATATAGCAATCGTAGGCCACATATCACAACTCATATACTCATATCATTACAACATTTATCAACAACAAAATATCTTATATCCTTATTCATACCTTCATGAGTCTCAACTCATCATCAACACATTTTCACTCAAACATTTGAGTATTTACTTCTGTACTATCAAAATTAGCTCGGTTGGAAAACATATCTGTCTCATCAAAACAATTTTCGTCAGAGTCGGGAGATATCACACTATCGCAGGTTAAATATGGCATGTATAGCTAAACTCACACACACTACGTTAGTCCTAGAACCGACTAAACCGTAGCTCTGATACCAATCAAATGTAACACCCAGACTCGTGTCCGTCGCCGGATTAGTGTTACGAGGCATTACCGATCAAAACCCGACTCAATTTTTTTTATAAATAAATTAATCCATTATATATATACTAAGCCATAAATCCTAATCAATACACATTTGAATATATATACATTCGTTTACTCTATCAATAAGCCAAACGTAATTAATCACCAACATGTACAAGCATACTTCAATTTATAAATCATCTCCTATATTCACTTAACTACTAAATCCAACCAAATCATATATATTTCATATATAATACGTAACCTAGACACTTAACTTAACATTATTTATCTTAATGAATATAACAAACTTACTTACTTCAACCACATAATTACCGAAACACTTGAATGAAACCACCATGCACATATATATATATATTACCATATAAATACTAACCATAAAATACTAATCCATGATTAAAGTATGCTTAAACCATAATTCAGCCCAAAACCGAACACAAACAAGAAAATTAAGCCATTTTCGCATGGCTTAATATTACATAATCTAAATTCAAGTATTTCATCTACGCTATACATGCCATAAGATCGAATTCAAAATTTACAAAATACCGAGAGGAGTCGATAGTGTGATAATCTTCTCTGACGATCCCCGAGCTCGTAACCAACTTCCAAAATCTATAAAACGAAGAACAACATACACATAGTAAGCTATTTAAAGCTTAGTAAGTCATAAGCAAAAATTCATTTATATATATTAATACTTATTCCATCATTAAGTTAAAATAAACCAAATATCATAATATTTTGTACCATATAACACTTTAATAAAAATCACATTGTATTTTCATATAAACAAACCATATGGCCAAATACACATAAATATTTAGCAAAGCCGAATATTCAATAAATCATTATGCTAAAACATGCTTATACTCAAATGGTTAACTCATACTCTATATTTCATTTGAAACTATTATCAAATTAAAATAATCAACTTACCTTATCAGCAATTAAGCAAATGGCTAACACATACCTGAATAATTTAACTTTCTTAACACATTTATTTGCTTTTACTATTGCTCATATAAAATTTATAAAACATAGAGCCCTATATAAAACACCGGCATAAAGCCTGCTAGGCACAAAGCCCGATTCATTTCACCGGCACAAAGCCTGCTAGACATAAAGTCTGAATTAATTCACCGGCATCAAGCCTGCTAGACATAAAGTCTAAAATAATTCACCGGCATCAAGCCTGCTAGGCATTAAGCCTGAAAATCTCATATACAAAGATGATCTTTCGTATAATTCTTTATGTTTACATAAGTCTTACTCAATAACCATATCTCCGTAAGAATTGAATTATATTCAATTCTTCATAGCAAACAAACATTCGAACCACATATGTATAATTTACAACATTAAAATTCAGCTCAAAGAATTTGTAACCTATATTCGAACCACATATGTAAGTAAAATTCATACATTAAATTCAGCTCAAGAACTTTGTAACCTATATTTGAACCACATATGTATATAAAATTCATACATTAAATACAGCTCAAGAACTTTAAATATATATATTCGAACCATATGTGCATATATATATAATTCATAATATTAAGTTCAACTCAAAGAATCAAAGAACTTGTATCATACATTCAAACTTTATATATATAATTCATAACTTTAAATTCAACTCAAGAAATTAAATCTTACATTCGAACTACATATCCATGTAAATTCTACTATTAGTTTCATATCATTGAACTTAAAGCATACTTTAGCTAATATACATGTAATTTATACCATTAATATCAACCTCCCAAAATCAATTTCTATGTTCGGCTATCACATAGAAAAATCACCAAGTTTTATTCAATTTATATACTTTTAGTTCCAGCTTACTAAATGTATGATAGATATATTTATATAAATTCCAATTTAATAACATTTAAATTGCTATTAGACTTACCTCGTACGGTGAAAAGTCGAAACCAAACGATTACTCGACAACTTTAGTTTTTCCCCAATCCAACTCTGATTTCTTCGGTTCTTGATCTAATTATATTCAAAATAAGGTAGTTTAAATATAATTATATTCAATTTAATCCAAAAACACGTAAATGGGTAAATTACCATTTTGCCCCTAACATTTACACTTTTTACAATTTAATCCCTATTGGATAAAACACAAATTACACAAAACATTCAAAATTTGACTATACCATGCTTAGGCCTAATCTTTATTATACTCATACAAGTCCATGCATTTCATTTATTTCGTATTTTAGTCCCTCAAAAATTTATTTTCACAATTTAGCCTTAAATACTCAAATTCATCAAAAATTCCAAGACAAAACGTGTTAATCTAAAACATGTCCTTCATTATTCATCATCAAACATCACAAAACACAAATATTCATCAATGGCATAACTTAAAATATTCATCAAAATCAGAAATTCAAGCATGGGTCGGGTAGTATTCAAAGCAACGATCTCAAAAACGTAAAAATTATCAAAAACCGAACAAAGAACTAACCTTAATTTGAGCTCATTAATGGCCGAACCTAGCTAGTTTTTTTTTCTCTTGTTTCAAATTCGGCAGTAGGAAGATGATGATGAATTTATTTTCTTTTTGTTTTATTTAACATATAATAACATATATTTTTGGTTTACTATTTTAACCTTATTTAATTTAATTATAAAACATATAATACAAGGGCAATATTGACCATTGCCACCCACTATCATCTAAATGGCCCAATTGTCATTTAAATCCCCCATTTTTAAAAGACAAAAACAATTAGGTGCTTTTAAAATTGACCCCCTTAAAATTTTAATTTTACACGATTAAGTCATTTTCTTTAATCGGTCATTCAAACGATAAAATTTAAACATGGAAATTTCACACAATCAAATTCACACATAATAAACTCTCTAAATACTATTAAAATATTTTTTTGACTCAGATTTGTGGTCCCGAAACCACTCTGTCCGATTAGGGTCAAAATTGGGTTGTTACAGACATAGTCTACTCTTCTTGTAATTATTCGAATTCGACATAGTAAATTATTTTCTCCTCTGCTCGTAGTTTTTTTCCCGAAAAGGTTTTCACGTAAAATCTGTATGTTCTTTATTTTTCTCTCTCTTTTTCTTTGTGATAAATTGTCATTACTGACGTTCTATTTTTACAAATTTGAATGTTGATTTTTTTTATTTTAGTCTTTAGTTTTAGTTAATTTGATTTTTGCTTTATTTTAAACGTCAATTTGACTATTAACCTTTTAAAAAAGAACTGAAGTGTTGTTTTTTAATAGAAATTTTGAGTAAAACGTTAATTTTTTAAATATTGCAGTCAACATGGCGATTTACATGTACTCCATGCTAATTGTTTTTGAATTTTTATGAACTTTTTATTTTCATTCTGTAGAAATAAGGGGTACTTGCTTTGCAAACAGAATCTGTGACTAAAATAGTGCTAGAAACTATGACCACAGTTTCAACCACAAAATCAAATGTGCAAAAACATAAAGATGAACACTGAGATTGTTTACGCGGTTCAACTTTAGTCTACATCTGCGGGGCCTTACCTAGAGCTATGATTCACTATCTTTCTCATAGTACAGCTAATGATTTATGTTCTAACATCGACCTAACTCGCATCAATTTAGTGATCTCACTGCTGTACAAAGACTAAATCACTCTCCCACCTAAGCTTCCCCTTCGAAAGTTTAGTTTTGCAATACAAGAGGATCTCTTGATTGCTTACAAAAACAATGCACACATAAGACATTCCTTACTTAAACTAATTTGTGCTCTCTCAATCCATCAGTTACTTTAACCTAGACAAAACTTAAGTTTAAATACTAGTTAAATTTTGCTTACATTAGAGTCATAGTCTAATCACTTTTCTATAAAGTAAAGCTAAAAACCAATATAAGATGATAATTCCATAAGTGTCTTTGTAACATTGTTGAAAAAAAATCTAATGAGAAAATTATTTTCTTGCACAATAAAAAATTAAAAATTTGAAAATCGAGTCCGGTTTTTATATTGATAGCAATAAACTTTACTCGAACTGCACATATGTTTTCAGCTAGACGGATCCTTGTTGTTCCTGACTTTCAATCGAACGGTCTTCTCTGCTATTTTCGTACCATGAACTACTTCGAGTGTGGGCTTGAAAAATTCAAATCAAACATAGAACCATAAATTATTTACTTTACTTTCAGTGGGAAAACAAAAATCTCTCTTAAATAGAAACCGGTAGAATTGTTATTTCAAAAAATAGAATTTATACTTAGAAATAAATTCTCACTATTTTTGGGCAGAATAACGATATCTCAAAGTTGTGTAAAACTTATTGTGTATAGACCTACCGGTGCCATATATTTATAGGTAAAAGAAGTGAAACCCTTGTTGAATTGGTAGAAGTCTATTTAAAAGAAAAACAACTTTCTAGTTGAACTAGGAGAGAGATGAATAATAGGGTGTGCCTCCCTTCGTATGTGTTATAATGGAGATTTGGGACTTCTTCTGTGTTGGGTCCAATTATATGTACTTCCTGAACTTTTAACCCAACACTTTATAATTTAATACAACCCAATACATGTTTTTCTATTTCTTTAAATAGACATTATTTATTAAACTAATTTAAATTAATCCATTAAAAATATGACAACTTTACCGTAAAAGAATCTATGAGAAAATATATTTAATTTCTACATTCAACGGATTCACAATAACCAATTAATTTAATTTAATTTTCGAACTTCAATTAATTAATTAATTAATTATTCAAAAAATCATAAATTAATTCTCATGTTATTTTCATACTTAGTGAGAAAACCATATTCATTTCTGAATGTTTCTTATTTCTCTAACCTTATCAATTATATCCATTTATGTTCATTTAATTCAACATGCAATTCATTTTTGGTTTCAACAAGTTAATGGAGGTCCTGGTTAGACATATGTAATTATAATTAAGTTCTAGCTTTTCGTGTATTAATTATAAACTCATTTAGTCACAAAGTCATTCCACTATAATATCGTGACTGAGCTCTCCCTAATGACATACCATTATTAAAGCAACTCGATCAGTGCTTATCCAATTACCTTATCATAAGTATGTTACCTTCATAGGATATCCTTAATGCCTTTGGGATAAATCCGCTCTCGCAATATGATCCTATTTTATCCTATTTGTAGTTTTGGTAATTGTTGAATGTATAGTATATACATGTTGTTTTTTGTGTGCATGGTACGTGGTGGTGAAAAGTAGCCGAATGTATATTGGACTGTTTAAGAGATTGTTGAGCATTGTAAGTGGTGTGTGGTATGGCCGAATGCATTAAGTGACCTAATTGGTGATGGACAAATGTCTAGAGACTTAAGGTGTGGTTAATCAAATATGTAGTGCTATAGGGGTTAACCAGCCGATTGCTTACTGCTATTGATGATTGATTGCATGTTATTGCACGACTTATTCTATTAAGTATAATGATTATTACTATGTTATGATTGCATGAAAAAAGCATGTCATTGTCTGTTACTGTATAATGATTGCATGTAAAGCATGTAATTGTTACTAAATCATTGATCGCATGTTAATACATGTCACTATTCTGTACTGTACTTGGTCTTGTCATGCATGTTATGCCATTCTATTGCATGGGGCTGGGAATATTGGTGACAAAGGAATTCTATGGAGTTCTAGTGGTTTATCCACAAATATGGGAGCTCTGGCGATTAATCCACTAATATGGGAGTTTTGGTAGTATAGCCACAACACTAGAGTATTGTTCAAAGTTCTGGCGATTCGTCCGCAAACTACTGGTAGTTTATATGCAATTATTTATTGTTACTGGTGGTTTATCCACAATGATCTACGACTCTTACTGTTATGGTGTGTATGAATGAATGAGTTTTGGGGAACTCATGGTGTGTAGTAGATAGATGGGTAGGAAATTGCACTGACATTCATGCACATGTACATACGTTCTGAGAACTCTATGATTCTGTATATTCTGAAACACAATGATCTGTGACACTGTTATTACTTCTATCTCTGATTATTTACATGCTTTTACGGTCTTTAGTACATTGATTTCTTATGATTAAGGCTCACACTGAACTTTCAAGCTTACCCCTTTAGTTTATATCTTACAGATAACCCTCAAGATTAAGATCGAACTTGACATACGAAGGTCTCGTATCAGATTTTCAGTTACTAAAGTATTATTTATTCTACTTTACTTATTTTGATTTTTAATTTTGGGACTATAAATTTTGTTAACATGGACTGTGGCATGGGTTGATTTTACTTGGTTTTTTCATGCATGAAATTTTGGTTAAAAATCTATCAAGTTTAATAATCGGCCTAATATGATTCAAAACATGGGATTTCAAACAAAAACCAAAAGCAACATTTTTTCTGCTGTAAAATAGTGAAACATAGTTTTTCTAAAGGTTTACTGACAAAATCAATTGAGGGTTTTTATTTTCAAATGACACATCTTTCGAATAAATTGGACTTAAATTATAGATAACCTAACAATAGGATGTATTTAATAAACCTAAGGCAACCGCGCTAAGTTTTCTGAAAAATTGATCAAAATAGTGGTTTTCAAACTGAACGATTTTTATTTGGCCATTTCAGTGGCTAATGTAGCCTTCGGAATTTAGCCATAACGTCTAGACCGAGTTTGAGAGGTTACATATATATTTGATAATCAAGAATTCAAGTATGAATTGGATACTAAACTTGGGCCTTCATATATTACCACTCAAATGTATGCATTGATATGTTATGAAATGGTACTTGGTAAAATGGATTTTGGCATTTAAGCTCACTTTGTGGTTGTGATTGTCATGCTAGGTAAACTCTACCAAGTTATTTAGTTTGACTAGTTATATTATGAATCAAGGTAAGTTATCGTTTTAATACCTTTTAACTTACTAAGCATTCAAAATGTTTATCCAGTTGTTTTCCTTCTTTGTAGATATTCGGTTTGCAGACTTGTCAATCAGACTTCACAAATATCACATTATCCCTCTACTAACTCGGTAGACTTTTACTCGTTTAATTTCGATATTGTGGCATGTACATAGGTGTTTATTTATTTAATAACTTGTGAATGGATGGTTGGTTGAAACCTTGTTTAATGTTTGGTTGTGAGTAGCTAATATCCATATATGTTCAAATGAATGTTTTGACAATATGATAAGTTATATATATATGTGTGTGTGTGTGTGTGTGTGTGTGTGTGTGTGTGTGTGTGTGTGTGTGTGTGTGTGTGTGTGTGTGTGTGTGTGTGTGTGTGTGTGCGTGTGTGAATCAATATGAATGATAAAATTTGAAGATTCAATAGTATGATTTGAACATGAATTTGATCGTCTTTAATTGGTTGAATGGTTGAAAGTATGTTAGATGGGTTGTGTAATTGCTAAGTTGTTTGGATTGAATTGGTGTCAAATTGTGATGTTTTGAATTGGTAATGGCTATATGCATTGATTGGTATCTATTGGGAGCATTTTGTGCAGGTGTGATGTGTGATTAAGGGCATATCTTAACCAATTTTGGTTTTGGAATGAAAAGGGACCACATGGTAGTTTTTGTCACATTGGCTTTAAGGTATCGATACATTGTTAAATGTATCGATACCTAACATTTTCAATCAGTTTTTCAAACAAACAGAATGTCAAAACAATATCGATCCCGGGCTAGAGTATCAATACCTACATTAGGGTATCGATATTTTACACGTGTATCCATACTATTAAACTTTGGTTTTAAATCGTTACAAAACATAATGCTAAAATGGTATCGTTACCAAATAACAATATCGATACGTAAAAGAAAGTATTTTATGAAACATCGAAGTTAATTTTGGTATCAGTACCTTCATGGGGTATCGATATCAATTGGGGAAATTTTATTTTATGAAACATCGAAGTTAATTTTGGTATCAGTACCTTCATGGGGTATCGATATCAATTGGGGAAATTTTGAAAACTTTGCTATTTGGTCTTTGTTCATGCTCGGGTCTACAAATGAGTTTTCGTAAGCCCGATTAAGTCTCAGAAAAGTATAATTATCATGTTAAGATTGTAATTATGACATATTTGAGTGTTCAAATGATTTGTTTTCAATGTTTTCATCGATAGTTGCTCCAACAACGGGTGCGGCATCCCGGAGCTTGAACTCGACGCTTTGTTCTGGTGAAGGTTGTTACAAGGTATAATAGTGAAAAGTGAAAAATTTATTTATTTATTTATTTATCCATTGTTCAAATACATAGAAAGCAATTACATGTTTACTATAATATGGGCACATTTTCCAATAATTTTACTATTTATTCAATTTAGTCCCTGAACTCAAGATAAACATAACTTTCAGTTTCTTCGGACCTAATTTCATATATTCTCATTAGGGACCTTATATTTTCTATTTCTAACATAATTTCATGACATGTTTTACATTTATTCAATTTGGTCCCTAATATAACAAAGTTAACAAACAAGATAAATTAACTTACAATTTAGTCCTTTTCATAATCTAAGTTTAAAATCTATCCATTTCAAACCTGTTTCAACAATTAATTAATAATGGAAAATTTCTAAAACTTTAATAGTATTGTCATGTACTGTAAAACTTTCTTTTACGTGAATATAAAGGTATTTTCGTGTTCGTTTTATTATTCATAAAGATTTAATTTTTTTAAGGTTTGTGATTGTTTTTTTCTAATATTATTGTCTTCAGAGTTTAAAACTTAATTTTTTTTCCTAATAATGCAGTGTGTTTTACTGCTGCATCTAACCCTTGTTTATAAAAGTGGTTTTCATATGCATTGTTAAACGTGATGGAAAACACTGTTTATAGTGGCATACTGTTGTCAATTTAGATTGATAATAACATTATAGAAGTAAAGGAATTAAATATAAAATTTTAGCATAGTAAAGGTAGTAAAACTATAATTAAGCCAATAATAGTATCCTTGTTATGAATAGGTCTTATTATGAATTACATCCTTCTACTCTACAAAAATTGGGAAGTAGCCCCTCAACTTTAATTTATCATAATTTGATCTTCATACTTTACAAAAACTCAAAATTTAATTTAATTATATAACATCGTTAAACCTTACCATTCATAATGCAGGACAACCAAATTTGATAACTTCACTAGTAAATTACCATTTAATTTTTAAAATTAAAAGTGGTTCTAAATTCTTAATTTTATCTTAGCTTTCCGAAAAATTATATCAACTAATAAGGACATGACACGTGGCATATTTTCATTAGATGTCATAAACTTTTTATGTAAAATGGAACAAAATTAATAGTTTAAGAGCATTTAATATATGAATCAGACTTGGACTCTAATATTCAAGATTTAAACCCAACTTAACCCAACCTATTTTCAAATTTTATATAATATGTTACTTTCTTTTATTTTTATATATTATATAATTTATATCATATAAAAATTAAATATGTAATATTATAATCCAAATATATATAAAAGGTGTTTATAAAACTAGCAAAATTTAAATAGAAATGACTTTTTTTTGGTTAAAAATGACAAATCCTTATTTATGCCTAGCTTAAGTCGAATCGGACCACTTAACCCGTAGACAAGTTCATAGATTAGGGTCAACATTTTACTTCTTTTTTTTTTGTAGAGACCTTTGATGCATTCCACCATCAAACCACTCAAGCAAGACTCACTTTAGTTCTTTATGTGTCGATCTTTACTTACATGAAACTTGAAACTATTCATGATTTAAGCCATTCATGAATGCCAATTAGTACAAGTTATCTAGTAGCCGATCACATTCGGTCTTAAATATATATTTTTTAAATTAAAGTATCCACCATCAATAATAATGATTAATTTTTTTGTCACAAGTGCTCTTAAAAAAAAACTGATTATAAAATGTGTTACATTCATATCAATTCAATTTTATGGCCAATTACTTGCCCTACTTTCTTATTTTGGTTGAAAGTTCAATATAACAAGACTTCTCAATTTATGAGCACATCATAATGAGATATAGTACTATTTATGAAGGTTAAATTTTTTAAAATTTGTGGTTAATTCTCTTAATAATTTTAATTATAGTTTTTAAACTTAAATTCTCTCAGATAACTTTTATGTTTAGAATAATTTTAGTATAACTTTCATAATATTTTAAGAAATAACTGACATGGAAATCACTATATAGTTAAGCATTATAGTATGTTTCTTGCCAAAGCTGCATTCTAGTGAGGGAAACCAACCCTTTTTCTTTTTATGAATTATATGTGAAAATGATAATTCTTTATAAGGTTTTTATGGGTGGTTTAGATGAAAATGGAAGCAATGATGCATTGCACATGGGTGGGTTGAGTATATAGGTAAAATGATGGACCACATGGACATGGTCCAGGGTGCTTTATATGTGGTAAATAACTTAAGGCCATTTAATTAGACTATCAAAAAAGATCCATTTTTATACATAAAAGGTAGTGGCAGAATTTGTCTATATGGTGACTCTACTTGTGATTTCCATATCTACTATAGGATTTGTCACTGACACATTCAAGGTGCATGACTAGGACACTTATGGTGACACACGCCATTTGCCTACTTTCTTTTTCTTTTAATCTTAATGTTTAAAAGAAAAAAATAATTCACTTTCTTTTAAGTTATAACAATTCTAATAAATATTTTTTTAAAGTTAATCTCAACAAGTTTATAAGTTAAATAATAAAGAATTAAATCAATACAAAATATAAATATACGAAGAATCGAAGTATAAGAAAATTAAATCCACTCATAGTAATTTAGCATGGTAAGACTAAAAACTCATATATTACAATAGAGTGTAGACTTGAATTTAGATACTCAAGGGTTCAAAGCCTTAGCTTTTGCCAACAATACCTCATTGCTAGGGATGACAATTGAGTAGGGCGGAAGCGGCTGTTGCTAAATTCACCATTGTTTCACAATTGGCCTGCTCCATCACTCGTCCCACTCCACTATAGATATATAATCTTGAAAACCACTAATAGCTCCATGGATGTTGGATGCATACATCCCCACCCCACCTCACCCCATCTCACTTCAATTTAATTTTTGCTATTTGTCTTTAATATTGTAAATATTTAGACATAATTCTTCAAAAAAAAATATTTAAACATAAAATGTATGAATTTTTATAATATTTTAATATATTTTTACCCTTTTGATAGTTATATATAAGGATAAAATGATAATTTCATATACTAGAGTGGGGGTGGAACGAGAGGGGAAATTAATTACTGTAACCATTTCATATTTATTGTCCAAAAGAAAAAATCTACCTGTCTTGCTCTGTATCCACTTTTCAAAAATGAAAATTTCCATCCAAAGTAAATCAATTCGAAACCATTGAATAATTCAAATTATGCCATCCCTCCTCTTTGTAACAAAAATTTAAATTTTATACCTTTTAAATATAAAAATAACATATCAAGAGGTAACCTTTATACAAATATCATGCAACTTGTTTAATCATTTTAAATCTATGTTATCAACTATGGGCTAAAGTTTGTAGAAAAAGTTTGAGAAGGAAAAGGATACCATAGCAAATTATAATCATATACTTATTATCAAAATCACAATCAATCACAATTATTAGTCATATTTTCCACATAAATAATTGTTTATATAATATCATATATTAAATTTAAAATGAATTACTCATTTATAAAGAAAAGTATTTTCTATAAAGTTAAAATATAGCACTATTTTTCGTGAATTTAGATTTTAGTCCTTATACTTTTACTTTTAAAAATTTAGTCTCTCTATTTTATATATTTCAAAATTTAAGTTTAATTGTTAAAATTATTTTGTTAAATTCAAGTTAATTGTAATGTCTTATTTTTTTATTTCAAGTGTCACACCAATAAATTTAGCAGTGTTAATAATTGAATTTGAATTTTAAAATTTAAAAGTAAAAAAATTAAATTCCTAAAAATAAAAGTATAGGAATTAAGTTTCAAATTTGCAAAGAATATAGGGATGAATGGCATATTTTAACCTTTCTATAATGTACACCTGAAAATTCATTACACCATCGAAAATGTTTAGTATACAAAAACATCATTATCATAATCCATTGACCAGAATTAATTATCGACTTTATTTACCACTACCAACGTCGGCGGCTGCAGCCTCTCAATAGTGACGCTTCCAAACGGCTTTCCTTCCGACGGTTCCGGCGGCGATCCGGGTCTGAACCTTCTCAAATTCCGAGAACCCACAGGGAATCGTGATTCCACCTTGGTGACAAAACCCATACTCCTTTTCAGCTTCTCTTAATAGCTCGCCGAACAAAGGGTGATTAAAATAAATAACCGGCACCAACACTCTATGAAAATCGCCGCCGTTTCTTCGACCGACGTAGACGGCCAAATGACCTTTCGGAACTTCAATCGGTTTTTCCTCTATGGGTCCATAAGCCGACCCGAGTTTCACCGAACATATAGATTTAGCCCCGTTTTTCAACCGGCGACCCCAGTTGATGAACTTGGACAAAGAGTTTGATTTGCTAAACAGTCCTCCCTGTTTTAAACGACGGTATCCATATGGTTTCCTCCGAGCTTTGCCGATGACCCACTTTGAAAATCGGATAACCCGTTTTCCGATCTTGAATCCTCTTATCTTTCTCATGGAATTAAATAGCTTAGTTTAGTAATTAGTAACAACAAGAACCCTTCTCTGCAACTGAGTATTTCATTACTATATATAAAGTAGCCTGCTAATTATTATTATTTTGTAATCTTTATAGGCCGCCTCAAGAACTACACTAAAACCTTGGGTAGATGTAGAAAATGAAGATGAACCAAGAAAAAAAAGGGGGGGGGGAATTAGGGATGTAATTATAAGAGCTATGGAAGGGTCAAAAATGGAGGAAATAGGGTTTCGAGATGGGGTGACACTAGAGAGTTTGAAACTTGTTAGAGGTGGAGTTGTGGTTTAAATAGATGAGAGTAGTGAATAAACTAAAAAAGAAGGGTTAAATTCTACTATTAGTCCTTATACTATGTGTAAGTTGTGGATTTAATATCTGTAATTTAATTTGATCAGTTTTAGATCTTGTATTTTTCAAATTTTAGAATTTCAGTCATGATCAAATGGTAGCTATTAAATTCATTAAAGTTTTGTTATTTCTAAAATCTAAGGTGACAAATATATTACCATACGTGTAATGTCATATTAGTTTGCTATTACTCACAAAAAAAGTTAGTTTTTGGATTTAACGGTTGTCATTTTGTATTAAGACTAAAATTTAATCTACAAGCGGAGGACATGGATTAAATTTACAACTTTATGCATGGTATAACACTAATAGGATAATTTAATCAAATGGATTAACCAGTTCATTAATGAAATTTAAAATTTAAAAAGTACAAGGACTAAAATTTACGAGATTAAATTATAAGGACTAAACCCATAACTTATGCAAAGTAAAGTGCTAATAGAAAATTTTGACCTAAAAAAGTAAACCACACCTTGGTCACTCAACTAACAATAAATTTACATTTTAATCAGTCAATTATAAAATGTTACAATTTGGTCACTTAGTTATTCGAAATTAATCATTTAAGTCATCCATTCATTAACTTGCTAATGTTGTCAACGCGATCACTGATCAAGATGAGAACTTAATCAGAATTTTGAATAATTCAATGATTTTGCCACAAAGATGGAATCACGAAAAGTTGCCAACGATGTCAATGTGACTATGTGAGCAAAATGAAAAGTGTATTTGAGAAATAGTGAACTAATGGTTCACGTTGATGTCCATGAGTAATTTTATGAAGTAGTGACTTAAATGATGAATTCCGAATAATTGAATGATTAAATTATAACTTTACATAATCGGGTTACTAAAATGTAAAGTTACTAATAATTGAATGACCATGAGTGGAATTTAACCATTAAAAAAATATTAGGCAGCCGGTCTGAGTTCGTACATAAATGGTGGTACTTTACCGTAGTATTCATAGATTACAAGTGGTAGATACGTGGGACCCACTCTAAAGTGGTGGGCCCTACTGCCAAGTGGACAAATCACGACAAGTAACGCCGTACATCATTCTAAAGTGGAACAATGAATCAAAGCTGACCGTGAAAGGGAAAAAAAAGAGCTTAATAATCTCCTATTGATTAATGATATTATTTTTGTTTTTGTTTTTTAAATGACTTACAAATATAAATTCACACCTATTGAAAATCGAAATATAACTGAATCAATATTAGAACAAATCTTAGCATCACCGGTTAAACTTTAAAATAATCTGAATCGGTCATTAAATAATATCACATATTTATCTGTCTCATTGTAATATTTTAAATACAAGACATATTTGTTTGAAAAACTTTTAACTTTTACATTTAATCCCACCAAGTTTCATTCTTTATTTGTTTGATTTTTTTTGTTGTTGCTACAGTTGGCTAAATGAATATTGTTGATTTAGTGATACAACGAGGAAAGAACTAGGAGGAAGACGAGGTAGTGGTTACGGTGGTCGGTTCATCCAGTCGAGGCAGAGAGCTGGAGGTTATAAGGAGTGAAGGTGGAGAGAACGCAAGGACTAAGTACTCAAAGTAAGTTGATAGAGAATAGGCTTTGTATACTTGAGAATCGATCCCTTCTCCATCGTTCTTGGAGGTATTTATAGGCGGGGATCCCGTGTAAGATGGTGTTAGCATGTTGAACTAGCCATCTAACCATCATTGCGGAATGCATGAGGCAGATGTCTTCGATGGGACTGCGATGTTTATAATAGGACAAATCTTATCATTCATTCTGATTTGATGGTACAGAGTAGCTGAACCCACGTGAGGTTTGGCGACCAAGAAGATCACATTTTTATCCAAAAGTTTGGGAGGCTAAAGGAATGGGAGGTGAGGGTTCCAACGACCTTCCAAAATTATAGCAGCGGAGTTCATCCCTTCGATGGTCTTTCAACTTGTCGTGTGTCCTCTCTTGTTGGAGGTATAACAAATATGAAACATGATATTTTAAACCAATGACACTCATTCATCCCTTAAAAGGGCACATAATGTCTAAAACTATCCATAGCCTCTCCTCAACCCATAAATTAGAGGATAACGCGCATCAGTACACTCAAACTCACGTCCTCTTGCAATGACAACAATATACATACCAATCGAATTAAGACTCAATCAGTACTTATTAACATTCTTCTTAACAAATAAAGGTAAACTTAAACATGAAAAAACATAAAGAGAAAAGTGGCATACCCGTAAAGGATAGTTGGACCATTATTAGGATAGGGACGGTAGAAAATATATATGCATGCATGGTTTCGAAAATAAAGTGAAAAAGGAAAAAAATAGAGGAAAACTTCAACGAAAAATGTTAAAGTTTCGTCTTGTAGGGCACATTTTTGTTTTAACTTATATACTATTTCTTTCTTTTTCTAATGTTTTATTTGAATTATAAAGCCCAAATTGCTTAGTCAACTATGGCGTTTCATTCTTATCTACTTCATTGTTTATATATATATATGTGTGTGTAACTTCAACACCAAACCCTATAACGACTCTCAACTTGTTTTATTTTTATTTTTTTTGTATTTATCTTAATAATTTAAACTTATGTTTACTTAACTTTTTTATTATAATATATATAATAAAATTATCCTGGTAAAAGTACCATGGAGGCTTTTGTACTAGGAGCTACAAAATTGTATTTTATTTTTTTACTCAAAAATAGGTATAAATTAGTTCTTATACATTAAATCAAAAAGCAAATTGGTCTTTTCTATTAAAATTTCATCCGTAACATTGTTTCAATAAGGGCTGTGAGAGCAGTACCAAATTGAGGCAAACTCTGAATACTAGATATGACCTCAAAATAATAAGGGTCGAGGTTAGCTGGTGAGACGATGGGAGATAAGCTTCATCGTCGAAAGAAAAATAGTCTGGATCACCAGCTAAGGTGCCTAAATGACCGTTCAATGATAAATAAGGTATAGGTGCAGAGATAACCAGGAGGTTTGCCTAGAAGCAGCCACCCTTGAAAGAGTGCGTAATAGCTCATTGATCAAGTGCTCTTGCGCCGAAGATGAACTGGTACTTGAACATTGGCTCATGGAATTTTCTCTACCCCTTCTTACCCTGAAAAAGCAGGGGCACCTTACGTCCTTGAACTGGTAACCATCTTTCGACTAATCTAGCCTCCTTCGTCCCTCGGGACCAACAATGGGTAGTACAAGAATATTCATCTGTTGTCCAACGACTATGCCTTTCGGCCTAATCTTAGGCCTTGACTCACCCTCTGTGGACGAACTTTGCAGAGGAACCCTATTAAAAATTGGTCTGGTTTGGTCTGCCACGTGTACCTCATGTAATGATTAGTTTTTAACAATAAAAATTGATAGAATTTTTAATAGAATGACCAATTAATTCTTTAATTTATTGTATATCTGACTGCTAATAGATTACCTCCACGATTCTTTTATCAAATTATCCTACAATCATGTTATAATATACTAATTAATTATCCTAAAATCGTGTTTAAATTTATTATTTATCAAATACAAGCGATCTTATTATAATCATAGAGCAGCCTTCATATTGTTGTCCTCCCTTGGGAAAGAATAAAGCAAAGCATATATTGTAATTAATACGAATTATACGATATAAAGCTTACATACAAAGTTGCTTAAGTTGCAAATCTAAATTTTCTTAATAAAAAAAATAATTCTAGCTTTCGAAAAATTATAATTTTATTTCCATCCCTTAATTAATTTTATTGCGTACTGATGAAAATTTTGCAGAAAGCCAAAATATTGTGGGATGAAATTTTAATTCAACCAACGAAATTATATTATTGCTACTTGTCTCATATCTATTTTATTTTTTTAAATGTTTGTGTACTAATTTTACCAATACGAGGTAAAAGTGATGTAGAGACTCATATATTAGGAGTTTGATTGTATTTACCTTCATTTACTTAAAAATATAATTATCGTTAGATTAAAGAGTAAATTGATCATTCTGTTAAAAATTTTATTTTTTTACTATTAAAATTTGATCCATGTTTGTCAGTATGAGATACATATGGCCCAGATAAAAAAGTTAAAATCCGAGCTTGGCTCAACTTGCCCGTATTAATTTTTTTATATAAAAATAAATTTTAAAAAATATAATACCTCAAATACACTAATAACATTAAAATAAATGTTTCCCAATAAAGTGAAAATAAATTTTAAAAAAGTCTTTATACTAAAATAACACTAAGATATGTGCAACTCAAGCAAATATCTTTGAAATAGTAGCAAAATTAACAATAAAACAATAGTTACATAATATCCAAATAATAATGACAAAATAGATACAATATAATTAGTGAAATGACAGCAAAACAGTGACAAAACAACAACTCTTTTTTTTTCTTTTTTTGCAAATTCATGTCAGGCCCAAACCAAAAAAGCTTACACGTGGCCTGACCTGTCTTCTAAACAGGCTTTATTTTTTTACCCAAGTCATTTTTCGAGTTTATATTTTTGCTTAAATCCTCCCACTTTTCGAGTTTAGTTTTTAACAATATAAATAGATGAAATTTTTAACAGAAATGACTATTTTATTTATTAACCTAACATACAATGACTAATTTACTTATAATTTGAATAGAGAATAAAATGCAATTTGACTTCTAATATAAAAATCTTGTTAATAGTTTTATTTAAAATATAATTATCCATGTTTAATATTAAGAATAGGTGATTAAAATGATCGAATTTATAAAAAAAACACCATTTTTTTAAAATTATTGGATTAGGTTTTTTTTTTTGAAAAATTATGAGACTAAGTTGAAATAACGAAAACGCTTCTAGCTGGAAGTACTTTTTGCCCCTTTGTAAAAATAAAACTTACAAAGCAGGTCTCTATATATACCAAGTCTCATTTCTCTTGTTTTTTTAAACGATGTGGGATATGGGTCTATATAGACTCATAACCCATTTGTAGTTTGTTCTCAAACAATGTGAGATTGCTTACTTTTTTAACTAGCAACATAAATTTGAAGACTACACTTAATTCTTACAAATTAAAGATAAAATTTTGTACAACATTAAATTCTAACAAAATAAAACATTATAAACTCTTATACAAATATTATCGTTGTAAAAAAGTCCAATAATACAAAATAATTTAAAGATAATAATTAGTTGTCTAATTAAAGATAACAATATATATTTTGTCAGAGTTTAATGTTGTACAAAGTTTTGTCTTTAATTTTTAAAAATTAAGTATAACATTTAATTTTACGTTGTTAGTTAAAAGAGTAAGTAATTTCATATTGTCTAAAAATAAATTGTAAATGGATTATGAGTCTATATAAACCCATATCTCACATCGTTTAAGAAAACAAGAGAAATAAGATTTAAGGTCTATATAAAGACATGCTTTGTAAATTTCATTTTCATAAAAGGTGATACCAAAAAAAGTTTTAAAAAAATTGAAGGTAAAAGCGTTTTTTTTTTGTCAATACCTAAAAACATTTCCAACTAGAAACTTTTTTTGTTTTTTTTGACCTAGTCCCGTAATTAAAAAAAAAAGCTAATCTAAGATATATTTTTTTAGAACGATATTTTTCAAAATTTTAATCGATTAAAATTCAAAATAATTGAAGTCATCTTATCATGTCACGTTCCGAAGAAGATGACTTCTGGCATTAATATTTGATGGATCAATTTTCGAATTAGTCCTTTTCTGAAGTTAGGTTTAATTAATTTTTGGTGGGAGGGGGGGGGGTTAATCAATTATAATAATTTGATTATCAGTTTTTTCATATTATTTTTGGGTTTAAGATTTGTAAATTTATTTTGATAAATTGAGTTTTATTTTATTTATTATTTAGTAATTATTTAAAAGCTTTTTATAGATATTTTTTACAAATAAATTTTCGAATAAATAAAAATAATTTATATAGTATTCTGTAAAAATTTATATGGAATTTTTAAGTTATGGCTTCTATTTTAAATAAAAATATTTATTTTTACATACAAGAATTTGAAATAATTATAAATTAAATAAAAATTTAATTTCAATAACAACAAATTCTCAACTTATATTCTCAAAAATCATTTAAACCCTTCAATTTAGATTGATTTTTAATTTTTATTTTTTCTTGCTCAACGCTATGAAATAGAAATCCATGGTCCAACCATTATTACATCCCAATTATTATTTTGGCCTATGTTATGTCCGAGTCAAACATAGATTTGGAGCCTTAACAATGTTTTCTTTTCCTACAAGTTGTTTGAATCAGATTGAATCATTCGTTTAGTTTGGTTGGATTGAAAGATTGAATCATTCGTTTAGTTTGGTTGGATTGAAAACTGGTCGTAGTATGGATTCGAAGAAAAGTATTAAATTAATTTACTCGAAAATCAGCATGAATCGAGTGATTAGATTGATTGAACTTAACTTTTAATGTTTTGTAAAAATTTTTTAATAATTTATTTTATCGAATCAGACAGATTATCAAACTGATAAACCGATTCAACTACAAGATGTTCAATAAAAGAAATGATGGAGCCACGACGTATAATAGCATTTTGCCCAATCCCAATCCAACCATATTATGGAAAACTTGGGGTCAATTGCACTAAACTACCACTTATGTTTTAAATTAATTTATAAATTTTAATTAGATATTAGAGCTAGATTGATGGAAGAATAATAGGATATGAGTGATACAAATAAGACTGAAATGATATTATTATATTAAATGAAATAAGATTACTAGAAATTGTGAAATGCCATATCTTCATGTAAAATTTGAGTTAACTCATCAATTACTTGATGAGAAATTAGCACTTAAATTTTCATCTCCATGAACACTTATAGGTTCCATGCTCCACCTTGTTGTTCAATCGAATAATCCTCATTTGTTCATTTGTTTTGTTAAAAGTACCTTGGAGGCTTTTATATTAGGGGTTAAATTACATTTTGCTCTCTTTACTCATAAAATGGGTAAATTAATCCTTATACATTAAATCAAAGAGCAAATTAGTTCTTTTTATTAAAAATTTTATCTATTTATACTGTTAAAAATTAGCATGACTAATAAAATAATCAAATAATAACATGTGATGTACTACGTGTACCTCATATTGATATATAGAAATCAATTTTTAAGAGGATTCTAAAAACACTTTTTTACCCATGAAAACAAAAGCCAAAATGAGAAAGCAGCAAGTAAAATGCACACATAAACTTTCATAGACTGACCCAAATATACATGCACAACACTTGAAGCTAACATTGCAAGTTCCAAGGCAGTACTATCTTATTCTTGCCATTAACAAAGACACAGCAAGAACCATTCACAAACAAAAACATATTACAAATACCATAAACAAACCTGTCAAATCCTGCAATTCCCATGTTCATCATCAAATTTTTTACCTTTTCAAAAACCTAAGTTTCCCCCTAGGATCTTGTGGGTCTACTGCATCCAACATTGCTTCAAGTTCATCATGCATTGACCTTCTTCCAGCTTCAACCATTATATCAGCACCCTAAATACAGAGAGCCGTTATGGTTAATGTACTTGAAAGTTCTCTGTATTATAGGGAGGGACTGAATTAAATTAATTCATCTATTATTAAATGAATTAATTTAATTCTTTCACTATACAAATATATATATATATATCAAATAAGCTTAAATTATAGGAGAGTTAACAATTATTGTGTAAAAAATTATCTTGAAAATTATTTTTTTCATTCGCAATTCAATTTCAAATAAAATGTTTCATTTACAGAACTTTTAAAAGTTTAAAAATATTAACTCTGTTAGACAATAAATAATATTTTTAACCAATAAATGTCAAGGGTGGTGGGAGGGGTTGGTAGGAGCCCCGTTCCCCCTAAAATGTGGAATTTAAATTTTAGCCCTTTAAATTTTATATAATATTAAGCTAGTAAAATGGTAAAATTACACTTTGACTCCTAAGAATGATAAAATTTTGATTTAGTTCTTTAAAATTTGTAAAGATATAAACTATTGAAGTGGTGAAATTGTATTTTAACTCTCATAAAAATATATAACTTAATTCCGACCCTCTCCAAAATTTTCTAGCTTTGCCTCTAGTAAATGTTACCTCCATTCCAATTGGAAGTATTTAACTCTTTTTAAATAGCACAAAGACTAAATTGATCCATTTATAAATAGAGGGACTAATTTGATCTAATTCTTATAGTAGTGAAATAATATCTATACTTAAATTTTGAAATAATTTGGTACCTCAACTCTTATAATATCATTACTTAGTCTAAATATATTTCGATTAAAATGTTGATGTGAATTTTTAAGAATAGTTAAGACTGTTAAAAGTTTCTATTAAATTCAGATTCATTACAATGTCATTTTATTACGTGAATTTCAAGTGTGTATTTTTTTAAAATCTCAAATTGTCAAACCAATAAATTTAACAAATGAATTTTAACAGTGTTAACAAATAGACTTGTAATTTTTAAACTTGAAAAGTAAAAAGACCAAATTCCTTAAAATAAAAGTATTAAAGATATGTGACACAAATTCTTGTTAAATAAAAATACAAGTGGCAAGATAGGAGGATCTACTATGTGCTTCCTCTATTTGATGTTGATTAGAATAAGATGTTTTAACCTTATTGCATTACTTCTATTTGACTTTCATTAGAATATGATTTTACAAATCTATACATAGATGTAGTCGTCTCTGTTTTTTACCAAAAGGGTTTCCATGTAAAATATCTGTGTGTTCTATTTCTCTCTCTCTTTTCTTGCCATTATCAACATTCTATTTGGCAAAAAGTATGAAGTCTAAATTCCAAATATATTTATAGTACAAGAATTTACAACATATTGCCACATTTAAAAATTTATTATATTATTTAAAAATAATATAGAGGTTTTCCATCTACTTGAAAACTCTCTATAAGAGTTGGCTCTGGTCAACAGATTAAAAAGGTTGCATCGTCAACTATGTTGGGAAGATTGGTAGTGTAGGCTGAGATTGCAGATGACTGTGATCAAATCAAACTTCACTGGTTCCATCTGATTTAGTGATGATCTGACTTTTAGTTGATCTGATAGGTTGATCATGATCATGCTGGTGGATTTGCTCATAGTTTGTTACCCACTTCTCTGGCAAAAGTTTCAACAACTCTTGCTTGGGTATTTGTTTTGGTACATGCACAAAGTAAGGTTATTCCCTGGTATTAAGAGAAATGAGAAAAGAATTTTCAGAACCATGATTCGATAGCTTAAAGGCATGATCTTAAACCCTGTACACTATCTGATAGTGAAGGGTTGCTGTAACTGCTGATTCAACCATTTCAACACCAATAATCTGGATCTGAACTTTCAAGGCGTCCAACAAGTTTGGATCTTGAAGGGACATGGTAAAGTTAGGAAATAAGGTTACCATCGCCATTCCTGAACTCAGAGTGGCTTCAACTGTCCCAATACAGGCATCCTGGTATCTTTTATACCTGGAATCTAACTAAGCAATCCTGAAAACAACTAGTTTCCCAGATGTTCCATGATAATTGAGAGCTAATCTGACTGCACCAAAATAGATATGTGAATATCCATGTTGAATCCAATCCTGTGAGAAATTTGAAGGAATCTCAAGAGTAAAAAATTGTTCTTCCTAACCTCCATAAATCATATGCTTATCGAACTTCGAGGACTAGACATATTCTCGAACATTCTTGCGACCGGTACTGATTAATAACTTTATACTTTTTATTGGGGAAAAACTAGGTTTTTAATAGGTAGAGTATGGATTTACAAGTGGCAAGCCAGTGAAGTGAACCTTTTCTTCCTATGTGAAGTAGGTTACCTCATATAATAAGGATATTTTCTTCGCAGAATGAGATTTAAAGGGAAAGAAGGTAAGGAAATTGGTGCTTTTGAAGTAGATGGTCTAGAACTCATTTCTTGGAGAAATCTCTTCCTTTTCAACTAGAATTCTCAATAAAAAGAAAATCTTGGAACGCTGGCTCGGATACCAAATGTGTACGAGATTTAAAAACCTAGTTTTTCCCCAATAAATAGTATAAAGTCATTAATCAGTACCAGACGCAAGAATGTTCGAGAATATGTCCACTCCTCGAAGTTCGATAAGTATATGATTTATGAAGGTCAGGAAGAACAATTTGTCACTCTTGAGATTCCTTCAAATTTCCCACAGGATTGGATTCAACATGGATATTCACATATCCATTTTGGTGCAGTCAGATTAACTCTCAATTATCATGGAACATCTGGTAAACTAGTTGTTTCCAAGATTGCTCTATTAGATTCCAGATATAAAAGATATCAGGACACATGTCCACTCTGAGTTCAGGAATGGCGATGGTAACCTTATTTCTTAAATTTACCATGTCCCTTCAAGATCTAAACTTGTTGGACGCCTTGAAAGTTCAGATCCAGATTATTGGTGCTGAAATGGTTGAACCAGCAGTTACAGCAACCCTTCACTATCAGATAGTGTACAGGGTTCAAGATCATGCCTTTAAGCTATCGAATCATGGTTCTAAAGATTCTTTTCTCATTTCTGTTAATACCAGAGAAGAACCTCACTATGTGCATGTACCAAAACAAATACCCAAGCAAGAGTTGTTGAAACTTTTGCCAAAAAAGCAGGTAACAAACTATGAGCAAATCCACCAGCATGATCATGATCAACCTATCAGATCAACCAAAAGGCAGATCATTACTAAATCAGATGGAATCAGTGAAGTTCGATTTGATCACAGTCATCTGCAATCTCAGCCTACACTACCAATCTTCCCAACACAGTTGATGATGCAACCTTTTCAATCTGGAAGTCCAGGACCAAAGTCAGCTCTTATAGAGAGTTTTCAAGCAGATGGAAAACCTCTATATTATTTTAAAGATCCTATTACAGGACATTGTCCATGGGGTCTTATGTGTTCCTGTGAATTGTGCATGAGCTAAACTTTGAAGAATGGGTTGCAGACATGGATAATAAAGCTTACAAGCCTCACAAGAAAAAATCTCACAAGAAATTAACACAGTCTAAATTTTACAAACGGTAGATAAATGGTGATCCAAATATTGGTCCTCTGGGAGAGGATAATGGCAAATTTGTTTATCTTATTGATTATTCTGTAGATAAGCTGAAAAAATCGCTAGAAGCTGAACAACAGTCTTCCTGACCACCTGTACCACTAAAGAAAGATCCTCAAGACCAACAAAAATGGTTGGTCAAGCCTTTAAAGTAGCCATTATATAAAAAGATCAATAAATGGGTTCAAAAACAAAATCAGATCCAATCTTGTTCCCAACAAGTCCAGACCTCAATTCTATCTCAGATAATTCAAGAAGTATGCATGTATCAATTAGCATCTTCCTATGATCAAGACTTTCCTCTTGTTGCAAAATTTTCTAACAAAGAGTATATTTATGCTCCAAAAATTCCTTCGAAGTTACAAGCAGATCCAGAAGGAAAACCAACCAAAATAGCGACAACAGAAGCTACCCGCAATTGGCAGACAGAAAATGCTTTGGCTCAAAATTCTGTTTTGAGAAAAATAAACTTAAAAGTCAATCAAATTGATTCAAAAGTCTCCAAAATTGAAACCAAAGTTGATGAAAATTCAAATATGATAAAAGATCTTATTCAGCTTTTTCAAAAAAGACTGAAAGAAGTTGCTATTGAACCTGCAGTGCCAGGCCAAAATTTTTTCTCTCACATTGCACAGAGAGAAAAGGAAATGCAAAATCTCAAAGAACAGATCCGGATATTACAGGAAACAGGAAAAATACCACCTTCTAGTCCTTTTAGGAATGGTATTGAGCTATTTTCTTCAATAAGACGGTTGGATACTCCTCCATCATCTAGATACTAAAGAATAATTTTCCCTCCTCCTGAAGAAAAAAAACCCAGTACCTATGATCTGCTTTTACAGATCAAGACTTAAAAAGAAATAGAAAGAAAGGAGACAGAAGAAAGAAAAAAGCAAAAAGAAAAGGTTTTAGGAAAAAGACCCGTTGAAGAAGAAAATACAGAAAAAAGTCATTCTCCACCTAGACAGGTGTCAAAATCATTGATGATTCAGAAGGAAAACTTTTATGATAGTAATCCTTTATCAAATTTTTTGAAGGATTACAACGAAGAAATGCTTCCAAAAATATATGTTTTACAAGAATCTGAAGAATCTCTTATTAAAGAATCATCTTCATCAGAATCTATTTCAAGAGATTCTGAATCTTTAGATGATAATTTTAAAATTGATCTACAAGTAATGGCCACAACACAACCAGAAGTAAAGATTGAAATGTCAGATGAAGAAATGAATGAAGCAGAGGCGGAATCTTCGAACACAAGACCTTCACCCCACATTTTAGGTGGAAAAATTATTTTCACATTAGATGACATTCCAAAAAAAGATGGCCAGAAAGACTACAGGAATTCCATGCTTGGTTGGAAACCAGAAAGTTAATTGAAGAAAGTAATTACAACATCCTAATGGAGTTTGTCTCTAGATTTACTAGGATGTTAAAAGACTGGTGGAATTCCATAAGACAAGGAGATCAAATGCAATTTTTAGTGATAACAGATCTATCACAAGCAATCAAGATTGTTCATAATCACTTTATTGGAAGTCCTAAAGATCTGTTAACTCTAAAAAGAAGAGAATTCTTCAAGAGAATATGTTCATATAACAAAAGAGATTTGTCAATGCATTTTTATGCAATGACTAAACTCTTTTATGCGTTCGAATTGGATCAAAGCCTCAAACAAGCAGTCATTGCATCTATTCCTGATCCACTTCAAGTTGCAGTCAATCAGAACTTACACAGGCAGGGTAAAAATATTCTTAATTTAACCGTGGAAAAAATTCAGCAAGAAACATATATAGCTCTTAAAGACTTGTGCAACAGAAGAAAAGTCTTTAAGGATTATCTTCATAGTGACAGAATATTAGACAAAGCTTGTGATGATTATTATCTCAAAATCAAGTGTGGAAAAGACAGATCTTGCTATTGCCCCACTAGAAAAAAGAAGCATTTCAGAAAAAAAATATCTTTAAATCACCAAAATCATTTAGAAAGAAAAATTCTAAATTGAGATTTTTAAAGAAGAAAAGGTCTTCCAAAGGAACAAAATCAACCCGTTGTTATATCTGCAATCAGAAAGGACATTTTGCAAAATCATGCCCTAACAATAAAAAAGGAGCAAAAATGATCTAGCAGGTACAACAAGAATCTGTATTAAAGATCGACAAAGATGATGATCTTGAGTCTCTATTTTCCATTGATGATGAGCCAAACGAGCAGTCACTATATGCAATTCAAAGTCTTGAATATAGTGACTCTGAATTTTCATCAAGTGAGATATACATGATGCAGTCTCAAATACTTTCAACAACCCTGATTTCTGTTCCTTATATTCTAGTTTTGATCTATCTTGATAAATACAGTAAGCCTATTACTGTTATTGCTTTTATTGATACTGGAGCATTAGAAACAATTATGAATCAAGAAATTTTACCATCAGAATAATGGAAACCAGACCTTCGTTACTTCAACTCTGCAGCAGACAAAGTATTTGCAACACACTTGATGAGCAAACCCATTAAAATCTAATTTTTCCCGAGATGTGCTGTGACTACATGGTCAAAACTCCCAGGTAAAGATCTTGTTATTGGTTTTGATCTCTATACAAAAGCCAAACAATTAAGAATTTTGCTTGAAGGACTAAGGTATAAACAAATGTTTAAACCTTTTGTCCAAATCCCTAAATTATTCACAGTCCACTCAAAAAAGATCCAAGAAGTTGTTGAAGAATTGAAGGAAAATTCTTGTGCAGGCTCTCATTCAGAATTTCTTCAGAAATGTGAAAATCCATTATGAAAAAATTCTGAATTTTTTTATCAAACTTCCTTTTAAAAGGAATGAAGATATCAATCATACCAGAGCTAGTCACACTGGAATGAATCCAGAACATC
Source organism: Gossypium hirsutum (assembly GCF_007990345.1). NCBI lineage: Eukaryota > Viridiplantae > Streptophyta > Magnoliopsida > Malvales > Malvaceae > Gossypium > Gossypium hirsutum. The sequence goes on along the minus strand of NC_053448.1, from coordinate 38,951,030 downwards.
AAAAACTAGCAGAGGAAGAATGTCAGCAGTTGTAACAACAAGGATTGATTGAAGTCTCAAATTCACGTGGGCATGTGAAGCTTTTTATGTCAACAAGAGATCAGAATAAGCAAGAGGAAAATTGAGGCTAGTAATTAATTATTAGCCTCTTAATCATTTCCTTTAAGATGATAAGTTTCCTTTACCCAACAGAAATTCACTATTCTCCAGTCTAGCAAAGGCAAAAGTTTTCTCCAAGTTTGACTTGAAAGCAGGATTTTGGCAACTAGGTATAGATCTAGAAGATAGGCCTAAGACGGGTTTCTGCATCCCAAATAAACATTTTCAATGGACAGTAATGCCTTTTGAGCTTAAAACTGCTCCATCACTGTTTCAGAAGGCCATGATGAAGATCTTTCAGCCTATTATGGATTAAGCCATGATTTATATAGATGACATCCTTTTTTACAACCCATATCATGAACAACATACCAATCTTTTGGCCCAATTCAAGTAGATAGTCCTCCAATATGGAATCATGATCTCAGAAAGAAAAATGCAAATCTATAGAGAAGAAATAGAATTTCTTGGTATGAACCTTAAAGATTGAAAAAATTTCTAGATGAAAATGCATCCAAGAAACAAGTTCAACAATTCTTAGGAATTGTAAATTATCTCAGAGATTTTGTGCCAAAAATCTCTAAATTTACAAATCCTTTAAGAAAAATGTTGAAAAAAGATTCTCCTCCATAGAATGCTAGACAAACCCAAGCGGGTCAAAAAGTTGAAAGAAGAACTACAAAATTTTCCACCTTTGCAAATTCCATCAGATGGCAAAAGAATCTTACAGACAGACGCAAGTGATAAATATTGGGAGATGTACGTTTTGAAGAAAGAAATGGTAAAAGACAACTGTGTGGCTATAAAAGTGGAAGATTCACCAATGCTGAAATTCATTACCACTCCACTTTCAAAGAAATCCTTGCAGTAAAGAAAGGTATATCTAAATTTGAATTTCATCTTATAGGAAATAACTTTCTTGTTGAAATGGACATGTCCTTATTTCCTAAAATGCTAAAATTTAAACAAAAAGATATACCCCATCCTCAATTGCTCAGATGGTCAGAATGGTTTTCCAAATATTCTTTTGATGTTAAGCACATTAAAGGGAAAACCAATGTTCTTGCTGATATTCTATCAAGACCATTTGAAAATTTCATGATAAAGCCTTTATCATCGAAATCCAAGAAAAATCAACCCCCACCTTCTTCTCTTTCTATACCTTACCTTCCAAATTCTCATCCAGAGCATCCTCCAGAAGTGTTGAGTCTAATCATGGAAAAAAAGATTCCACAAGGGGGCTAGAAATATGATGCTTTCTTACCAGCTTAGTATCTTTCAAGATTTTGGCGGATTGATTCTCAAACCATTGGGACTTCACCCAAAATATCCATTTATTCATCCACTTAAATTTCAGTTCACTAAATTCCCTGATGAATTAAAATGGATGATGTGGTATTTAACACAGTTGTTTCATATTGGGATAGAATTCTTCATTGAAGATCTTTTATATTTTCTGACTATGGCTGCCCAAGATAAAATTAGTCTGAAGATGAAAAATTTAGCCATTTTCTTTAAACGGTTTTATCCTTTAAAACAATGGATAGACATGATCATGAAAGAACAACTCAAATATAACAGGGTACAATATATTGTAATTATCTTTTAGAAACCTCAGTACTTTATGTAGAATGGACCAGCAACACAATTAGGGTCATTTCTTAGTGCTTGGATACATAAAACATTTTTTTAAAGGTTAGTTCAAATCCTTATAATTATAAGGATTTACAAAAATATTTGTGCCAGGTAAATAGAATTATTCCAACAAATATATGGCCCCCAGGAGATACATTAGCACCATAGGACATAAGGATTGAACCACCGACACCTTATCAAGAACATTTGAAGAAGGTATTAGAAGACTACCAGTCAAATATACCAGATCCAAAAGAATGGTCACAAGACTATCCATGGTTTTCTAGCAGTGCAATAGAAAACACGCCAGCTTGGACTAATTCGCAGGAAAATACATCACCTATGGAAGTAGAAAACAATCTTGACAGCTCAAGTGATGGTCTTGAACAAACGATTGAACAGATGGAGATAAAGTGCTACAGAGCTAAAGAAGAAAAAGCAAAGATGATAGAAGAACTGAACCTCACTTCTAATGTTAGTACAGACTATGAAAGTAATTAGATGTTTTATTATTTTGTATGAGTTATAAAAGTAAGTTTGTTTGTTATAGTATGAGTCAAAAAAGTAAGTTTATTTGTTATATGAGTCATAAAAATAAGTTTGTTTGTTATGTAAAGGGGATTCCTCCCTATCAGGTTGAACTGAAGATAAGTCTTGAAAACTCCTCCAGAGGAGGAGGAGAGATATTCTGTAACACCCCTTACCCATATTCAACTCCGGAATAAGGTATGAGGCATTACTAGAACACTTACACATGTAAACGTATTAAACCGAGTTACAAAATTTCATTCAAATTTAAACTCTTCAAATTTTTAACATGCTTTTATAATTCTTTATAACATATCCTCAAAATATTATATTCATAAAAAATAGGGCCTACGAGACCCGATACTTACTCATGTAATTCAAAGCTCCATTTCCATTTTATTCAATTCACAATATTTCGTGTTCACAATTCAAATTAATTTCTCAATCCAATATATATATTTCAATACCACACTCTCATACTATGAAACTTTATTTTTCCATATGAGCTTAAACCATGATCATCACATATCAAAGACAAATGTTCTTGACATTTCCATCACATAAAACCGAATTAATCAATGCAACTCAATGATATAATCATCCATATATTATTATCATACACATATATATATCATGACTAAATTTTTTTAAACATTTGGTCAATTGCTTTTCAAAACCACAATAGTTCTTCAGTACCAATACGTATTTACCATTCAATTTATCATTTACCGATTAAAATCGGGCATATGACCATTTATACACAATTCATTCATAAATTTTATTGTCCTCCTCCTCCTCTCCATTCCACATCCTTAATGTGTATATCACATTTAAACAACATTAACTATAATTTCACTATTCACTAACATGTATATTCAAAGCTGTCTATTCGAGTCACAATCACTAAATTATTTTTACCCGGAGTTACAGAACTCCAAATTAAGATCCGTAAATTTTCTCTGAAACTAGATTCACATATCTTCTTACCATAAAATTTTTAGAATTTTTGGTTTAGCCAAATAGTACAGTTTTTTCTTTAAAGTTTCCCCTGTTTCACTGTTTGACAGTTCTGACCTCTCTTCACTAAAAATTAATTATCTCACTGTACAGAATTCGAATATAGTTTCCATTTGTTTCTCCTAAAAATAGATTCACTGATAATTCTAAACATATAAACTTTATCTCATAATTATTTTTGTACAATTTTTTTACAATTTTCCAAAGTCAAAATAGGGGATTCCAAACTCATTCTGACTCTGTCTAATTAAACTTCAATTATCTCAAAATATATAACTCTTTTGCTTTCTCTATTTCTTTTATGTGAAAATAGACTCATTCAGCTTCAATTTCATATATTATTCAGTCTCTAATTAAATTTCCACCATTTGGTGATTTTTCAAAGTCACACAACTATTGCTGTCTAAACTGTTTTGTTGCTAAATGTACTCTTTCATAATTTCACTTTGTCACTTTCAATCACAATTCAATTCAAAATTCACTTTTCCATTTCTAAGTCGATATTCAATTCAATTCCACACCTATATTCATTATTCAATTACACTTAGTCAATTTCCCGTTGAACACTCGGAATATACATGGATACGTAGAGAATTAGCACATAAGTGCCACACTGATATGTAGCTGAAGCTACCACTGATACGTAGCCGAAGCTACCACTGATATGTAGCCGAAGCTACCACTGATACGTAGCCGAAGCTACCACTGATCAATAACACTGGAAATGTCCACGGGCCTGCTCACACAAGCTGTCAGGTGTCTGCAACACATGCTAGATCACCCAGCACCCGGGACTCACTGTAACACTGTAACACTGATCTCTAGTGACATGTCACTTGTATCCACTTCTATTCCTAAGTTCAACCGGGAATTTACACTTAACACTTTATTTTAAACACTTTATCACTTGAATAATTCATGAACAATTTTCCTTCTACATTCAATATTGATTCACATCTCAAATAAAATTCACAATTTATAAAATATATTACTATTATTTACACATAACTTACTTTGATGCAACAATATAAAAATTTAGCAATTTAGTCTTTAATCTTTTCTTTTCTCCGGTCAAGGTCGATTCCACTTCTTTCTTGATCTTTAATAACACATTTGACTTATTTAGTACTCACATTTATCAAAACAGTCCTTGACTCAAAGTTTGGAAAAATTACAATTTTGCCCCTAAACTTTTACATATTTACACTTTTGCCCCAAAGCTCGTAAATTAAACTTCATCCCTTATTCTTATGTATTATGACATGCTGAACATTTTCCCTTCTATGGCAACATCAAATTCCCACTCTAACACTTATGAACATTTAGCATTTTTATCGATTATGTCGTTTTACTCGTTTTCACTCAAAATCGCTTAGCAAAAGTTGCTTAACATAATTTCTAGCTTCATATTCTACCATAAAACATCAAAATAAACACATTCACATATGGTTATTTTTCCAAATATAAACCCTAGATTAAATTATTGCTAGAATAAGCAAAATCAAGTTACCGGGACTCCAAAAACGTAAAGAACATTAAAAATGGGGCTTAGAATCACTTACTATGGAGCTTGGAAGCTTGAAAACCCTAACAATGGCTCCCCCCCTTTCTGATTTCGTCCCCATGAAGAAGATGAGCCCAATTTGCCATCTTTTTCCCTTTTAATTCATTTTAATTACTAGATTACCAAATTGCCCCTAACTTAAAAATTTCTTATTTCACTTGTCTCATGCCCATTTTTGTCTACTAACTTAACCAATGGTCTAATTACCATATAAGGACCTCCAATTTAAAGTTTCATAACAATTGAACACTTCTAACATGTAGAACTCAACTTTTACACTTTTTACAATTTAGTCCTTTTGACTAAATTGAGTGCCCAAATGTCGAAATTTTCGAACGAAATTTTCACAAAATCATTCCGTGAAATCGTATACCATAAAAATATAAGAAAAATAAATTTTTTCTCATCGAATTTGTGGTCCCGAAACCACTGTTCCGACTAGGCCCAAAATCGGGCTGTTACATATTCCCTATATAAGGGAAAATAATTTTTAGTTTTAATCGTCGAATAGTTTCTAAATAAAAATACCAATGTGTTTTAAAATGTCTTTCTAAATATTTACTGTTCTCTTTTTTATCAACATAGGCCAATCTTTAAAAGAAAATCTTCCGTGAGTTTAAAAGTATGCTCTATGCTTGCCATACAATGGATCTTGCACAACAGAAATTAAACTTAGACCAGGGGTACTAATTGATATTGGATTTAAGGAAGTATTCTAAATTAATAGTTTGACAGCTAAAAGGCAGTGCCTATTTTGTGGCCAATGAGGAGAAATGCCCTATTTTTGGCATAGCATACTTGTTGATTAAACCCATTAATTTCAGATATTCTGGCCTTGAACCTCGTACACAATTTGGTATCAATTGTGTACACCTTTCTTTACTGCAAGGATTTTTGTGAAAGTGGAATGATAATGAATTTCAGCATTGGTGAATCTTCCACTTTTATAGCCACACAGCTGTCTTTTACCATTTCTTTCTTCAAAAAGTATAGCTCCTCAATATTTATTACTTGCGTCTGTTGTAAGATTCTTTTGCCATATGATAGAATTTGCAAAGGTGGAAAATTCTGTAGTTCTTTCAACATTTTGACCTCTTGGGTAGAGTTTTGGTTTCCAATTAATACCTGAATAGCATCGATGGTGAGGATGAGAGAAATAATCTAATCAGAGAAGCAACGATGTTCATTGGAATCACAGACGACGATTTTCCTGTAAGAATAGGGGTGTTCATTCGGTTAACCGACCGGTTAACCGACCCGAAATTACTATAACCGAATTAACCGACCTTCCAAAAATTTTAACCGTTAACCGAACCGATTTTTTTTAAAAAAATTTAACCGAACCGAAATTTTTTCGGTTAATAAGGTCAGTTAACCGAATTAACCGAAAATTATGTATTTTTTATTTTTGGTTAAAAATTACCCGAATTACCCGAATTAACCGAATTAACTGAATTAACCGAATTACCGAAAAATACCCGAATTTTTTTATTTTTTATTTTTAAATTTTAAAAAATTTATAAATTATTAAAGTAAATTGGGTTTTAGACTTTAGTAAATTGGGTTGTCTTTTAGTTTTAGTTTTATTGGATTGGGTAATTGGGTAAACTTTAGTTTTAGTTTTATTGGGTTGGGTAATTGAGTTTGGGTTGGGTTGGATAATTTTATTTATTAATTTTTTCGGTTAACCGAAAATTTTCGGTTAACCGACCGGTTTCGAACCGAATTAACCGTTAACCGAAAAATCATAAAAAAATTAACCGACCCCCGACCGAAAAAATTCGGTTAACCGACCGATTAACCGAATTCGGTCGGTTAACCGAATTTTTTCGGTTTTACCCGAATTATGCACACCCCTATGTAAGAATAGGCGTTGAACGATTCCTTGAGTTCTTTCAACTTGGACTTTGTTGCTGCTAGCTCTCGTAAAGCTCGCAAAGATTTTGATCTGTGTATCAAATATGCTATGAAGGTATTCTCTATCACCACCACGGCTTCCTCCGGTGATAACATCGGCCTTTTCCCTCTTAGCTTGGCCACCACTCCAGCTCTTCTCTCAAAAGCCTTTCACAAATTGAAAAGGTATATTCAAAAAATTTCATTAATTTCCACTATCATTAGACTTTGGGTGTAATCAAACAGAATCCAAATACGGACAAACTCGAGCTCAATCTGAAATTTAAAGCGAATTTAATTATTATCTATTTTTAAGCTCGAGTTTAACTTAAGATAAAATAAATCTATTCAAGTTTGAACTCGATATTACTCTAACGATGAAATTGGAACTTATTCAAGTTTAAGCAACATATATTATGGGCCATACGTAATTTAATAATATTTAAATTTTATATTAAAAATGAAAATTTTGATAAAACTCATGAGCCGAATTTTTAGGTTTAAATTCAATTTGATCTTATAACTTAACCTCGACTCAATATTTATCTAATTGAATTCGAGTTTTTTTCCAAATCAAACTCGAGTAGCATTAGAGTATTAGTGTCTCATTTATACCTTATGCATTAATGTGGTGAACAAGTAATCTTTGAGTCAAAAGGACTTAAACTAAATTACTAATTTTTTAGAAGGACTAAAAGTGAAATTTTCCCATTTTAGCTTCATCGCATACTCGTTTGAGAATGGTAGCCGCGTGATCATCAGGCTCTTCGATCTCCACGTTGAGAATGGTAGTTCCGTGATCATCAGGCTCTTCGATCTCCACCTCATGCGTGGAACACTTTCCTTTAGTCTTCACCTTACCACCACTGGACTCTCCTGCATTGGATCCAATCTCCTTGATCTTGACTGCCACTTCTTTGCCGTCGTGTTCCTTCGCAGTGTTTCCCTTGTTTTCACCCTTGATCTCAGCCATCCAACTGTACTTCTTTCTCCGGACTCTCAATCTCAACCGTCCACTTTTATTTCCTCCCTTCCAAACCCTTGATCTCAGTTATATATTGGTACTTCCATTCAGCTCCACCCTTCAACTCAGTCATCCACGTATGCTTCCTATCCCATTCCATTAACCGGTCAGCACCTAAACCCAAACCATCTACAGCTCTAACCCGTCGGTAGGTCGACATAAACGGCGTTTCTGACAGGGAAATCACGTCGGTAATAGCATCGAAAGCTTGATGTACCACTGGGGTTAAAAACATCAAGCGATAATGCCACTCGGGTTCTTCAAAGAGATCAAACATGGACAGTGAAAGATCAAAAGGGGCAACGAGGGGTCTGGTGAGAGACATTGGCGATAGTTTGGAGTAGATGTGCTCAGCCCGCCCGAAATATGGGAGGGTTTGCGTAAAAATATAGGCCCGAAATATAGGCTTGGGCAAAAAAATGAGGCCCGAAATATAGCATCGAAAGCTTCATGTACCACTGGGGTTAAAAACATCAAGCGATAATGCCACTCGGGTTCTTCAAAGAGATCAAACATGGACAGTGAAAGATCAAAAGGGGCAATGAGGGGTCTGGTGAGAGACATTGGCGATAGTTCGGAGTAGATGTGCTCATGGGCCGGGCGGCCCGACCTGGCCCGGCCTGACGGCCCGCCCGAAATATGGGAGGGTTTGCGTAAAAATATAGGCCCGAAATATAGGCTTGGGCAAAAAAATGAGGCCCGTTTAGAAAAGGGGCCGAGCCTCGGGCACCACTTTTTTGGCCCGGGCCTGGCCCGACCCGGCCCGATATAATAAATATATTTATTTTTTAAATTTTTTAATTTTAAAATATTTTTAAAATATTTTTTTTTATTTTTTAATTTTAAAATATTTTTAAAATACTTTTTTTTAATTTTTAAAATAAATTTTTGGTATTTATTAAAAAAATAGGCCGGGCCGGGCCCGGGCTTATGATTTTTTTCCTAGGCCGGGCCTGGGAAAAATTTTAGGCCCATATTTCGGGTCGGGCCAAAATTTTTTTATGGGCCCGGGCCGAACCCGGCCCATGAGCACCTCTAGTTTGGAGTGTGGGAAAAGCTTAGTGGTAAGTAAAGAGTGTTAGTAGTGTGGGTGAAGTTGGTGATGTCAAATCACGATGAAGGGAGAGAAGGGTAAATTTTCAGAGTTCAACAAGTGTAAGCCAACTGGTGATGGATGATCCATATGGGCCAAGTCAAAAAAAATTTAAGTTTCAAAATTAAATTCTAATTTATATGATAATAAAAATGTAATTTTAATATTTTAATAGTCTATATATTTATGATTTTTAAAGTATTAAATTAAAATTTTATATTTTTAAGGGGTTAAAGTGTAATTTTATCTTTATTTTTAAAAGGCCCAAATGAAAATTTTTCCATTTTAATAATTGGCTAACCTTACTTACAACTTCTACACTCCCCCTCAATTGGTGGATGAGAGTGAAATAAATCTTTCATGCCCAACTTGCCAACTACGTGTTCATGTTGCTGAATTTCAAGTCCTTTTGTTAGCATATTTGTAAGTTGATTTTTTGTTGACACATACTCATTATGAACCAGCCTTCATTGTATTTTTTTCTCTCACAAAGTGGCAATAAATTTCTGTATGTTTTGTTCTATTGTGAAAGACATGATTATTTGCTATTTTTATTTCCATGAGGTCAATGAATCTCCCAATTTCACACAATTTCCTGTTACTAACTTTCTCGATATTGGACAAGATGCCCAATCCAAGTCACAATATGCTATTAACTGTGTGGATCCATTTACCATAAAAAACAACCCTCTCCTAGGATCTTTTTTCACATATCTTACTATTTGTAGTTCTGCTTCATAGTGTGACATTTTTTTTCGTTGCATGAATTGACTTAAGTGCTGAACTGCAAAAGCAATATCTAGCAATGTGTGAGTCAAGTACAACAATCTCCCAATAAGTTGTTGATACATTCGCACATCTTATAACATTTCATTACCGTGATTGACTTGTATTGTTTTATCATATTCAATGGAAGTTAACTTTTGATTTTGTTCTAAAGGGGTAACAATTACTTTTCCTCCAGTAAGCCCCATATCTAAAATCAATTTAAGAGCATACTTTCTTTGATTCAATACAGCCCAATTCTCTGACCAAAGAATTTCAATACCAAGAAAATATTTAAGGTTTCCCAAATCTTTCATCATTAAACTCTGATGTAACACTTGTTTCAATTCATCAATAAACTTCTCATAATTTTTTATTATCAGTAAATCATCAACATATATAAGCATGATAACAATTTGATCCTCGAATTTCTTAGTAAAAAGAGAATAGTCATGCTTACTTTAAGAATAGCCATTAAGTAAAAGAGCCTCTGTAATCTTCATGTTCCACTGCCTTGATGCTTACTTCAATCCATAAAGTGATTTTCGCAGTCGACAAACTTGAGTCTCCCCTTAAGTGCGAAAACCGAGATGAAGCAAACATGTACACTTCTTCATGTAAGCTGCATTGTAAAAAAAACATTGTAAACATCCATTTGACACAATGGCCATCCATGGTGAGCAATAAGGGCAATGGCAGTGCGAACTATGACTTGCTTGGCAACTAGAGAAAATGTGTCATGGTAATCAATACCCTATTGTTGATTAAACCTCTGACCAATAAGACGAGCTTTGAATTGCTCAACCAAACCATCAACATTATACCTTGACTTTGAAAACCCATTTACAACCAACAGGTGTTTTACCAGGGGTAAATGAATTACATCCCAAGTGTTATTTGATTCCAATACCTGAATCTCTTGTTGCATAGCTTCAACCATTGATTATCCTTAATTGCCTTAGCATAATTACAGGGTTCAGATATGTGGGAAATGGAAGCAAGAAAAGAAATAGTATGAAAAGGTAAATGATTATAAGAAATAAAATAATTAAGAGGATATTTACTTGGATAAAGTGGAGAAGAAGAAGCCGAATGAGAAGAGTAATCATAATCTTGCATCCAAGTTGGAGGCTTAGACAATCGTGTAGTATGACGTAAGGAAGTGGAAGACACATAGGGTAATTTAGGGGTTGAAGATAAGGGAACATGATCAGGAGAAATGTGTGATGGTATAATGGTGTCGATGGAAGAAAGAGATGAGGTAGTAGGTAACTGGTAAATAAGTATAAGGTCAGGTGATGATACAAAGGTTGGATAAGATAAATCTGGTATATTTTGGTCAGAAGGAACTAAGGTAAGAAATTCATTGTCCAAACAAGGATATGATGTGTCAGGAGGAAATAAAGGCTAAAAAGATAGGTCAAATTTAAAGGGAAACACAACCTCATAAAATAGTACATCTCGACTTACAAAAAAGCTTTTTTTTTAGATTATACAAAATATAACTCTTCTGAACCATTGAAGAATCCATAAAAACCAATGGTACTGACCTAGGGGAAAATTATCTGATGGTACTAAATTTTTTGTATAACAAAGACAACTAAACACCTGTAAATGAGATAAAAAGGTGGTTTATGGTATAATTGTTCAAACAGGGTTTTCTAATCAAGAACAGAAGTTGGCAATCGATTTATTAAGTAACAGGCTGCCTGTAATAGTTCGTTTTCAGTGGTATCAGAAATAGTGGTTTCAGGACTACAATTTTGACGAGTAAATTATTATTTTAATATTTATTTATTTTCTATGAGATTATAATAAGGTCGTATTAAAATTTTATTAAGAAATTTTGATGTTTAAATAGTTAATTAAGTAAAAAGGACTAAATCGTAAAAGGTGTAAAACTTGAGTTCTATTAGTCAAAAGGGATAAATGGCTATGAAATATTAAACTAAAGGACTTGAATGGTAAATATACCATTTAAAGGGTTAGTGGATACTTATGGACAAGGTTTTATTAAAAAATATATTATTAATAAGGGTAAAATGGTAAATTAGTAATTAAAAGAAAATTAAGTAAAGAAAGATGAAACAAAGTCATCATCTTTTTCCTTTTGTTTTATTTTCAATCGAAATTCCATGAGAGGAGAGCTTGAAGTTTTGGCTAGGGTTTAATTTATGCATGTAAGTGAATTCAAGCCCCGTTTTTAATGATTTTTATATTTTTGAGTTCGTTTTAGCTTAATCTAGCTAGCCCAAGGGTTATTTTGCAAAACTGTTAAATGTTGAGGGACTTTCCATGATTTTTTTAATAGGTTTTGATGTTAGTTGATGGATTATTTATCTTTGTTATAAATTAAACATGTTTTGTTAAGTGATTTTTTTTTTAAATTTTGAAAATAGGGGTTAAATTGTTAAATGTATAAATATATGGGTTTTATTGTGAAATTTTGGCAAATATGAGTTTCTTTAAGGTCCCTTGCAACATGGGTTAAGTTGGATTTATGTTAAAATAGTTAGATTCTAAGTTATGAGCTTAAGGACTAAATTGTGAAAAATCAAAGTATTAGGGGTAATTTTGTAATTTTTCATAAATATATGGATTAAATTGAATACTATAATTATTTAATTGATTGAAATTATCTATTTAAATCAAGATAAACCACATTCAGACTTAAATCGAGGAAAAATTAAAGCTTCGAATTAGGTCGAATTATACTTCTACAACCTTTGTTATCAAGGTAAGTTCGTGTAAATCATGATCGTATTAATGATAGCTTAATTGATTATTTACTATGTTGAGTTAATATAAACGAACTTGAAATTGTATGTGTATCGATGTTTGAGAAATTAACGGATAACGAATCTTGTTTAAACCTTAAGAATTCTTAGGATACAAATTTCATGCCATTAGGGATTTCATGTTCCGGGTGTTGGTCTTGAATGTCCTACCGATGGTTGAGGTCTTGCATTTTTTGCAGATTCCCCACAGCTCGTATGAGCAGCATCGTGTAGCTTACATTCCGACCCACAACTCGTATGAGCAGGTTTGTTTCACAACTCATGTGAGTATTGATGTAAAGGAAATGTTATAGTAATATGTAAATGCATGCTATGTGTGAGCTTTCCCAAGTATCCGATGTAATTCTATATGGTTCAACGGGTAAAAAAAAGGAAATGAAATGATAAGTATGCAAATGGAATGAATCATGATCTTATGGAAACATTGATGAGTTAAATGTTATGTATATATATGGTAAACTACATATCTTATGGTTGATTTCATATGTATCATGAACAAGTCACTACACCAAAACTGGCTTTTAGCAGGGATAAAAAACACCTGCTAAAGATCGATCATTAGCGGCGCTTTATGGAAAACGCCGCTGAAAATAAGCATTAGCGGCGTTTTCCAGAAAGCGCCGGAAAAAACCTAAGCCCAACCACGCCGTTTTTCGAGCTTTTGGGGATTTAGCGGGGTTTTTAAGAAAACGCCGCTAATGCTCAAGGCTTTAGCGGCGTTTTTGATAAAGCGCCGCAAAAAAAAAACATAAGCCCAACGATGCCGTTTTGTGAGCTTTTGGGGATTTAGCGGCGTTTCTAAGAAAGCGCCGCTAATGCTCAGGGATTTCGCGTCGTTTTTGAGAAAGCGCCGCAAAAAAACCTAAGCCCAATGACGCGGCTTTCTGAGCTTTCGTGGATTTAGCGGCGTTTTTTAAAAAGCGTCGCTAATGCTCAAGGCTTTAACGGCGTTTTTGAGAAAGCGCTGCAAAAAAAACCTAAGCCCAACAACGCCGTTTTCTGAGCTTTCGGGGATTTAGCGGTAAAAAATATGGGGGCTTTGGCGGCGTTTTTGAAAAAGCGCCGCTAATGCTGGGGGCTTTAGCGGCGTTTTTGGAAAAGCGCCGTTAAAAATATTTTATCTTAATTGGTTTATTCATATTAAATAAAATTCAATTTATTTCTAATTGAATATTTAAAATCTTCAGAAAAAAATAATGACACGTAGAAATAATTTGAAATAAAACACATGGAAAAATTAAAATACTATTATTTAAAATAATTGTAAAAGAGATAATAATAAATTTGTTTAGGGTTTTTGGTTTAGGGTATATGATTTATTTAAGATTTAAGGCCGCACTACACCAAAACAAGCTTTTAGCGGCATTTTTAGCTGCGTTTGGATAAAAAACGCCCCTAAAGATCGAGCATTAGCGGCGCTTTTTGGAAAACACCGCTAAAGATCGAGATTTAGCGGCGCTTTATGGAAAACGCCGCTAATAATAAGCATTAGCGGCATTTTCAATAAAGCGCCGCAAAAAATCTAAGCCCAACGACACCGTTTTTTGAGCTTTCAAGGATTTAGCGGCGTTTTTAGGAAAGCGCCGCTAATGCCCCAGGCCTTTAGCGGCGTTTTTGTGAAAGTGCCGCTAATGCCTAGGCCTTTAGCAGCCTTTTTGTGAAAGCGCCGCTAATGTCCAGGCCTTTAGCGGCGGTTTTGTGAAAGCGCCGCTAATGCCCAGGCCTTTAGCGGCGTTTTTGTGAAAGCGCCGCTAATGCCCAGGCCTTTAGCGGCGTTTTTGTGAAAGCGCCGCTAATGTCCAGGCCTTTAGCGTCGTTTTTGTGAAAGCGCCGCTAATGTCCAGGCCTTTAGCGGTGTTTTTGGGAAAGCGCCGCTAATAATGCTGTGGGGTTTAAAATAATTTCAAATATTTGTTAAAAATGGAAAAAATAAAATACTATTATTTAAAATAATTTTAAAGTTTTTTGGGTACATCACTAATTTTTTAATTTATATATTAAATAATTTCTTATATAATCGTAAAAGAGATAGTATTAATTTTAAACTATTGAATTAATTATCACTAAATAATTTCTTATATAATCGTAAAAGAGATAGTATTAATTTTAAAATATTGAATTAATTATCACTATAGTTTAGGGTTTTTGGTTTAGGGTATATGGTTTAAATAGGTTTAGGTGTTACCATTTTAAGGTTTATGGATTTTGGGTTTAGATCCTTGGTTTAGGGTATATACATGGTTTAGGTGTTGCCATTTTAAGGTTTATGGATTATGGGTTTAGGGATTATGGGTTATGGTTTATGGTTTATGGTTTAAAGGTTGGGGTTTAAGGTTTAGAGGTTATGTGTGAATGGTTTATGGTTTTAGGGTTTTAGGGTTTAAAATTATGGTTTAGGGTTTAGATTAACTAGTGTTTTCTAATTTATATATTAATTAATTTCTTATATAATTGTAAAAGAGATAATATTAATTTGGTTATTCAAAATCGTGTGAAGATTTGGTTCTTCAAAATCGATATAAGCTATATCCAAGGATATCCCCATCTTATCCCTTCCCGGTTTAGTATTTTTAGTGCTCGGTTCATTTTTTTTATCTGGTTCAATTTTTTACGTGTTTTGCCTTGTCCCCGCCGTGATCATCAAGTAAGAATTGATTGAATAGATTAAACTTTGCAAAGGTTTTAAAATATCGAATTAATTAGTGGGCTAAGCCAAACCAAGCTGTGCCAATGCCCAATTTAAAAAACTTTTCCAACTTCAAGCTCGTTTTCCCCGAATCACCCATTTCATTGTTTAAAAACAATAAAAATATTTTATATTTAAATTTAATTATTAAAAATAATGTCAATATAACTTGTTAATATTTTTATTATTTTAAATGGTAAAACTGGCTAAGTTCGGCTAGCCTAAGATTAAAAAATATAAATCTAAGCCTAACCATATTTTGGACTAGGTGGGTTGTATGGGTAGTGAACATTTCTAATTATCATTTAAAGAGTAAATAACATATATTTTTCTAAATTTTGAAAGGTTTTATATTTTTCGTGATTTAAAATTTTAAAATCAATTTTAAAAGATTTTAAAATTTTTTAGAATTTTTAAAAAGATTTTAAACTTTTATTTTTATAATATTTATATACTTTCAAAGAAAAGACCAAATTAATAAAAATTACAAACATTAAAGACTACAAAATTATTTTACCATTTTTAATAAGGTGCCTTAAAAATGTTGCATTGATTATATATAATAATATTATAATTTTCCTCAAAATATATACAAATAATATTATATATTTTATCATTTTATTCAAAATAAAATGATTTTTTTCGGCGTTTTTAATCAAAAAAAATAAGCAAATCAAAATCCCGCTAAGTCCAAAAAATGAATTTTGGTTACCCGCTCGTTAGTCCCTCTTCTTCTCATCTCCATCGTGCGCCCTAAATCCCCAAATAAAAGTTTGTTTTTCTTCAGCTGAAATCCCCCAAATTTCCCATTTCCTACAACACCAGTCAATACACCTACACCAATCACACTTCTTTTTCCTTTTCATTTCACTACACTGAATTCACTCACCATAGCTACTCCTTTTCTCTTGATCTGTTAGGGTTTTTGCGCTTTGTTTTCCCCCTTTCTTTTACTTTGCCTTTACTAAGACGCCATTGGCTGTTCGCTGAAATAAAGAGATAAAAAAAAGATTGAAGAAGGTGAAGAATCTGTGTTTCAATTTCTTTTTCTGTCTTTGCTTAAAAAAAATCTTTTTTCTTCTTCTTCTTCTTTTTTTTTGTTCCAGATCTTCAACAGCAGGTAGTATATAGGTTTTCCTTTTGATGAATACAATATTATTGCATACTGAACATCTGTTTCTCTTCTTTAGGTAGAGCAATTAGAGCAAGAAGTTGGTGAGCTTCGTAAGCCATTGTTTGAGAAGACTGAACAAGAAACTGCAATGCTTCAGGCACCATTTTTTGCTTATGGCGTGACAAGTAGCGGGAAGACTCATACAATGCATGTAAGAAATAATTTGCTACTTCTTTTCCTTATCTTTGTATGTTCTACAGTGTAGGGTGGTGTCTCCTATTTTAATTTCATCTAAAGCTGTCATTTAATTTGCATTATAGAGACCAAATGTTCGATTCTTTTGTTATTATACATAAATGAATAATTGGTTTATTGACTACTCTAAGCTTGTCAGATTGGGATGCAGTGAATAGGATTAATGATTATTTGTTTATATAGGAGCTCGAAGGGATTGTGTGTTGGTTATTTAACCTTATAAGTAAGTGCAACAAGGATTGGAATTATTTGCTCTTTAAACAAAATCTATTTAATTCTATATCTAAAGCTCAGAAGTAGCATTAATTTTTTAACTAAAGCAACAGTATCTCGATTTTTACCAATGTCATGTTAATTTGCTTCCACATTTGTGCCTAGGTATTACTTATTTCTAGCTTTCCAAATTCCATTTTCGGAGAAATGTACTTGTTATTTAAGTTAAGTTAGTGCAGCAAGTGTCAAAATCATTCTTTAAGTCAAATCTATTTAATTTTTGCATTTTCCACTTGTGACAAGCTTAGAAGTAGCAGTATTTTTGAACTAAAGCAACAATTTCTTGCTCTTCTTCTACTAGAGTTTATAAATTTGATTTCTTTCACATTTGAGTCTAGCTACTTTATTAATCAAAAGTTCAATTACCTGGCAGCAGTAGGCTGAAAACAGGTTCCTTGTTTGTTAATTCCTTTCTAGTATTCTCTATTGTTGTCTCATTATTTACAAGTCATTTTTTAATTTCAGAGCATTTATGTATTCATATCATATCATAATTTGTTGTCATAACTTCTTTATTTAAACTTTACTTATTGTGTCTAACATTGTTAGATGTATATTTATTATGTCACTTTAATTAGTTCATTTCAATTTATATGTATAGGTGAAGCTTGTTTGGTATTATAATAATGCACTTGGAAGACCAGAGAAGAAGAAATTTATTGCTAGAGCCAAAGTGTAAAATTCAAAAATCCTAACCTTCAAACCACGTGTCATTATTTAGTTCACTTGCATAACATAATTTCTCTTTTTTTAAATTTCTTCAGATACCATGGTTCAACTTGGATATCATCCAGTCTTTCAGGGTAAAAATGGTACTTATTTTTATTGGTAAAAAATGGTTTTACTTGATTGTTTAACAGATATATATATAGATTTACCATTACAGACTTTCACCTCTGTATCAAAACTTCAACCTGCCACCTCCATTTGTGTTGCACACTGATTGCCCTCATTACAAGCTTATATTGATAATAATGAGCATGACTTTACTAATGTAGCATTGTCAAATACCATACAGGTACAAGCTGTTGTGAAAAAATACGACATACTTTTCATTGCAGACGAGGTATTTTTGCTAAATCTCGATCTCCGGCTCTTCATTTTGCTTGAAATATTTCCTATAACCATTTCCTCCGACACTCATACTCAAGTCCAAGTAACATATGAGAGATGATTGAATGGTTTGTTCATAAGTGAGGTTTTGTGCATTGCATTGTAGGTTATTTCTGCATTTGGGAGGCTTGGGACAATGTTTGGATATATGCCGATTGGAGCAGTCATGGTGAGCTCTCAAGTAACAGAAGTCGTTTATTCTCAAAGCAACAAGCTTGGTAAGTTAAAACCTGTATCCAACACTCATGAGTGTTGAGAAAATTGGTAACTCTCATTCTTGACTTTATTGAGCTCACCTTGAGGCTCTAAGTACTAACTATTTCTCCTCGTCCTTTAGCTTTCAAGTAACTGATGCACAAAAATTATGCTCCAAATTCCTGAAAAAGGGTTGAGAAAATTAGCAAGTAAATTTTTAGAGAAAGTTCTATGAAGTTTTTTATGGATTCTGTGGCGCAGACCCATATTTTTTATTTTGGCATATCATGTAATTGTTGTACTAAGTAAAGTAAAAAGTAGACTGAAGCAGTTTACTATGAAGTTTTTAGAGAAAGTTCTATGAAGTTTTAATCTATGCTTGCTTTCCCATGGATTTCCATTCCAACTAGCTTCGATACGATTCTGCTACTTTCAGTTTCACGTGATCTCCTCACTGTTACTTGTAATTATCCTTTTTCCATCTTTTGATGAGTGATTTTGCTGCTGCTATTGTTGTTATTAGGCTTTGATAGCCAATGGCGTTGAAGCGGGGACTATCCAGTGTGGGCGTCCAAAGGAACAGAAGTTCTGGATCTCGTTTGCGTATCGTGATTCTTTTTTTCTTCTCAATTCTGACGCTCATTGCTTTGAGTTCATTACAAGATTTCCTTGATTAAATAAATGTATTATATTTTTTATTACTAAGATTTACATTAAGAAAATGCATTGTATGTTTTATTACCTTGCATATGCATTATTTATTTTAATTTTGATTCTAAATTTTTATTTTTACTTAAGAGTTTTAACTTTTGGATTTTAATTGTATTATTAATTTATTATTTTAAATTCTAAATTTAAATTCATTAATTTTTTATATTTAGTTTTAAAGTTAAAATTTTCGTAGAAAATTTAATTTAAATAATATTTTTTATTTATCCTTAAAACATAATATAATATTTATCATAGAAATAAATATTATTTAAAAAAATTATTTTTTTAAAAGATATGTTTTTAGCGGTGTTTGTGTGAAAAGCGCCGCTAAAGGTCCTGATCTATAGCGGCGTTTGTGGGAAAAGCGTCGCTAAAGGTCTGCTCTATAGCGGCATTTGTGGGAAAAGCGCCGCTAAAGGTCTTGATCTATAGTGGCGTTTGTGGGGAAAGCGCCGCTAAAGATCTTGAGCTATAGCGGTGTTTGTGGAAAAGCGCCGCTAAAGGTCTTGATCTATAGTGGCGTTTGTGGGGAAGCACCGCTAAAGGTCCTGATCTATAGCGGTGTTAGCAACAGCGGTGTTTTTTGTGGCGCTTTCAAAAACGTCGCAAAGACTTTTAGCGGCGCTTCATAAAAAAACGCCGCTAAAAACCTATTTTGGTGTAGTGCCGGTTTAGGAGTTCATATTTTAAGGTTTAAGGAGTATGGATTAGGGATTATGGATTAGGGGTTGGGATTTAAGGTTTAGGGGGGGTTAGGGGTTTATGGGTTAAAAGTTAGGGATTCAGGGGTCGAGTTAGGGTTTTGGGTTTAGATTAATTATTTTTTTAATTTATATTTTAAATATGTTCTTATATAATTGTAAAAGAGATAATAATAAATTTGTTTAGGGTTTTTATTTTAGGGTATATGATTAATTTAAATTTAAGGCCGGTTTAGGAGTTCATATTTTAAGGTTTAGGGAGTATGGATTTAGGGATTATAGATTAGGGGTTATGGTTTAATTAAGGGTTGGCTGGGATTTAAGATTTAGGGTTTAAGGGTTTAAGGGTTAGATGTTAGTGGTTAAGAGTTAGGGATTTAGGGTTTAGGGTTTTAAGGGTCGGGTTAGGGTTTAGATTAATTTTTTATTTATATTTTAAATATTTTCTTATGTAATTGTAAAAGATGTATAATTTAGGGTTTAAATTATGCCTTGAGCGAGATATATATAATAGATAGAGTACTTAAATATTTATATCCCTTCAATGGTTAATTTAGGCGGGTTTAATAAGATTAAGGTTTAATTGAGATTTGGAATTTTATACAATTAATTAATGCTTTTATATTTTAAAAAAATTTGAATCTAAACCATTTGATATATTTATATATTAGCTTAAATAGAATTAATAAATAAGTTAATTTTATTAATTAATAAATAAAATAAAAATAGAAAAATAAAAATGAAATAAAACCCCTAAAACTGTTAATTTTATCTAATTTATTATAAATATTACTTAAAGGAAACTAATAAATAAGTTAAAAAATTAATATACAACATTTGATAATTTAGGAGAAGACCAAATTAACAAATGGAATTAAATTAAAATAAAAAATAAAAATGAAATAAAAACACTAAAATTTATAATTTTTATTACTATATATTATAAATATTACTTAACAAAACTATGGAATACCAAAACAGCACCGTTTCAATAGAAAATTTGATTTAATATTGGCGTTTTCATTAAAAACGCCGCAATAAACGAGACATTAGCGGCGTTTGGAGCAAAAATGCCGCAAAAATTCTTAATTTTATAGACAAAACGGCGTAACTTTCCGCTGCCATTTTAATGGCTTTAGCGGCGCTAGGAGAAAAACGCCACTAAAGGTGCGCATTAGCGATGCGTTGATAAAAACGCCGCAAGGTTGGGCTGTTGTTTAAACAAAACGACACCGTTTTGCCTGGGCATTAGTGGCGCTATTGTAAAAACGCCGCAAATTTTCAATCTGTTGTAATTAAGAAGCCGTCGTTTTTGTAACCCTCGAAATTATTTCTGCTTCCAAATTTCCCTATACCCTAAAACCTTGGTTCTATTCCCCTCCCTATTTTCCCCAAAATTCCCCCAAATCAAGAACCCTAGCCTGCTGCCCTCGACGACCCGAACCTTCCCCAAATCTGTTGCATTGTGTAGACCGTCCCTTCTGTCGGCGCTCGTCTATCGTCGCATTGTGGACCGTCAAAGGCCTCTACCGTCACACTCCTCTGCCGTCGGAGAAATCGGTAAGATTCTTCTATTTTTCTCAAAAATCATCCGGTGGTCTTGAGCAATGTTTTTATACCCATTTATTTCTCAGAAATCGGTAATTTTGTCTCAAAAAATATTTATACCCCTTTCGGTCTTGAGCAATGTTTTGAATTAATTTCTAATTTTCTCAACGTTAACTTGTTACTAAGAACCCTAAACCCGTTGCATTTACTATTTAAATAATTTTAGTTGCTTGGACGCTAGAAAATAGTTTTGGTTCCAGATTGATCGATACCCAAAGTTAGATCGACTAATTGGATAAAAAGAAAAAGAAAAGTCAGGTGCTGTGCTAAATTTTGAAACTGTTTTGAAATAATGTTATGTTATTACAAATATGTTGAAATACATGAATATTTCAGATTGATGTAATACTGATTTTAAGGAGGTGCTTAAAGTTATACTCATTTGAAATATACAAATCCAATAAAGGCTATATTACTCAAGAGTCAAAATTATCCACTTAGTGGGTAAGTGATGGAGATTATGAATTAGAAAACTGTAACCCTGCTTTGGTTTACAGGGTTTTGTCGTTTCGCAAGGAATTTTGTAACTGTAGATCATTTATCGTACGCATGAAAATTAGATTATGAAACCACTTACATAGATTTTCAATATATATATGGAATATAAACGGAGATCAAATAATTTGTTTTTCATTAGCAGTTACGTTCTGAATTATGCTTCTTTTTGACATTACAAATAGGAAGAAAGATGGAAACCCTATGACTCCTGAAGCTGCAGAAATTATGGTACGTTTGCTTAATACAATTTGACTTGTTTTAATTATTTATAGTGTTTATTTTCTAATGGTTTATTTCATTTCTTGTAATGCAAATATTGTTAAGTTATGTTGCATTTGTTTTTTTAATGTATATTTCGTTCCTAACTATGTGATTTATTTTTTAGGAAAAACTAAAGGATAAAAAGGCGGAGTACGAAGCGATTGCTTCCAGTGATAGTTCTGTTCATATTGACGGCATTGATAACCAGATTATCACTGAAGTTTTGGGTCCTGAAAGGTATGGTCGGGTTCGATTTCAAGAATCTTTTGTTAACCCATCCCAATATTTTGGATCCAGCTCGCAACAATACATGCCTTCGGGGACTCAGGCTCAAGCTGAAGTTCAGAGGTTAAGAGACCAGATGGCTCAGATGCAAGCGACAACAGTTGAGCAAATTAGACAACTTAAAGCGGAGGCAGCATCGAGAGAAGCTGAGGTTCAACGAAAGTATGAAGAACTCCAGCTGTAGCTTAAAGCAGATGCTGCAACGAGAGAAGTAGAGGCTACAGCGAGGGAAGAAGAGCAGCGTAGAAAGTACGATGAACTCCAGCAGCAGCTTCAGAATATGATGAAGATTTTTCAGCAATCGCAACAGCCGCCGTCTTAGACTTTCGTGTAAATATACTTCAATTTTGACTTTTAATTATCATTTTAACTTTTAACTTTTTTGTAAGAATAATACGAATTTTATTTTATTTATTGATATTTATTATATATTATTCGTTTAATCTTAAATATTATATAGATTTATTACTTTCGGTTGGTTTAGATTTGGTTTCTTTTGATTTCTTTTTACAGGAGGGCTGAAAATATAATTTTTTTTTACAAATCTGCCAAAATTAGTGGCGATTTTAAAAAAAGCGCCGCCAAAGGTCATGGTTTTTAGCGGCGTTTGTGGGAAAAGCGCCGCTAAAGGTCATGGTCTTTAGCGGCGTTGTTGGAAAAGCGCCGCTAGAGGTCATGGTCTTTTAGCGGCGTTTGTGGGAAAAGTGCCGCTAAAAGTCATGGTCTTTAGCGGCGTTTGTGGGAAAACCGCCGCTAAAGGTCCTGGTCTTTAGCGACGTTTGTGGGAAGAGCGCCGCTAAAGGTCTTGATCTTTAGCGGCGTTTGTGGTGAAAGTGTCGCTAAAGGTCTTGACTTTAACGACGTTTATTTCTAAAAACGTCGCTAAAGTTAGCGACGCAGTCATTAGCGGCGTTTTTGGCGGCGCTTCTCAAAGCGCCGCAAATACTTTTAAGAGCCGCTAAAAGCCTGTTTTGGTGTAGTGAGTATACTAATTTGTGAATTTGATGATGTTGCTTTTACTAAGCTATCTATGAATTGAATTATTGGAAGTGGTAAGTTATGTTTAAAGTTTATACGAGCTTCCTAAGAACTCGTTGCTTACGTAGTTATTTTCCTTTGTTTTATAGATTACAAGAAGCTTGATCGGTTAGAAGCTCGTCAGAGACCTGTCACACTATCTAGCAACTAATTTGGTAGATTTTGTGTATTTTGGCCAAGGTTAATAATGGTATGTATAGGTTGTTTAGTAATAGTACTTTGTAAATGTGTTAATGGTGATTTTATATGTATGAGCTTTGAATTTCATGTTTGGTTTGGTGAACCCTATCTTCTCACCAAATTATGTCATTTGGGTCATTTTCAAATGCTTGTTTATAAGGCTCTTTTGGCATATTGATGATGACTTGAAAATGACTACTTGTGACATGTTTTAATACATATTTGAACTAGGTTATTATGTTTGGAAAATGACAATATTGACATGTTTAGGGAAATGATGTTTGGATGCAATTGTAGTGCCTTTGAATGAAATATTGGTTAGGTGAATTAGGTTGTTTGAAATGGCATGATTATGTGAAGTTGAATGATGCTTTAGTCCCTTGAAGTGTGCACAAATGGATTGGCTAGTTATGCATGAATTGGTTATGAAATGGCTTGATTTTAGGTAAATTTTGGGTTCACACGATCGTGTGTCATTTGAGATTTCTTAGTGTTCCAAGTTAGTGAGTTACATGGCCCAACACACGACCTGGCACATGGGCGTGTGTGGCAACTTAAAGAGTTACACGGCCTGGCACACGGGTGTGTGGGGCATCTCAGTGAGTTACACGGGTAAGGACACGGGCTGGGACACGGCCGTGTGTCCCTTGTTCAAATGTTACACGGCTTAGGCTAGTCACACGGTCGTGTGACCCCTGTTTTCCAATTTTTGCATCTTTTTCTTAAACTTTAGTTTTGTTTCAATTTAGTCCCGAATTACTTCTAAGCTATTTTTAGGGCCTCGTAAGCTCGATTTAGGGACAAAATGCATATGATTGAATGGTTTATTATATGTTTAAGATATTTAATGTTATGAAGGTAAATGTTTTCTGATTGTAGGATAATGCTCCGTAACCCTAATCAGGCGACGAAGACGGGTTAGGGATGTTACACTGTCAACATACACTCATCCCAAAATTTAGTAGGTACATTTGACTGAATTTTGAGAGTTTGAGCTATTTCCAAAATGTGACGATGTTATGTTCAACGGCCCCATTTTGTTACGGTGTTCGGACACATGAACTTTGGTGAATAATGTCTATTGAAGTAATCAATGGCTTAGACTTGAAATAAAAAAAATTATGTCCTATTATCAATGCGAAAAACTTTAATAGACAAAGAAAATTGAGTATTAATAAGAGCTATGAATTGTTTTAAGATAACAATAGGACGTGTAAAAACTTTAATATACAGAATATAACCCTTTATGAACCAATGAATAACCCATAAGAATCGATGGTAATGACTGGGGGGAAATTATCTAATAGTCCTAATTTTTTTGCATAACAAAGACAACCGAACACATGTAAGTGAGATAAAGAAGGTGGTTTATGGTATAATTGTTAAAAATGATTTTTCCAATCAAGAACAGAAGTTAGCAATCAATTTATTAAGTAACATGCTGCCAACACACACTCACCCCAAAATTTAGTAGGTACATTTGACTAAAATTTGAGAGCTTGAACTATTTTCATAAGGTGACGATGTTTACGTTCAACAACCCCATTTTGTTACGGTGTTCGGACACATGAACTTTGGTGAATAATGCGCATTGAAGTAATCAACGGCTTAGACTCAGAATTAAAAAATTATGTCCCATTATCATTGTGAAAAAATTAATAGACAAAGGAAATTGAGTATTAATAAGAGCTATGATCTGTTTTAATATAACAATAGTATCACTTTTAAGCTTGAGAAGAAAAGTCCATGTCATTCTCAAAAAATCATCAACAATAGGAAGAAAAAAACGATGCCCTAAATGAGTTAGATTATTGTAAAGACTCCATAAATCGAGATGTACCAAACCAAAAGGTGTGCCGAAAAAACCTAATTTGTCACATCAATTTGTGGCAGATCATTCAACTATACAAATTATTACAAAATTTTGTAATGTTGATGTATCATTAACTTTTTTTTTTGAAAAAAACCCGAAGGTTAAAACTTTAATTGATCGCATCCTTTAAAACAAGATCATGGATCTCCGTCGGAAAATCCATGTTAAAATCCATACAACTCTTGTTAATAAAAGAGCCCATTTACAAAGAGCATCAGCTACTTTGTTACAACACCGATGGGCCCAATTAACCTTAAAAAAATTGAAACCAGCAGTGTGCTTACGAATCTCTTTCACCTGGTGGCCTATCAACGTCAAGTCCTCCTTTCTGCTATTGAAACGATTAACAATGCTTGCACAATCAGAGTCCACCGACACATACTTCCAGTTTTTAGACCGAGCGTACTTGATACTCTCATCCAAGGCATACATCTCCGCCCATTCAATACTCGAAACTTTGTCAATCATGCCCACACGCCCCCCGTAAACGAAACCATCAGCATCACTTGCCACCAGACCATAAAACACCAAGCTCTCCTGAATAGTAACATCAAAGTTGATCTTGATAAACCCTGCCTCAGGCTTCTTCCAGACTCTTTCCATAATGGGCTTAGGGATCATCGGCCTATCCAACAGATTAAAAATACGAAAATCCTTATTCAAAGCCGTAGCCTTGTCCCAAATCACCTTGGCATCCTCCTCCACGTTACGAAACACTTTACTGTTTCTACCATTCCAAATATTCCAAAGGGTAGTAATAAAATCCGACATAGCCTTCTTATCCATCACTCGGGCAGCATCCTCGATCCAGTCCACGCACCGATCGTAGGTGCCCTTGAGCAGCTTCTGATTTAAACCCCCATACCGCAACACAGACCTAGCGCTAGAACAATCTCTCAAAGCATGGATGAGGGTTTCCCTCTCAATACCGCATCTCGGGCACAAGCTGTTGAAGTCCCTCCAGATTCTAGATATATTCTCGTATGTTGGCAAAATGTCGTGCCCCAAACGCCAACAAAAAATCTTAATTTCTGGCAAGGTTTGCAATTTCCAAGTGAGGTTCCAGAAGAAGCGATGGGGGCCATAGCCCACTTTCTTCAACGTTAGCCAAGAGTAAGCAGACTTGGTGGAATAAGAGCCCTGGGGGTTATGAAACCATATACGAAGGTCATCCGGGCCATTAGGAAGAAAGGGAATTTAACTTATATAGTCCCCCATAATCTCCCCGAAAATCAACTTAACCCTGCAAGTATTCCACCCATCTTTATTACCGTTCAAAAGATCACAAACCTTGTTTTCCTGAACCAGCCTTCTATCAATACAGATGGACTTACCGGATAAGCCTTCAAAACCCCAGTTATCATTCTAGATATCAATCTTGCAGCCGTTCCCAACCCTCCACCCGAAACCCTCTTGAAGCCACGTGGCCGCCTTTTGAATACTCTGCCAAGTAAAGGACGGACTGACGACCCGCTTAGAGTGGAAGATGTCACCATCAGGGAAGTACTTAGCCTTCAAAACTTTGTAGCAAAGCGTGTCTTTACAGCTCATTAGGCGCCACACCTGTCTACCTAATAAAGCAATATTAAAACGCCTTAAGTCTCTAAATCCCAGGCCTCCCATGCCCTTCAGGAGGCACAACCTATCCCAGGCCAGCATATTCCAACCCTTGTTCTTATCCTTACCCCCCACCACACCCTACGGAGCAAGGACTGAATCTTATCAATAACACCATTCGGGACAAAGAACACCGAGAAAGCATAGGTCGGGATGGACTGAATGATGGCTTTGATGAAGATCTCTTTTCACCATTAGATAACAGTCTCTTAGACCAGCTGTTGATCCTATTGGCAACACGATCAATGATGTTCTGAAAGACCACCAACTTCTTCTTACCCACCGGGATAGGCAGACTAAGGTACCCATCAATGTTATCCACCACCTTCATTTTCAGCAATCTGCTAAGGGTTGTGCGTTTCACGTCCGGAATGTTAGGACTGAAAAAAATCATCGACTTGTCAAAGTTGATGCTTTGCCCAGAACTTTTTTCGAAAGTATCCAGGATCCTTATGACTACCTTTGCTTCATGCTGCGAGTTCCTAACAAACAATAAAGCATCATTAGCAAAAAACAAATGATTAATACTCGGGCCATTCTTACTAGCCCTAAGGCCTTTGATGCTTTTTGTCTCTTGAGCATGGGTAAGCATGCGAGACAAAGCATCCATGCAAAAGAGAAAAAGGTAAGGGGAAAGGGGATCCCCTTGTCTAAGACCCCTTTTAGGGGTAATAAGCTCGGAAAGAGTCCTGTTACATTTTACTCTATACCGAACAGTACTGACGCAGTCCATAATAATATTCACCCACTCATGAGCAAACCCCATATTCAGCATAACATTTTTAAGGAAAAGCCAATCCACCCTATCGTAGGCTTTGCTCATATCGAGCTTAACTACACACCCCTTGTTTGACCCTTTATTCGAGTTACGCAGGTTGTGAACCAACTCGTGGGCCACTAAGACATTATCATGGATCATCCGATTGGGGACAAAAGCGCTCTGGTAATGGCTGATACATAAATAAAGGTTCTCCTCAAGACGGTTAGCCAGCACCTTTGAGATAATTTTGTAAACCACCCTACAGAGGCTAATCGGGCGAAAGTTAGACATAACGCAAGGGTTTTTTATCTTGGGAATCAAAACAATAAGAGTTTCATTGATGCACTCAGCGCTTCTGTCGCCTTTAAGGATGGAATGGCACAGGCTAAGCACGTCTTTCCCCACGATAAACCAGTTTTCTTTGAAAAAGCTACCCGACAACCCGTCAATTCCAGGAGCCTTCCGAAGGTCCATTTGGTTGAAAGCATTTATAATCTCACCATCAGTAAACTCCACCAACAGTGTCTTGCTAACAGCCTCGTCAATACACTTGGGGATCAGATGCGTGACGCACCCATTCCCCCCATGACTCGGAGCATTAAACAAATTATAAAAATAGTTCCAAGCAATCTAACAAATCTCCTTCTTATCAACGCACCACACACCCTGCTCATCTTTAAGGCTGTCGATACTATTCTTCGATCTGCGGCTAGAAGCTTTCGCATGGAAAAAGCGGGTGTTCCTATCCCCTTCCTTCAACCATTGTGTCTGCGCCCTCGTGGCCCAGTATTTTTCTTCCACCTCGTAATGGTAGCCCAACTTGCTCCTTGCAATTTTCAGAAGGTTCGTCAAACTCTCACTAATTTGACCATCCATAAGGTTGTGAATATCCTTCTCCAACCCTTTGATAATATTTCTTAACTTTCTGACCCTATTGTACTGCCAGGGACCCAGCTTGTCTTTCACCAGCTTCATCTTATCCACCGTATTGCAACCCTCCATAGACCAGGCCTTAGAGATAATGTCCTTAGCTTCCTGCTCCTTGGCCCAACAAACGTCGTACCTAAACCAAGCTCTAAGATCATAACCCTTCTCCTTAGGATTGTTGCCATACAAATCCAATAAAATAGCCTCATGGTCCGACTTAGATTGGCGAACAATGCTCGAAGTAATGAATGGCATCTTTTCAATAATAATATCCGAAATGAGGAATCTATCCAGCCTTTCCTTGATAACCCCATTGCCCTCTCTATTATTGGTCCAAGTAAACCACCCATTCTTGGTTTTAACATCACTCAGGTTTAAAACATCCAAGATATCCCAAAAATCTTCCATCATGTTCGTAGGCTTTCTGCGACCCCCTTCTTTTTCCGAATTATTAAGGATAGCGTTGAAGTCCCCTCCAACAATCCACCCTTCATTAACCTTATCTTTCACCTTCTTTAACATATCCCACGCATGATGGCGTAAATTGGGATTAGGGTGGCCATAGAAACTAGTGAACCGAATAACCTCGCCATTGTCCAACTTAATCAATGAGTCAATGTGGAACTTGGAGTAAGTCTGGATAGTAACATCAACATCTTCCCTCCACATCATAGCCAAACCGTTGCTTTTCCCCTCAGAGCTAACAGCAAGGCAGCCTCCCATCCTGCACCTAGATTGAATACGAGAAAACTCGTTAGAATGGACTTTAGTTTCACAAAGAAAAAGAATATCGGAGACATTAGCAACCAGGAGTTGCTTCAACTCGCGAATTGTCGCCGGGTTCCCAACCCCGTGACAGTTCCAACAAAATATTTTCATTGCTCTTGGCGGGGCTGGTCACCAGCCGCCGCCTCTGAAGGTGAAAAAGAACCACCAAGCCTTCTTTTAACTTGTCTCGCTGGACTTTCGAACGTAATGTAGCCTTGTAAACTCTTTTGTCTCTTTCTTTTGCTTTTGGACTTTCCGTTCCCCTCCTTGATCTGTTTAAACTTTTTATTTTCCAAAGGAGAGGTAGATAGAGATTCCTCCTCGGGCATCCTTTCCTTTCCGTCCATACTTGGTTTCCAGCTTTTTTTACTTGATCTGGTCAAGCTTTCATCCTTGTTTTTGCTCGGTTTTGCTACCGAGTTAAACACTTCCACCCCATTTCTTCTCATCCCCTTATCCTGATTTTGGTTAACAGCAAGTGCCCTCATCCAGTTTCCAAATTGAAGTTTCGTATGTCTCATTCTGCCCTCCAGCACAATTTTCGTGCACCCTTTCAAGGAATGCCCTATGATCCCACACAAATGACAAAAATCTGGAAGCCTTTCATATTTCAGCAGACCTATTCTTTCAATGCCATCTCTATCCATAAATTTCACGATCCTTCTCAGTGGTTTTGACACATCGATTTTGACTTTCAATCTCATGAATTCTGTCCAACTCCCATATCTATCCTTCCAATCAATTGCCACCAACTCACCAATCGAATTTCCAACATCCAAAGCTGTTTGACGGTCCATAAGTTTAATAGGGATGTTGTAAATCCTCAACCAGAATGGTACCATTTGGAATTCATAGGATTCCATGTCATGTTCTTTCACGAAGGGGAGCATCGAAAATAAACACCTATCGAACAGCCATGGAGAGAGGTTTAAAATACAACTTCTATCCTCCTGACACCCGAACTTCACAATAATCACCTTATCTTTTAGGGCAACGAAGTCAACTTCCTCTTTTGTGAACCAAAGTGACTTAAAGGCCCTATACATCGCCTCCCTGTTCGGTAAATCAGTAGCCATAATTTTTCCCATCGCCCATGCCTCCCAGCTCTGAGCCCTATCCGCTTCTCCTGTATTAACAACCAGGGATGATTCTTCCTCTGAGAAATTTAATCTTCCTAATAGTTCATTAATTTCATCCATTAATACAGAAAGAAACAAGCCCAGTCTTTCCCTCCCAAAGACCTAGCACAAGGGATTCAAGAACAAGTAAAGAAAGCAAAACCACAACAAGAAACTTTTCATGCATGAAAACACCACCAACTCTACGTAAGAAAACCCTAAAGAAAGAAACCCTTGAGACCCTCAAGGGCCCACAACAAAGAAAACACAAGCGACCCACAAGAACAGAAAAAATAATAAAAAAGAAGCACAAGAATCAGCAACAGACAAGGAAAACAACGAAAGAGATGTAAAGCCAAGAAAACACCGCAAGGAAACCGGTTAATCTCCAGGAGAAAAGGAGAAGACCGATTCGGAGAAAGGGCGATAAAACACACCGCGAACCACCAGCGCCCAAACGCAACCACGACTTTACACCAGGAAGAATCAACGAAAACAAAGACATCAAAACAACTCCCTTAGAAACCTCTTAACCGCCATAATATTCAAAAGAATAAGGCAGACTCTCAAAGATGTAAGCTTCGTCCAGTTATTGCCAATAAAGTCCGGTCCATTCGTAATCATCGACGAGCACAGGAGAACTCTTGTTCTGTGGTACTAGCAAATTATTGATGTATCATTAATTGCCTGAGATATTATTCAACCACAAATTATTACAACATAAAATATTATCTTTTTAAACAAATTATTACATATTTCTTAAAACAATAGCGGCGTTTTTCTTATAAACACCGCGAATTTTTTTAATGCCCGTTTTTATTCTTCGATACCCAATAATGGCTGATATCATCTCCTTGATTCCCTTTTCTTTCTCAGTCTTTTCTTTGCTTGGCTAAAATATACAAACATTGTTGTTCTATTTTATACATCAAAATCCTATCAGTTCTACTCTACAGACATATTACCTTCCCCATCCACATTATTTGATTTCTCGAAACCCTAAACACCCACTGGGGTTTCATCTTCAGAAGGTATTTTTTCATGGAAGCCAGAAAATTACGATGCACCTAAGGGTTAGTTAATGCAGTTCTGAATTTTAACTTTCTCATTTTTTTCATCGTTTCTAGTTGTGTCAGTCTAATTTCACCCTTTGCTACATAGAAAGTTCCTTGGTTATGTATTTAATGTTATGTGCGCACCCTACTCCTATCTGATTGGATTTCACTTTTGGCTCTAGACTAGAGATTTGGATGATTAGAAATAGGGAAAAGGTGGGAAAATAGAGAAATAGAGGGAGTATAAACAAAGAACCGGGGGAGGTC
The DNA here is from genome assembly GCF_007990345.1 of Gossypium hirsutum. Lineage (NCBI taxonomy): Eukaryota > Viridiplantae > Streptophyta > Magnoliopsida > Malvales > Malvaceae > Gossypium > Gossypium hirsutum. The sequence continues at coordinate 38,919,308 of NC_053448.1, read as the reverse complement.
AAGGAGAACAATAGTGGAAGGAAAAAAGTGCACTTGAGAGAGAAAATTTTGGGATAAATTGCCAAATCCATATGGCTCAAAGAAACAATAATTCCCAAAGCTTCTCAGAAGCTTACAACTTAATTTTATATGCCCTACATAAACCCGATATTATCGTGAAATTCCTAATATAACTGCAAATCTGGTAATAACCTTCAAAGGTGGTTCCAATTCAACTTATTAGGAGGCTAAGGGAAGTCACACTTAAATGGTTCTGTAGGTGTTGAAGTAAACATAATGGATAGAGTATGGAAGCTCATCATTTCTTGTAGAAATGGGCAGAATCATCATCATTTTGTTTGTAAATGAGGGTATATGTGGCAAGAGAATGTAGATGTGTTTAGTGTTGTACCGTGAAGGCTTATTTAAATGCACTTGTGGGCTTTGGCTGTAGAAAATTTCAAGTGTGGGAGGAAAGTAAACTGATTTTCTTTTTCGGATTCAGATATAGACACGAGGCCATAGATTTTCCACTTTCTTCCTCTGTGTTGAGGGATGATATGCTGCGTCTAGTTAGTCTCATTTTTAGATATGATACTACACGTTCATTTTTGTAAATGTCATTGTAATCTATGTTTTTTTTGCCAGTTGCTGAATGTTTTACCAGGGTTGCAGAAACAAAGTTTCCGGTACTAAATTGTGAACTCATTTTCCCAAAGTTCTACCATATTGCAAAATATTTGTAACATCGGTATGCTCTTTATTTATTCTGAAGTAATGTTTCTTGGGCTGCAGATTAAGGTAGAAGAGTTCTTCAATTTGTTTTTTTCGGATAATGCTGTTAATTTCATTGAATCTTTTCATAGAAGGTGTGGAGATAAAGGTAATCTACTCTGAACTTTCAAGAATTATGTAATCTCCAATTATGCCTTTTAATTTATGTTTATGTTAAATTTTTTTATTATATCAAGTCATAAAAGTGATCTTTTTTGTACATATGCCTTTATGCTTAATAAATTGTTATGTTTTACAGAATTTAAGTGCTCTTCATGGTGCCCTTATGACAAATTTGGACATGTCTGTGATGTGTCATTTCAACATCCAATAAAAATATGCTTTGGTATTAGTCTTTTTTTCTTCCTGGAGTTATTATTTTATGCTGAGATTAGCATGATTTCTTATACTTGTTGTAATTAATTAAAAAAATTTGAAATAAGAAGAAAAATCTTAATGCCACAAAAAGCTTATTTTTCTTTGTTCTTTTGATGGATTTAGTACTGGTTTAAGTATCGAGTGAGTTTAATGCTGCCTTGACTGTGTTCCTTTTGGTGTTAACTGTTTTTGTTTTGATCAAGGTGCAAAGTTTGGTAGCTGCCAGGAGGCCCAGAAATTTTGAATTTACAGAAACAGGCTATTGTATTTTATGGTGCCTTATATGCTATTATATAGTTGAAGGCACTGTTTATTTGTTATTTTTATTTCTCATTTAAGAGGATGCATCATTGGAATTAACCATTTTCTCTTGATACCTTTGGTAGTCCAAAACAACAAATGAAATTTAACATGTGTAGGTCTAAGTATATTATAAAACTAAAGCCATTCGTATGTCTATAGTTTTAGTTAATGGGAAATATTATTGAAGTTGCAGTTGTTGATGCACTGAACTACCAACATATTGTTGTTTTTGGTTCATATGCTAAAACCAAAGTTTTATCTTAGTAGTTTTCTACCCTTATATTTCACCAAGTAGTTTATTATTCCATGCCTTTAAACACAATGCTCAAACTAGGAATAGGCATTACCTTATAATTCTTTGAGCTGGCTACATTTTTTTTACTCCTTTAGATCTTCTATATTATTTTTATTCTTGTATATATTCTAACAGTACCACTTTTACTTTGGACAGTCGGTTATAGAGACACCACAAGAGATCAGTGATGTACCATATGGAAGATTATTTCCGTGGAGAGGTACAAGCTAGACCTGAGCTCCCTTGAAATGCGTTAACGTGTTAAGTGCTCTTCTGCTTTCCATCCCTAGTTTGCCACTATTAGGTATAAATTATCCTGCTATAAGATTATGGGTCAGAATTTTCAGAAACAGAGGAAAATTGTATTTTAGCCCTTCAAGCTGAGAACTAAATACAAAAGCATGATGTTGTCTCCACATTTTGTTGGTGTATGTTCATGCAATATATGTTGGAGACAAATTTGTCCATTGCATTTCAACGAGTTTACATTTTGAGCTGAAATGGAATTAAATTATTTGATCGCTATAATTTCTTAGGATTCAATAAATTTAAATAACATTAATTAATATATATTAATGTCTATTTATCTTATCATTTATTTATTATGTTTCTTTATTGAAACAGCTAATTGGATTCCTACAAAAGAAGTATTCGATAGGCTCATTTGAATTGTCTAATCAAATAACTCCATTTTAAGTGCTCTTCAATTGTATTTGTAAGTACCTTTTATTACTTACTTGTTTTAATTTAATACAACATTTTTTTGAAATAAATCCATGTTAGTAATTTGAATTAAGGCGTAATATCTTACATATCGAACACAAATAATATGAAAATGAATGATGCTCTGGTGATTTATATTATATAATTAATATAATGTTAGTGATTTGAATTAATAGTTTACAAAGTTCCTGTAAGAACGAGAACCTAAATTATTTTCAAATAAAAATCAGCTTTCTTTACCAAAAACAAATCAATACATAACCATATTTTTTAAAAAAAAAGTTTTAGTGATCTAGCTATTTGTTCAATTTAGGACTAGTTTTTTTAATTATTTAATTAAGGTTTTTGCTAACAGCTGACTTTAGAGACACGTCCATGTCTCAAGCCGTATAGGCATTCGAAATAGGGCACACAGTCATGTCCCAGCCCGTTTTAGTACCCGTGTAACTCTTTGACTTGGGTCACAAGTTCGTGTGCTAGGCCGTGTGAACATAAAAATTTGCATTAAATAGGTACAGAGGTCACACGGCCAAGCCACATGCCCATGTGCCAGGCCGTGTGATCAATTTTGAAATTTTAAAGATGCATGGGACACACGGCTAAAACACATGCCCATGTACTTGGCCATGTGTCACACATGGCTGAGACACACGGCCATATCTATGCCCGTGTTGACGAAATAAGGTCATTTCTAAGCCATATTTCTCACTCAATTGGTCTTCCACCTACAATAACACTTTAACACATTCACAAGCCAATCTAAGTCATTTAAACCAAGCCAAATCCAAGTCTTATGCATTATATAATACCTCAAATAACCAAGTATACAAACTTACTTACCTATTTGATCAAATATTCATATGCATAATCCATCCTCACTTCAACTTCAATCATTTTACCATACACATTAACTAGATAAAGATACACATATATACATCATAATATATCAATCACAAGCCATTTCAAATGGCTAATTACAACCAAACATGTATGTGCCAACATTGGCTAATTAGCATATACATGCCATTATAACCAAAAGTAATTTACTATTTATACTGAATTGGGCTGATGGATAGTGTGATGTAGCTCCGACCAACTTTCAACCTTTACGAGCTTCCAATACTATAAACAAGATAAATAAAATAGAGTAAGCATTTAAGCTTAGTAAGTTCGTACAACATTGAATTTAACTTACCAATTAATTCACATTTAAGGTAACTAATTTGGCCAATTGCCTAGCACATATCTTCATCAAGCATGTTAGTCATGTAATTCACATAAATAGCAAGAAATTCTATAATAATTCATCTCAAGTTTAGATTATCCCATGTCGGAACTTTGCCCATTGAATTTATTTGAAATATCGATGGATACATAGGTAGTACACTTGAAGTGTACAAAATTGTAACCTGTCAATTCTTATTCGGGAAGGCTCATACGAGCACATAATCGGGAAGCTCTCTTTCGAGGCATATAATAGGAAGCTCATGTGAGCTGTATAACGGGAAGCTTATCCGGGCTGTATAACGGGAAGCTCATAAGAGCCATATTTAGGAAGCTCATGCGAGCCAATAACGGGTAGCTCCGAAGAGCCATTAACGGGAGCTCTGGATAGCCATATATCGGGAAGTTCAAGTGAGCCATATCGGGAAGCTCTAGAGAGACATTAATCGGGAAGCTCACAAAGAGCCTTTAATCAGGAAGCTCACGAAGAACCATATATCGGGACGCTCATAAGAGCTGTGGTATGTCTACAACACATGCAGAATCACAACCAATCGGGATGCTCCGAAGAGCTATTAACGGGAAGCTCGCAAGAACCATATAACGGGAAGCTTGATAGGGCCAAATATCGGGATGCTCATGAGAGCTAACAACGGGACGCTCTTTCGAGTTATGGTGTGTCCGCAACATATACAGGACCACAACCAATTCGGGAACCCCGTATCTATCAAATCTCATTTATCCAAACGGGACTTATTATTTATCGGGTATTATCGATATGTAATCAATTTCATACGTATGACATTTATACAATTCATATATACAACATTCAATTCAAACATATAAATATACACAATTTAATTACACGAACTTACCTTGACAAGTGTTCGTGAATTGTAGTATACTAATCCGATACGTTTTCTTTTCTTCGATCCAATTTCGTATTTGGTCTATCCGGATATATATGAGTAAATTTAACTCAATGTAATACAATTCATACTCAATTCAATCCAATTCACATCTTAGGCAAAATTAGCATTTTGCCCCTATACTTTTGATTAATTATAGTTTTGTCCCTAGGCTCGAAAAATGAAATTCATGCAATTTAATCATTATTCCAAGCCTAGCCGATTTTTACATATAACATTAGCAGCCCATGTATTTCATAAATTTCAGAATTTTTTCTTGAATTTTACATCTTTTCAATTTAGTCTCTAAACCATAATTTCATCAAAATTTCCTTTACAAAAGTTGTTTATCTATCAGCAACTTTTCAATTTCTACCATAAAACTTCATAATTCATACATACTCATCCATGGAAAAACCCTAATACTTTGATAACTTTGCAAATTAATCCCCAAGATAGCTAGATTAAGCTATTACGATCTTTAAAATATGAAAATTATTAAAAACGGGACAATGAAACATACCTAATTGAGCCAAATAAGTTTGCTCAAAACCTAAATTCCATGGCTAGGGTTTCCATGTTTTTGTTTTAGGAAAGATGATAATATGATGATATTTTATGTTATTTTATTATTTATCATCTTTTCATCTTTTTCTTTCCAATTTAGTCATTTTCTTTATTTTATTCTCCATGGATGAATCATCATACTTATCTACTAACTCCTCTTAATGGTCTATTTGCCATATAAGGATCTCAAATTTTGAATTCCATAGCTATTTGATACTTATAGCTACTAGAACTCAATTTTTGTATTTTTATGCAATTTTGTCCTTCCTATTAAATTAAACATGTAATCGGTAAAATTTCTTTACAAATTTTTCAAACGATATTTCTATCATAATGCAGGTCATGAAAAAATATTAAAATAAATTTTCTTACGGACTCGGATTTATGGCCCTGAAACCACTGTTCTGATTTCACTGAAAACGGGCTGTTACATGTTAGCCCAACCCAATATTTTGGATCCAGCTCATAGCAATACACGCCTTCGGCGAATTAGGCTCAAGCTGAAGTTCAGAGGTTAAAAGATCAGATGGCTCAGATGCAAACGAGCACAGTTGAACAAATTGCTCAACTTAAAGCGGAGGTAGCATCAAGAGAAGAAGAAGCTAAAAGAAAATATGATGAACTCCAGCTACAACTTAAAGCGAAGGCAGCAGCGAGGGAAGCAGAGGCAGCAGCAAGGGCAGTAGAGGCAACAAGAAAATATGACGAACTCCAGCTACAGCTTCAAAATATGATGAAAATGTTTTAGCAGAATCAATCACAGAATCCGTCATCTTAGACTTCTTTTCTTATTGTGAGAATATCTTAACAATATAACTTTTGAATATATTTTGTTATTTCATTTATTAATTTAGATTATATACATATTTCTTTCGTGACAATATCATTTAGATTTGAAGTTTTTGGTTGGATTTGAAGTTACAGGAAAATATGTTGAAAATTCGGGTTCTATATGAAATAAAATGGGTTGGTAAAATCTGATAATGTTAGTGGCGTTTAACCACAAATGCCGCTATAGAATATGGTATTTAGCAGCGGCACTTTTACTACAAACGTTGCTAAAGAACATGATCTTTTGTGGCAATTCTAGCTACAAAAGCCACAACATGCTCAACTCTGTAACAGCCTAATTTTCAGCGGTGTCGGAAACAGTGATTTGAGATCACTAAATATGACCAATGAGTCTTAAAATTTAATAAAATAATAATTATGGGTCAAGTGTGAATTTAGAATAATTTTTAAATTAGTGAATTTTGTGATTTATTGAATTTTGTAATTTTAAAAAGAATTTAATAGGTAAATTGGGTCTAAAATGAGGTATCGAGACCTCGAGTTCATAAATCGAGCCATAAATATTTTTATAAATATTTATGGAGTGTCATTGAGTTAGTAGAAAAGTTTGGTTAGAAAAACTTAACGTTTGGATAGTTAAATAATTAAAAAGAACTAAATTGAAAATAGTGCAAAATTTGTTAAATTGTGATTAAATAGCTTAAGTGATAAATAAGGAGGGACTTAAGGCATAAATATGCCAATCAGGGATACTTGAGGCGGCATAAGAAAAGAAAAATCTGGAAAAGTGATGTAATAAGGGCAAAATTAGAAATTTTGTAAAAGTTAACAAATAAAAATCTTAATTAAAAAAGTTTCTAGGCAATTCTTCATATTTTTCAGCCAAAAACGCCATTGAAGAGTCCCTACAAGCTGTTTTTTCATATATTTGAACCATTTAAGTTTAATTCTTAATTATTTCTTGTAATTTTTGTGATTTTGATACTTTTACAATTAGGTCCAACTAATTATTTCATTAGTTATTGATTTCATGGCTGATTTTGAAAGTTACCATTGATTAGTGCTGGATTTTTATGATGAATGAACATGGAATTAAAGCTTTAATTTTATTATATGATGATTTTATTAAGTAATTTTGATAGAAATTGATTTTAGGGACCTAATTGTGAAAAAGTTTAGAATTAGGGTTTGGTGCTGCGGTTTTGAATATAAAAGGCAATATAGTAGTCTAAAATGGTTGGAAAAGGTGTTAATTGAGAAAAATTATATCAATTGAAGGGTTAATTGAGTATGGACCAAATTGTAAAAAATGTAAATTTTAGGGGTAAAATTGTAATTTCAAAAAATTGAAAGGCATAAATTGTGAAGTAAATTAGTATTGAATTAGATGCTAATGAATGGAAAAATTTATATTATAGATCGGGAATCCAAAAATAAACGCGAAAAAGAGAAAGTATCGAACTAGTTTCTGAACTTTCACAACTCCTGCAAATTGGCCCAGGTAAGTTCATATGGTTGAATTTTTATAATTAATTGTTAATGTGGGAATGATATAATGTATCAATTCGTATATTGTTGTTGAATTATGATTATGGTAAAAATGAGAATAAAATGAGATTGTTAGTTCAAATTAAGGGATACGCTGTTCAAATTAAGGGATACACGGGATTGATTACATACGTTCGGTAACCAGTGATAAATTGACGGATAAGTCCATGGTGGATCCATGGAAAAGTTTGAAACGTATGTATGGTATTTCAGTGAAGAAAACCATACTGAGTTGTGAAAAGTAAGTATGGTATTTCGGTAAAGAAAACCATACTGAGTTGTGAAAAGTAGGTATGGTATTTCGGTGAAGAAAACTATACTGAGTTGTGAAAAGTAGGTATGGTATTTCAGTGAAGAAAACCATACTGAGTTGTGAAAATTAGGTATGGTATTTCCGTGAAGAAAACCATACTGAGTTATAGCAATGTGAAATATTCAAGCAAATCGTGGCATCGGGCAAACGATGTAGTCAAATCCATAAGACGATTCCTAATTTGACAGGTATTTGCAAGTGCAATTGAAGCTAAATGTCGGAATATAAGTTGACATCTGATATTGAGCTCGATTGGATAGATTCACTGTTTGAGATTGTGGTTGGCAGGAAATATTGAATTTTTATTTGTTTATTAATATTGTTAGTGAAATTGTGGTAAGATTTTATTATGAGCCTATGAACTTACTAAGCTTTCTGTAAGCTTACTTGTGTGTGTTTATTGTTTCTTGTAGATTGATATATATATGTGTTCGGAGGATTGGGTCTACATCAACGATCACACTATCCAGATTTACTCCGATAGATTTTGTTAAACAACTTTTTGATTTATATGGCATGTATAGGGACTTGGTCATTTTATGTGTATCTTTGTGATATGGCTAAGAAGTAGCAAGTAAATATTTGATAATTATTAACTAATGAAATGGCTATATAAGAACGTGTTTTAGCATCGTGTATGCCTAAATGATAGTTTATATAAAGAAATTATAAAAAAAAGTAAAAATTTGCAATGGGACTGTTTTTGAACAGCAGCATTGATGTGACTTTGAAAAATAACCAAAAATGGTGGAAATTAAATTATAGAGTGAATAAGATATATAATTAAAGCTGAATGAGTTTATTTTCATACGAAAGAAATAGAGTAAGCAAATGAGTTGTATATTTTTAGATATTTGAATTTTAGTGAGACAGGATCAGAATAGCTTTTGAAATCCCCTGTTCTGAATTTAGAAAATCATTAAAAATTGTACAAAAAGAATTTGGAGTTATAGTTTATATTTTTAGATTCCTTAGTGAGTCTATTTTAAATAGAAACAAACGAGAATGTTATCCAAATTCTGTACATTGAGATAATTAATTTTTAGTGAAGAGGGGTCAGAACTGTCGAACAGTGAAACAGGGGAAACTTTAAAGAATAAACTGTACTAATTGGCCAAACCAAAAATTCTGAAAATTTTATGGTAAGAAGATATATGAGTCTAGTTTTAGGGAAAATTTACAGATCTAAATTTAAATTTTTGTAACTTGAGTTATAATTAAATTAGTGGTTATTGCGCAGGTGGATAGTTTTATTGTGAATAGTGAAATAAATTGTTTTAATTTGATTAAGTATTCGGAAAATTTTTAATGTTTCCTGTTTGGACTCGAACCATTTTTATTGCATGATTTAGGGTCTTAAGATTCCTTTTTAGGGACATATTGAATGAACATGAGTGAATTAATTTTAAAAGCAAATTTTTATGCTCCGAACTAGTAAGTTAAGTCTGGTAATGTCTCGTGCTCGACTCCAACAACGGTCTCGGGTAAGGGGTGTTACAGACTCTCTTGCGGCGTTTGGAAAAAAGTGCTTCTAAAGGTAATGTTCTTTAGCGGTGTCTATAATAAAAGCACCACTAAAGATCATATTCTATAATGGCGTTTTCCCACATAAATGCCACAAAATTTAGCGATGTTATCTATAGTGGCGTCTTTTGAGCGCTGCTATAGGGCAAAAAAATGCCGCTAAAAACTTGTTTTGCTATAGTGACAATTTTTATAATGCTATGTGTTAACATTAAAACTTACACGATGCTTGTTCTATAGAGATTTACTGAGAATTTTATGTAGCTTGGTGACTATAATATAGGTAATGAAGTAATTCAAGGACTGTAACAAACAAAACTAGGCATAAATATTGATGGGTGTTTAGTTGATAAAAAACAGCATTATCGATAATAATTTTATATTTTGAAATTAAATTTTTATTTTTGAACAAGTAAGATTAATTTATGTCAATAATATGATTGTTAAAAGGAGGTTGATTCTGTTAGGAAAAGTCTATAAAATATTGTTCGTTGAGAGATCTCTCAATGGGTCATTATTGTCTCAATTGAGGTTTTTTCTCCCAACTTAGTGAGCACCTTACCGAGTGCTTGGTAAAGGCAAAATACATGCGTTGTGTAATGACCCAAAACTCACGGGCATCGAAAAAGTGCAATATCAGGCCTCCGTCTTAGTAAACTGAGTCCGTAAATAATTATTAGGAGTAATTATGAGTCTAATAATGTGTCTAATTAATTTTTAATTAGATGAATTTAGTTTAATTAAGAGAAATTAGGAAAAATGACTAAATAGAATAAGGTGTAAATGTTGAATTATAGATTAAAAGAAAGTATAAAGGGCCAAGATGGTAATTAAGCCAATTCATAAATATGAGGGGGCATAAGTTGATTGAATTGAAGATATTACATTATATTTAATTAATAATTATTAAGGTTTATTATTAAATTATAAATTATAATAATTATTATATTATGAAATAAGTTAAATAAAGACAAATGTATGGTAATGGTTTAATACAAATGTATGGTAATGATTTAATACAAGTGTATGGTATAGATGATATTGTACATTTATGAATAAAATATATATGTACATTTGTAATATTATTATTTGTTGTTAAATAGATTTTTTATTAAATAAATAAGATAATTGACAAATGTATGGTACAAAATATAAACAAGTGTAATAATATAAATATGTACAAATGTAATTAAATAATAGGTTTACTTAACATTTAAGCATAAGATATTTTATATTAAATAAAATAAAGTAAATAAAAAGAAACTAAAGAAAGAAAAGAAAGAAAAGAAGTAAAAGAAACAAAAAGAGCAGCAGAAGCCATTCGAACAGGGGAAGAAAGAATAGGAAAGAAAAATAAAAGGGAAAACTAGGGATTTGAAGCTTGAAGTTTAATTGGTAAGTTAAATTAAATCTTTTTCTCTTAAATTTGATGTTTTAGAAGTTTTAAAACAAGGTTTTGATGGAATTAAGTTGATATTTTGTACGTTCATAGGTTTTCAAGTATAGTTTATGTTGAACAAAAAGATGAATTAGGAATTTAAATGAATGAAATTCAAGTTAGAATTGATAAAAGAATTAAATTGTGAAGTAAGCTATAAGTTTTATGTTTTAGGGACTAAAATTGAGAAAAAATCGAAATTAGGAAAATATGCTGGAAATTTAATAGTTAAATTTGAGTTTGGATGAAATTTGAATAGAAATAGAGTGTGAAGTGAATTAGAAAAGTAAGTAAACTTAGTTAGGATTAAATTGGGAATAAGGTGAGAATTGATTAGAAATCTAATTATTTATTATAATTAGTGCTGTAATTAATAATATAATTATTATTATTTTCGTAGCTAACAAAGAACCCGAGGCATCGGCATCGAAAAGAAAGGAGAAGGCTATCGAGGACTAAGACGGGATATTTACGGTTTGTATTACTATAATTCAAATTATTTATTATTTAATATTAAATTTAAATTATGTGTATGTTAAGCAAATAATAAGGTAAGTGACTTTAATGAATTGAATTTGGAAAATTGAATTGAATGAGAAAAGTATGTGTTGGTATTGAATTGTGTTTTGATTAGTGAATGGAAAAGTATAATTGATATTGAAAATGAATTCTTGAAATAAAACTGAAAATTGGATTGTGAAATTGAAATACCCTATTAACTAGTCGGGCTGAGCCAGATATAATTAGCATGCCATAGGATTTGGAAGAGTACGGCATTTATCGGCCTTACCGATCAGGCACTTTATGTGTCGTATTTCAGGCACCTCATGTGTCGTTTCAGGCACTTATGTGTTGTATACTGATCAGGTACTATGTACCGTTTTAGGCACAATGTGCCGTATTGGTGTGTTTGGGTTGGAATCCGTGTATCCGTCAAAGTCCAGATTGTTAATCTGGTGAATAACTGAAATGAGAAATTTATATGAATCTGATTGATCGTAATATTGAAAATATTGAAAGAAATGAGAAAAATGAATTATGGATTGAAATTGAATTTGGAAATGGAAAACATGAACTAAATGTTCATGTAGTAAATGCAATTAAAGTTAAGACATGTGATTAAAATTGATGCATAGTTAAAAGTGTATTGTAAATACCAGTATAGTTTAAGAATGAATTAATGTAAGAGAAAATCAATTGTTATATACTTGATATTTATATTTTATTATGGCTATTATAGTTTGAATTATAGTAATACCACTGAGTATACAATACTTAACGTACGGTTGTTTCCGTGCGCAGGTCAATAGAAGTTAAGAATCCCGGTCCAGCATCCAGAACGATCCCGACTCCAACATAAAATTTGGTGATGTTTTCTCCCTTAATTGAAAGTGGCATGTACTAGGAGTTGTATAGGTTATATAGATATGTTTGTAATGTTGGTTGTAAAAATGGTATACCATATTTTGATATTAGTTTAATAAAATGGTAAAGATTATATTATATAATTTGGCATTAAGTTAGAATGGAAAATGAATGAAGTTATTAGTTAATTTTGAATGATATTATGAATGTTTAGTTATTAATTTACTATGTTAATGAATTGGTCATGATTTAGGTATATTTGAGTTTAAATTGTTTTTTGTTGTGCCATTGGTTTTGGATTGGTTGTTATTTTGAAAATTGCAGGGAATGTTAGATGTTTATAAAAGGGATATATTGAGTTTTTTTTTAAATAAATAAAAATTTGGAGTACTTGAACAAGTCCCGTTCCATTTTTAATATGCGATTTAACCTCGAGGGTACTCTAAAAGGGATTTTATGATTTAATTTTTATATGTTTGTTATTTACTTATGAATTGCTCGTAAATTGACCGATATGTTCTGTAATGCCCCATAGCCCTGTTTCGGCGATGGTTTGGGGTTAGGGGGTGTTACAGTTATTGGTATCAGAGCTATTAGGTTTAGCCGATTCTCGGACTAAATTCGAGCTCAGAGACTGAGTTTAAATGTACATGCCATTGTCGAGTCAAAATTGAGTCGGGATTTGGATGCTGACCTATTTGTTTATTTTTGTTTATGGATTAAATATGTCAGATGAAAGAATAAACGATACTGATGAAGAAATGTACATTGGAGAAGAAGAATCTTACGGGTTAGATGAAACTGAATCAGTATTACCTAATATAAACCCGATAAGGAATCAACCTCCTAGAGTAGATAGAAGAAATGATAGAGATGATTCTGATATATTAAGAGTTATTGCCGATGTTTTACAAAGAGTAACGGGGACTGTTCCTGCTACGACTTCTGTACCAACTCAAAGCCAGGCCCCGATAAAAGAGTTAAGGAAATATGGTGCCACTGAATTTTTAGGTTTGAAAGGAGTTGATCCATCCACTGCAGAGAATTGGATGGAATCAACTAAACGAGTTCTGCAGCAATTGGAGTGTACCCCCCGAGAATGTTTGATCTGTGTTGTTTCTCTGTTACAAGGTGAAGCTTATCTATGGTGGGAATCTGTAATACGATATCTGCCTATAGAACAGGTGACATGAGGCTTATTCCAGAGAGAATTCCAGAAGAAATATGTTGGGGAATTGTATATCGAAGATAAAAGACAAGAATTTCTGATGTTAAAACAATGTGATTTATCAGTGGTAAATTACGAGCGAGAATTTTCTAGACTCAGCCTATATGCTTCCGAGTTCATAGCGACAGAGGCTAATAGTTGTAAAAGGTTTCTTCAGGGTTTGAGAGATGAGATCAAAGTACAGTTGGTGTCACACCGGATTACAGAATTTGTAGACTTGGTTGAGAGAGCAAAGATGGTGGAGCAGGTTTTGGGTTTGGATAAAAGGCCTGAGATAAGTAGATCGACTGGGAAACGAGCTGGCATTACTATTTCAAATTCTTTATCGAAAAGATCTCAAGAATCTAGAGGTGGTTGGATGTCAAGTTTTAGATCTGATCATGGGGACAGAAGTCGGGAAAAATAGATGACGATATCTACTAGTAATGTAAGAGGTCCACCTCGGGATGCAAAAATTCTAGAATGTGGACATTGTGGGAAGAAACATTTAGGTGAATGTTGGAAAGTGACTGTAGGCTACTTCCGTTACGGGTCGACAGAGCACTTTTTTAAAGATTGTCCGAAGAATAAAAATGTTACTCCAACCACATCACAGAGATTAGTATCTAATGCTCGAGGCAGAGGTTCGGGCAGAAGTGGTCCAGTATCCAGAGGTGGAGGTGTTCGTAGGAGCAGTGGCATAGTTATACAGCAGTCAGAGGCAAGAGCACCGGCCAGGGCTTACATGGTTCAGATAAGAGAAGAGGGCAATGCACATGATGTCGTGACATGTATATTTTTACTGCATTCTGAACCTGTTTATGCTTTAATTGATCCAGTGTCATCACATTCATATATTAATTTAAAACTGGTTGAGTCGGGAAAGTTAAAATCTGAAATGTCTAGAGTTTTAATAGTTTTAATAGAAATGTCTAGACATTTTAGATTTTAACTTTCCCGACTCAACCAGTTTTAAATTAATATATGAATTTGACGACCCTGGATCAATTAAAGCATAAACAGGTTTAGAATGCAGTAAAAATATACATGTCACGACATCATGTGCATTGCCCTCTTCTCTTGTCCGAACCATGTAAGCCCTGGCCGGTGCTCTTACCTCTGACTACTGTATAACTATTCCACTGCTCCTACGAACACCTCTACCTCTGGATACCGGACCACTTTTGCCCGAACCTCTGCCTCGAGCAGTAGATACTGATCTCTATGATGTGGTAGGAGTAACTTTTTTATTCTTCGAACAATCTTTAAGAAAGTGCACTGTCGACCCGCAACGGAAGTAGCCTCCAGTCACTTTCCAACATTCACCTAAATGTTTCTTTCCACAATATCCACATTCTGGAATTTTCGCATCCCTGGGTGGACCTCTTACACTACTAGTAGATATCGTCGTCTATTTTTTCCCGGCTTCTGTCCCCTTGATCAGATCTAAAACTTGACATCCAACCACCTCTAGATTCTTGAGATCTTTTCGATAAAGAATTTGAAATAGTAATACCAGCTCGTTTCCCAGTCGATCTAGCTATCTCAGGCTTTTTATCCAAACCCAAAACCTGCTCCACCATCTTTGCTCTCTCAACCAAGTCTACAAATTCTGTAATTCAGTGTGACACCAACTGTACTTTGATCTTATCTCTCAAACCCCGAAGAAACCTTTTACAACTATCAGCCTCTGTCTCTATGAACTCGGAAGCATATCGGCTGAGTCTAGAAAATTCCCGCTCGTAATCTACCACTGATAAATCACATTGTTTTAACATAAAAAATTCTTGCCTCTTATCTTCGTTATATAGTTCCCCCAACATATTTCTTCTAGAATTCTCTCTGGAATAATTCCCATGACACCTATTTTATAGGAAAATGTCGTATTACAGATTCCCACCATAGATAAGCTTCACCTTGTAATAGAGAAACAACACAGATCAAACATTCTTGGGGGTACACTCCAATTGCTGCAGAACTCGTTTAGTTGATTCCATCCAATTCTCTGCAGTGGATGGATCAACTCCTTTCAAACCCAAAAATTCAGTGGCACCATATTTCCTTAACTCTTTTATTAGGGCTCGTCTTTGAGTTGGTACAGAAGTCGTAGCAGGAACAGTCTCAACTACTCTTTGCAAAGCATCGGTAATAACTCTTAATATATCAGAATCATCTCTATCATTTCTTCTATCTACTCTAGGAGGTTGATTCCCTATCGGGTTTATATTAGGTGATACCGATTCAGTTTCATCTAACCCATAAGATTCTTCATCTCCAGTGTACATTTCTTCATCAGTATCGTTTATTCTTTCATCTGACATATTTAATCTATAAACAGAAATAAACAAATAGGTCAACATCCAAATCCCGACTGAATTTTGACTCGACAGTGGCATGTACATTTAAACTCAATCTCTGAGCTCGAATTTAGTCCGAGAATCGGCTAAACCTGATAGCTCTGATACCAACAACTGTAACACCCCCTAACCCCAAACCGTCGCCGAAACAGGGTTATGAGGCATTATAGAACATGTTGGTCAATTTACGAGCAATTCATAAGTAAATAACAAACATATAAAAATTAAATCATAAAATCCATTTTAGTGGACCCTCGAGGTTAAATCACATATTAAAAATGGAACGGGACTTGTTCAAGTACTCCAAATTTTTATTTATTTATAAAAAACTCAATATATCCCTTTTATAAACATCTAACATTCCCTGCAATTTTCAAATAACAACCAATCCAAAATCAATGGCACAACCAAAAACAATTTAAACTCAAATATACCTAAATCATGATCAATTCATTAACATAGTAAATTAATAACTAAACATTCATAATATCATTCAAAAATTAACTAATAACTTCATTCATTTTCCATTCTAACTTAATGCCAAATTATATAATATAATCTTTACCATTTTATTAAACTAATATCAAAATATGGTATACCATTTTTACAACCAACATTACAAACATATCTATATAACCTATACAACTCCTAGTACATGCCACTTTCAATTAAGGGAGAAAACATCACCAAATTTTATGTTGGAGTCGGGATCGTTCTGGATGCTGGACCGAGACTCTTGACTTCTACTAATCAGCGCACGGAAACAACCGTACGTTAAGTATTGTATACTCAGTGGTATTACTATAATTAAAACTATAATAGCCATAATAAAATATAAATATCAAGTATATAACAATTGATTTTCTCTTACATTAATTCATTCTTAAACTATACTGGTATTAACAATACACTTTTAACTATGCATCAATTTTAATCATATGTCTTAACTTTAATTACATTTACTACATGAACATTTAGTTCATGTTTTCCATTTCCAAATTCAATTTCAATCCATAATTCATTTTTCTCATTTCTTTCAATATTTTCAATATTACGATCAATCAGATTCATATAAATTTCTCATTTCAGTTATTCACCAGATTAACAATCTGGACTTTGACGGATACACGGATTCCAACCCAAACACACCAATACGACACATTGTGCCTAAAACGGTACATAGTACCTGATCAGTATACGACACATAAGTGCCTGAAACGACACATGAGGTGCCTGAAATACGACACATAAAGTGCCTGATCGGCAAGGCCAATAAATCCCGTACTCTTCCAAATCCTATGGCATCCTAATTATATCCGGCTCAGCCCGACTAGTTAATAGGGTATTTCAATTCCACAATCCAATTTTCAGTTTTATTTCAAGAATTCATTTTCAATATCAATTATACTTTTCCATTCACTAATCAAAACACAATTCAATACCAACACATACTTTTCTCATTCAATTTAATTTTCCAAATTCAATTCATTAAAGTCACTTACCTTATTATTTGTTTACCATACACATAATTTAAATTTAACATGAAATAATAAATAATTTGAATTATAGTAATACAAACCGTAAATATCTCGTCTTAGTCCTCGATAACTTTCTTCTTTCTTTTTGATGCCGATGCCGATGCCTCGGGTTCTTTGTTAGCTACGAAAATAATAATAATAATAATTATATTATTAATTACAACACTAATTATAATAAATAATTGGATTTCTAATCAATTCTCACCTTATTCCCAATTTAATCCTAACTAAGTTTACTTACTTTTCTAATTTACTTCACACTCTATTTCTATTCAAATTTCATTCAAACTCAAATTTAACTATGAAATTTAACTATGAAATTTCATTCAAACATTTGTATTTAATCATTACCATACATTTGTCTTTATTTAACTTATTTCATAATATAATAATTATTATAATTTATAATTTAATAAGAAACCTTAATAATTATTAATTAAATATCATGTAATATCTTCAATTCAACCAACTTACGCCGCCTCATATTTATGAATTGGCTTAATTTCCATTTTGGTCCTTTATACTTTCTTTTAATCTATAATTTAACTTTTATACCTTATTCTATTTAGTCATTTTTCCTAATTTCTCTTAATTAAACTAAATTCATCTAATTAAAACTTAATTAGACACATTACTAGACTAATAATTACTCTTAATAATTATTTACGGACTCGGTTTACTAAGACGGCATCCCGATATTGTACTTGTTCGATGCTCGTGAATTTTGGGTCATTACATGTTGCACATGATTAAACTGAAACCCATACCCTATAGCATATATAGCACTTTTGTGTGAGAATGCTACCACTTAAGTCATTAAACAAAGTGCTCCCACTCTATGAACCCGTCACCTCTTTAAGTACTTGTAGAGTCGAGAGACAAAACCCCACATTGGAGACAATATCAACCCACTTAAGGGTTTGCTAGCTCTTATCGAATCCAGTTACCCATCAACAATGATTAAGGATAATTAATTAAATAATGAAATCTTACGCCATGTTTAGTTAGACGGAATGGCCATTCCATTCTTGCTTTATTCCACGCGCTACAGTGAAGCAACTATTTGGTTCATTGAATTCTCTACACGTCGAATGACTGATTCCTACGGTATTACAAAAAATCATTAAATAGCCATTCGATAGAGGGAGTACTGAATGGCTATTCCAAGCTCTTTCCTAAATGGAATCTTTTTCTTCCTCCTAAAATAGCCTTGATATAAAATAAATATAAAAAAACACAACAAAACTCGAAATCATTCAACACAACAACAAAGTAAAATTGCAAAAATGAAGAGAGAAAGAAATAAACGAGAATGATCCTATAATTTGAGTCATTTGAGAATTGTTACAAAGAAAATTGCATGATGATTGCATTGTTTTGGGTATTTTTCTTCTTAGTGATAAAAAAAGCAAGGGTTTTTGAGTTTTGGTACTTGATTTGGGGCTTTTAACTTAGGAAAGGAGGAAAAGAGGGGATAAAGAATCACGTATTAGAAAATTGTGACTGTTGAAGCGGTGGAAGATGGCGTAATGTGGGTGGAAGCTTCAAAATAGTTTTGTAGATCTATAGTGTTATGGGTGGATTTAGAGAAAACTAACAAGAGAATCTAAAAGAGGGGGTTGATATAATCCAAATCTGATTTTTTTAGTAAGAAAGGGCGATGGTTGATAGCTACCAATGATGGTTGGTGCAGTGGTGAATGGTGGTTTCTGGAAAACATGATGAAGGTTCTTCTACAATAAAATGAGGAAGAGAAGGGGAAACATGAGAGAGAGGAGAGGTAAAATAATTTATTAACTTATACAAATTAAATAATTTATTAACTTATATATTTAAAAACTTTGAAGATATGTTTTTATTTTAAAAAATAATTCATAATAAACCAATAATAAATTAATAGTAATATTAATAAAATGTTATTTTAATTATTTATTTACATATAATATCTTAAATATCTTAAAATAATATTTTAATTCTAATAATATTTTATTTAATAAATTAAAACAATAAATTCAATTTGTAAATAAATTAATATTTGTAGCAAGGGTAAAATAATCTTTGTCAAATCTATTCTAAATCATGATTCTAATCAACCAAACAATGGAATAGCATTACAAATGTATTCCATTCAATCAACCAAACAATGTAATACTTATTACGTCTCTATTACATTCCTCTCGTATAACTATTACATTCATACTCTATTCCATTCTAGCGAACCAAACGTACTCTTACATTTTAACAAAATTAAAAAAACAAAGTAATGTAACATATTTGATAATTTGCTAAGTAATATCTAACTAGGGGTGAGTATTTGATCGAGTCGAGTCGTATCGAGTCAAAAAATTTCAAGTTAGTCGAGTTGACGAATCTTATTTTAGCAACCGAACTCAATTTGAATTTTTTTAATCGAATCGAATTGTAACATCCCAAAATTTCTAATTTCATTATTGTAAAAATATGACACAAATATCTGTCATCTTTAGTGGTTATGTGTTCTAGAAGTGTTTGGGAGGTCTTAAGTTTAAGCCTTTGCTTGGGCAAATTTTGGTATTTTGAATGAATTAGGCTTTACTCTTGTTCAATATGTTTTTATTTGATTGTTGGATAAATTACATTAGAATGAGTTTGCTAGTCTGGTGGTTAAATGGTGTGTTATTATGGTGGAGGTTTTGTGTTTGAATCCCTATGCAGGTAAGGGTATTATTTTTTTTGCTCAGATTTCGGGATAGAGTTGTGTAATAGGGGGATTCTAAGTAGTAGATGTGTAGTGCGAATTAGGGGAGAAGATTAAGGGATTTTGGGGGTTATCGAGATTTTATTTTATTTTTTTCCCATAACCGAATTTTGACTCTCTTTTCCAAAAAAAATATGTCGTCTATTCTTCTCCCTCTCCTCTTGCCGAAATTCTCTGAGTTTTTCCATCTTTCTCTTCTTTTTCTTCTTCTTGATTTTTCCCTAATCCATTTATTTTCCTTCGTTTCCGCACACGGTTAGTGCTCGCTTAGTTTCGGTAAGTGTTTCTCTTCGTTTCTGTCATGAATCTCTTAACGACTGAAGTGGTAATGTTTTTTCTCTGCAATTTGGGCGTAGGGGGAGGCTTGGATTGGTGAATCTAGTGTTCTCGTTTTAACAATAGTTAAACGGAGGGTTATCGTTGGTGGTAAGTTGGGTTTCAGTTCGTTCTTGGTTGTAAATTCACTTGTAAATTCGTTAAATTAATGTTGAGTGTCTTGATTATAGGGTTTGAAGTGCTCGGAGACTGTTTTAGCATCAAACAAAACCAGGTGTGTACCTGAAACGCAAAAAAAAAGGATTCAGTGAAAAGCCAAAATTGCTTGTTGTTTGGACAACAGCAGTAGGCTAACTTTGAAAAATCACCTTAAATTGTGGATATCGAATTAAAGGATGAATAAAATATGGAATTAAAACTTATTGAGTCTAGTTTCTCATAGAATAAATGGTGTAAGTAATGGAATTTTAAATCGTGAGGTATAATAAACTTTGTGAGACAAGGGCAGAATGAATTTGGGTTCCTCTATTCTCACTTTAGAAAATCATCAAAAATTGGAAAAAAATAATTAGGAGTTAAAATTTACATTTTTAAATTATTAATGAGCATATTTTCAATTGAAACAAATGGAAACATCATCCAAATTTTTTACTAAGAGATATTTAATTTTTAGCAAAGAAGGGACGAAGCTGTCAGGTAGCAGAATAGGGGCAAGTTCGAAGATTTTACTGCACTTATTGGCTGAACCAAAAATTTTGAAAATTTTATGGTATAAAGGTATTTGAGTCTAGTTTCAAATACTTCAAGTGAATCTTAATTTAGAATTCTGTAGCTCCAGATATAAATAATTTAGTAATAGTGACTCAAGTAGATAGCTTTGAAGGAACATATAAGTAAATAGTGAAAACATAAATGAATAATTAACTAGCACAGGTTACATTAAAATGGATCACGTGGCCAAGGCCAATTTGGGCCAAGTGGGCCACATGGGCGTGTGAGCCCATTTTTCTGAAAAGTTATGTAATGTTGCACAGGTCGCCCAAGTCGACTGTGGACCTACTGTAGGGTCGGTAAGATTTACTTAAACCCCTATATGTGTGATCTGTCTGTCTAATTTCTATACCGAGCATGACTTATGATATCTGAATGTATGTACTATTAATTGCATAATGGAATGACATATTTTGCATGTTGCATTGCATCGGGGTGGGTTGATGATATTTGGAGGAAGTGTCTGAAAGGCTATTAAGCTTGTTATCTGGCAGCTCTGCTGCAACCTTCTGATTATGTGTCGCATTTCGGTACAGCTTGGTCTGTAGGGATGAGTGGGTTGATTTAATCCTCACATGGTGCGTAGGGTTGGACAGAGATAGTGAATAGAGGTTGGTGGGTAGGATTCTGATTTACTGTATTTACATTCTGTATCTGATATGGGCCAAGGCCATAATGTATTTCTGAGACTGTATCTGAATGGGCTAAGGCCCAAACTGATTCTGTGATGGGCACAGTCCTCAAACTGTATCTAACTGAATTCTATTGATTATCTGTTGCATGTTTTCTGTGGGGATTACACACTGAGTTTGCGAAAACTCACCCTTTCTCTGTTTAATCTGTACAGGAAATCCCCAGACTTGACGGGTCAGTGTAGCGGAGGACTCCACGGTGGCCACACGTAAATTTTAGACTGTTTTCCATTACTGCCAATAATTTATTACTTATTTGGGGTTTTTGATATAGCTTCTGGATTATGGACTGGTTGGCTTTAAATTTGAGACTTTATACTGTTTTTTATGGATTTTTTTAAAACTGCAACTCCACAAAACACGATTTTTTTCTAAAAACTAAGCATGTTTGGTTGAGTGTATTGGCATAGCCAATACACCCCTAATTGGTGGGCCCCACTTAAGCCGCTTTTATTCCTTTGTTTGGTTCATGGTAATGATATTACGGGTGTAATACATTCCTGACTTAATCGGTGAAATCCACCGATTCGTAATACATCCCCAAAGCTCAGTTTAGGTGCTGCTTCCTTTACCCTCCCTGTTTTACCCTCCCGATTGGCTTCCCCATTTCGTCTCCTTTTCCTTCCTTCTGCCTTCTGCCGATTTGCTCCGTCTGTCTCTCAACCTTTTCTTTTCTTTTCTTTTTCTTTACAACCAGTCAATGTCAGCTCGTCCATCGACCGCTTCGACAAAGAACAGAAGTGGAACAGTGAATTTTGTTTTTTAATTTCATTTTCCCCTTCTTAATTAGATTTCAAATTAAAACCTCGAAAACTTTAAGGATTTGATTTCAAATTCGAGATCATTCAATGGCTGCCCCTTTTCTTTCTACTCCTTTTCAACCCTACGTTTATCAGGTAATATTTCCTTTTTTTTGCAAAACTCTTTTTACTCTTGTATCGGTTTTCTGTTTGTTTCATGATAAATTTGAGGTAAAGTTGAGGAGACTCAACCTTGTTTCTTTACAACTGGCTTGCATTTCAATGGAATTTAGGTTATGTTATGCCATTTCATCTGTTATGTTTAACTCGCATCGTTGAGAAATAATGATCTGTTATGTTATGCCATTTGATCTGTTATGCCAAAAACCCCTGCTTGCACCCAGGCGATGTGCGTGTATTAAGGGCTATCAATGTGCCTGATTTGCACCTTATGGTCGATTGTGTTGTTTTTCCATAGAAAGGAACCAGGTACGTAAAGGGCATACTCTACGTTTTCTTGCTACTCTGAGAAAGTGTTTGTTCTTCATTATACTTTGCAAAAGTTGATATCATGATGTATAACAAGTACTCTTGAATAATATCATGATGTATAACAAGGCATCCCATGTGGACATACCTAAAGTGTATTATAGGGATGCATTTGTCAGAATTGTTAAATGTTATTGTGATGCATTTCAGATTGCTAATATAATAATTTTTATTGTTATGTCTTTTATTTATTTAGTGGAAGTTCCTCTATGAGCATGTACACCAGGTAGATGCTTAAATTCTTTTATATGTTGGATAACCAAGCCTTGTTTTGTTGTTTCAGATATCTGTTGAAAGTCTTTGTCCAAAGCAAGCAGAGAACGAGCTTGAGGTTCGGGGACCTCCCGCTTTGAAAGCCTTTGACCCTAAGGAAAATCCTACAAAGGTTTTGGTCGCCTCTTATTATGCTTTGCTATATATTTTTCTGCTGAGAAGAAGGAAGTATGATGTTTTGTCTGGTGATTTTGGTTGTTGGGCTGTATAACTTCAGTAGTGAAGATTCTGGCAGTTCCCTTAGAGTTTTGCATTTTTTCTTTTTATTTTGGTTTCTACCTATATGAAATTTGTTGTTTACTGCAGGCTGCTGAGGGTTTTTGCCGCAGATATGCTGTTCCACTAGATTCTTTGTTCAGAAAGGCAGACGGTGAGTCAATTTTGATTCCTGCATAAGGCTTGAGTCTCAGTATTCTGTGCTTCATCTATTTTCTTAATAAAATTACTTAATATGACGCGCTACAACTTACAATCATGATAAAAACATCAAATAGGAAGGAAAACAACAGGCATTGCGTATTTCTTCATTCATGTCATGTTGTAAAAGAAGTGATTCTTTTTTTTTGGTCAAACGCAAAAATGCATCTTACGTTCTCACTGGTATAAATTTCTCAAATTCAGAGCAATGAATTTCTCAAATTGCATCTTACGTTAGAAGCCAAATTTTTTCAGTAACATACTTGTTCTGGTTCTTTTGCCCTGGTCTTTTTTTTTCTCAACCCGTTCTGGGTATTATGAAAAATATACAGTGAATAGAGCAGTCCCATAGTAGCAGTGTTTGCTTCTACGGGTGTACCAGAATTTCTCTTATTTCTGGAATGCATCTTATGTCTCTTTAGGTACTTATATTGTCTGTTCAATTATATGCAGTCTCGTTTCGACATCTTAAAAATACATTCTAGAAGAATGAATTTGATGAGAGGGATTGATCTAAAGAAGATTGCTGAGAAGATGAACGGTGCTTCTGGTGCAGAGCTTAAGGTATGTTTTCAGATAATAAGATGTGCCTCTGGATATGCAGACATCTTGCTTCCATTCAGAATATGGTTGGCAAGCTGTGAATAGCATCTTTTCTTCTAGTTTCCTATCTCCTTCCCTTACCCCAACTCCCAAACCGCATAGAGAGATGATTTATTTGAGGATTTATTAGTACATAAGTTGGATAGTCAGACTCAAGGCCTTGGGCTTGTGATTCTTAACTGGTTTGTGTTTGTGATAATTTGTGAAAAACTCTATTCCGTTTTTTTGCAGGCTATGTGCACGGAATCAGGAATGTTTGCTTTGAGGGAAAGGAGAGTCCACGTAACACAAGAAGATTTCGAGATGGCGGTGGCGAAAGTAATGAAGAAGGAGAGCGAGAAAAACATGTCCTTACGGAAGCTATGGAAGTGATTATGTTTTATTATTTAGTGTGCTTTCGCGGTTTTGGGGTAAATTCAAACATGGAAACCCGATTTAATATATGAACAATGTATAGAATATTATATTATTTGCCTGGCTAGTACTACACATGTCTACTTTTCTAGACAAGCTAAGAGGACATTTTATGAAATCATATTTGCTAAGTTTTGGATTCATGAGAGTGTCATTGGCAAAACTAAAACTGCTTCTAAAATAGTTACTTTATGAACAGGTGACAATAAATAATTGTCTTGCTGTTACTATATTAATCAAGAGAAATTATTTACCTTTCGGGTAGATTATGTACTTTATAACAGTCCTTGCCCTTACATTAGTGGAACAAATTATTATAGGATATCTTTGGTACAGCTCCATGCAATATCTTGCATCAAACAATATATTAGTGTAACTATTGTTCTGTCATTTTATTATAGGCTAAACAATAAATTTTAATTAAAATATATTTAATATTAATTATTTCAAATTTTCATTTATAGTATCATATATTATGATTTGAGTAAATTCATATAAGAATATTAATTATTAAGAATTTTATTAAATTATATATTTTAATTATAATATATTTAATAATAATTATGTTAATTTATATTTTACAGTATCATATATTATGATTAGAGTAAATTCATATAAGAATATTAATTATTAAGAATTTTATTAAATTATATATTTTAATTATAATATATTTAATAATAATTATGTTAATTTATATTTTACAGTATCATATATTATGATTTGAGTAAATTCATATAAGAATATTAATTATTAAGAATTTTATTAAATTATATATTTTAATTATAATATATTTAATAATAATTATGTTAATTTATATTTTATAGTATCATATATTATGATTTGAGTAAATTCATATAAGAATATTAATTATTAAGAATTTTATTAATTATATATTTTAATTATAATATATTTAATAATAATTATGTTTAAATATGATTAAATTATTTATTATTGATATTAATAATCTTATTAAAATTTAAATAACAATAACAATAATAATTTACCAAAACAAATTTCTGCTAATTATTAAGAATTTTATTAAATTATATATTTTAATTAAAATATATTTAATAATAATTATGTTTAAATATGATTAAATATTTATTATTGATAATAATAATCTTATTAAAATTTAAATAACAATAACAATAATCATTTACCAAAACAAATTTATGTTAAGGGTATTCTAGTCATTTTAGTTTTTTCCATTATGCTATTACACCTCTATTCCATTCAACCAAACACAAGATTACTATTACGCCTCTATTCCATTACATTCAACCAAACAGTTGATTTGCTATTACACCTCTAATCCAATACACCTCTAATCCAATACACCTTTAATCCAATACGCGTCTAATCCAATACAGCGAACCAAACGCACCCTAAGGTTTTTCGTAAATAGAAACGATTTCCCCTAAATTAATTGGTTACAAAAGCTTCCGCTAAGAGACAAGTTTTAAAGCAAATCAACTAGTTTTGTTTCGAATTAAATAAAAGCTAACTTACTGTAACGGTTTTTAAACTCGACAATCTTGTCTTTGAATCCCTTTCCATGTGACATCGCCAGATTCGGCCATAACGTCTAGGCCGGGTTTGGGGTGTTACACTAATCGAGTCAAAAAATTTCGAGTCAAGTCGAGTCGAGTTAATGAATCCTATTATTTAAACTCAATGTTGTGTTTGCATGGACCGATTATTTAACTAGTAGACGAATGACAATATTATTTAACTACATAAACAATATAATGGTTTTGTCTTTTAACTTAATAGGTAAACATTTATCTAAACGACAAAGTTTTTCCTTTTCTTATTCAGATTTTTGGATAACTCGAATTGTGTAATTCATATTCGAGTTGAACCCAAAAACTTAATTTTTTATTCAAGTTGATCCGAATAACTCAAATAATTCGAACTATTTAATTCAAAATTTAAATATTTTATCGAGTTTTTTTAAATCAAATCAGATTTTGCTCACCCGAACCCTATTAATTATTTTGACGGAAGATATAAAATCTCAATTCGAAACTAATTAAAAATATGCCATATTCGAGAACAATGATAGCAATGGGGGTGCAAATTCGTATATTTTAATTACTATTCGTAAATAGATTGTGGATATTAATTTTTATATTTATTACCCAAATATTCTTTTTTGGCGAATAATGTATTTGGATATCCAAATCCATCACTTGCTTTACTTTTAATATTTTGGTGGATTTACTAAATTCGAATATTTAGCAAATTTAGACTTCTAACAAATAATTTAATTAACTTTGATTTAAATAGTAAAACTCAGATTTAATCTAGATTATAAAGGACTTTAAAATTTGTTGAGTAATATTTTCTCGTGCTGTATTAAAGGAAACATAGGGGGTATTTATACACATTCCTACTACTACTATTACAGCTCACAATAGGGCCCATTGATTTGTCTTGACCTTTGGCCCGAGGGTACTGACATTCCCTGTCCCTAGTGCTGACATTCTCTGGGCCTCCTTCGGCTTATTGGACATTTTCCTGCAGAGCACGCGGTCCTTTCTAACCTAGGGACTGACTCTCCCAGCGAACCTCGCACCTACCAGTCACGAGCGGGGGGTCATTTTCGCGGACATGGCTCTCAACCTCGTCCTTGCGAAGCTCACACGAGCTCTCCTCTTGCTATCTCATTCATGCGAGGTCTATGCGAGCTCCCCCGAGGGCTATTCGCGTGAGCTATCTTTGCAAACATCTAGCATTCCCGCGATGTCCTCAGCTGACTATGCCTGTAGGCGAACATTCTTCTTCCAAGTCGGTTTCATCCGGATTGGAGGTCCAGATCCTATTGGTCACTTGGGCTATCGGCTCCCAAATCCTAACAAAATTTAAAACATATTTGCAATTTCAAATTCGAGTTTTAAATAAATTTTAGATATTTGATCCATTATTATATTTATTTGAAAGTTGGTAGCAAAAATAAAAATTTAATCGTAGTTTAGTGATAATATTTATAATTTACTCTTGTTTCTTAATATTATTTGAAAGAACAAAAAAAAGATAATTGCAAGTAAATAGGTAAAAGTAGTGCTTAAGACCAATGCCAATTGCTCGAGACATTGTTGAAGAGCAAGGCAGAAAAACAATGAACATTCGATACATTTACGTAGTTCGGTTTCCCTACATTAGCGGAGGCCTTGCCCAAAGAGGTGATCCACCATCTTAACACCTCGTACAACAAGTGATTATAAGCACTAACATCATAGATTAACAAGTTCACTTTTGCACATAAGACCTAGATCACTCTCCTCTAAGTTTCCCCCTAAAAACTTAAGATAAGAACCAAGTGACTCAATTGATTACTTACAAAATACACTCTAAAAAACAAGTTCTAACTAATAGAATAAGTGCTAAAATTTTCCATCCTTTTTACCTACACAAACCTTCAAATATTTAAGAGTTTAAGGACTTGTTAAGATAAAAATCAATTACCATCCTTCTTTTCATCAAAATAGCAAGATAATTAGCATATAAAATATCTTCAATAAGTTCAGGATAAGTTTTCAAATCTTTAGGATATGTTACCAAGTTACCCAAACCAATCCAATCTCCTCAAAATAATCAACAAAGATATGTTGTTATAATAGGATTGGATATCATAGATGAGCTTACATATGTCCATATAATCAACAAAGATCACAACCTAAAGATTTTGTTAACAAGAATTGCCAACTCCATATAAGGCAAGTTATGAGGCTAACTAGTGTAAGACATCAGTGGGTACTAGTCGTAGCACTAATTTAGGCATTCATTTCATAATTGCCTCAACAATAAAACCCTTATTTAGAGCACAAACCCGACTTCACTAAACAAACTTTAATCTACCATGATTTGTCTAAATCTCATCAAATTAATTACTCTTCATATAAGGATACAAAGAATCTCAAAGTTAATTCATATCTTCTTGGATTGCATAACCTTGTATATAAGGTAAATAGATCACATAAAAATATTTGAAAAATAACTTTGCTTAATTCAATCTCTTCACCAATAATAAACATAATATTATTTACACAAAACCCTTAATAAAATACAAACAAATAATCAAAATATTTTGATGAAGCATATTAGCAAATAAAGTAAGTAATGAGTTTAAGTAGTGCAAGCACTAATGAACATTGCTCCTTGGCACTTATCATAAATTGTCTCACTAACATTCATGCTCATAGTGTTTCTATTAAAAAGAAAAAAAAATATTCATAGTTAAAAGTTAAAATGCTAGTTAGATTTTTGATATCCCAATTTATTTCCTTAACAAACTATTATTTGTAAAAAAAATCAATAATGTTAAGTTGAAACTGTACTCAAGGTCATTAAATTATTAGTAGATTTATGTTTTGGTCACTCGACTTTAAAATATTACAAAATGATCATTAAATTATTCAAAAATTTTCATTTAAGCCGCTGAACTATTTGAAAATTTTATTTAAGTCACTGGGTTAATTTAAAAAAAACTGTAAGGGTTCCAAACGATGATTCGACAGTCAGTACAATGGATTAGCACCCATCGACAAGTAGAAAAATATATTTTAGATCCAAATTGATCTGACAATTAGCGTCAAAGATAAAAGAAGAAAGCTATTGAAATTTTGGTTCACAAATTCTTGACATTCAAAGCTATTTAATGAAAGAAAAAAACTAAATTGTAGAAGAGATGGGGAATGAGAGATTTCAATTCGTGTAAGCAGTGCAAACAGAGAAGGTCATACAATACAACGATGATTTTAATAACCTATTCAATAACCATTTTATAACTTTTTGAAGTGAAGTGACCAAAATGTAAAATTACTAATATTTTAGTGACATTGTAGTTTACCTAGAAAAGAATCTTATTGTCGAAACAACCCAGCGGTCACTGCCCATTAGGTCTATAACCCAAACATTAATGGATTTCTACACATAAATTGAATCCCAATCTCAGGCGCACGCTTTTGTAAATCAACGGTTCAAAAATGTCACAGACATCACAAACCTGTGGAATTAGCATCCTTTAACGAGTCAAACGAATTAAAATAAATCAAACCGCTTTGTATCAGACTCACTTTCGTTCTTCCCGATCTCACAAATTTCTACTAATTTCATTTTCTTGATTTGCTTATTTTTCTTCATTTTTTTGATTTTATCAGCAGAGAATTAAAAAAAAATTCAATCTGAATAACTGTAAATATCCTGGTTTAGATCCTTGAGTATGGGAGATCTCATCAGTATTCATCCATCAGAGCTTAAATTCCCATGTAAGTTCTCATTTGCATCCTTAGCTTTTTTATTGTTTTGAATTTTAAAAAAGTGGAATGCGAATGTAAAATTAGGTAACATAAGTTTGAAATTTGAAATTTGAATCTGATCTGTGAAAAAAATAGATAGGAAAAGAATCAAGTGAGTTTTGATACCTAGAAGAAAATAGAATGCGAATTTGATTTTAATATGTGTAAGGACAAAGAATTAGATTTTTTTAAAAATGTTTTTTCTCTTACGGAATTTCATAGTTGAATTGAGGAGGCAAAGTTCATGTTCTATGCAATTGACGAACAAGACGGAAAAATATGTTGCGTTTAAGGTAATTTTAACGTTCATATATTTATTTTAGCTGTAATTGGATTTGAATATTTGATATTGATACACTTATATCATACTGTGAAAATTTCTCTTTTAATGCTTTTAATAGGTTAAAACAACTAATCCGAAGAAATATTGTGTTCGTCCCAACTCTGGCATTGTTTTGCCTGGAAGTTCATGCAATGTCACCGGTAAGTATTGTGTAATTTACTGGTTTTGATCTCTGTGGCAGCTAAGTCATCGGCATTACTTCTTTTTTTGTTCTGTTCTCCCTTAGTACCTTATGCGTTTACGGTTTTTTGACACGAGTTTTTTCTGGCAGTTACCATGCAAGCTCAAAAGGAGGCACCTCCTGAGCCATGCAGGGACAAGTTCCTCGTCCAGAGTGTTGTTACTCCTGATGGTACAACCAGCAAAGACATAACCCCGGAAATGGTATGATGGCAGTGCCACCATTGTCTATTTTGTCAACTTATTGGTTTCTGTGTTGCATTTAATGGATGTATGATTTGAATGCAGTTTAACAAAGAGGATGGTCGGGTTGTGAACGAGTTCAAAATGCGAGTCATTTACATTCCTGCTAATCCGCCCTCTCCTGTTCCTGAAGGATCTGAAGAGGGGACCCCTCCCAGAGCATCTTCACAAGAAAATGGGAATCAAAATTTTGAAGAGGTAAGTTTCTTCCTTTTTTGCTGGCTGACTAGAAAATGTTGTCTTTGTTTTTCCCCTTTTATCAACTATTACTGGAGAAGCTATTACTCACTAGTGATATACTTTGTGTTTCACTTGTTTCCCAACTTAATGCAAAATTTAGGTATCAAGATCTTTAGAGTATACTAAAGAGAAGTCCTCAGAGGTATGCCATTTCTCTGTTGCTTAGTTAATATTTCCAACTTTTTTTTTTTTTATGAAAGAGTCTTTCATCTTAATACTAATAGTACTGGCATTTTCCTGGTTACCACCTTACTGGTTGCTATCTTTACTGAGTAGGCTCCTTAACTTTTCCTTCTTGTCCAATCTCCTCGTTGTTTTAGAATATGAAATATGCATTTCAATTGTGTGGGACTAATTGTTATTGTTTTACTATTTGGTTTGTGCGCATAGCATGTTTAATAACCTGGTGGTAACTCTGGAATTTTCTCAAGGGTAAGCTCAAAGTGTGTAGTGATAAATGACAATAAAATCTTGGAAAAAGCATAAAAAGGGTATTAAGTAAAAGAATCTGCAACTGCTGATTCATAATTAATGCCGTAGTGACATGGAATTGTATGTTATTGATGTTTTTATATACTTATGGATGAGATGTACCTAAAATCGGGGATGTAGCTCTGCGTAGAGATGGCGTCAACCTGTTTTTCATATAGCAAAAGCTATATCTAGATGGTACATTGATTGCCCTATTTGCTAACATTCCCCTCTTTCACATTTTAGATGTAATTTTGAAAGTATTCTACTCTTATGCGTGCCATTTTCTTATAGCATTGGTTGTTTGGTATGATTATCTCCAGGCGTGGTCTGCAATTTCGAAGTTGACAGACGAGAAATCTTCTGCTTTGCAACAAAATCAGAGGCTGCGTCAGGAACTGGTATGAGCTTATAGTAGCGGATACCTTAGTTTTATGCATCATAGAATATCAATTCTTGTTCCCTTTCGTGGTCTCTTATGTATTGTTATTATCTTATAATAGTATTAGTTCCATTCATGCTCATTTGTCTTATTTCAACTCTTTAGTTAAAAGGGGGTGAAATTTAAATCGGGAAGTGTTTAAAGCAGAATTTGAATGTTGCCATTGGCGGTGATGACCACTTTGCCATTAAATATTTTTTCTTAGGTACCCCAATCATGGGTAAAAGTACCATGAAGGTCCTTGTACTAAGATTCAGATTGCATTTTACCCCATTTGCTTAAAAAATTGGCAAATTAGTCCTTGTACGTTAGATCAAAGAGCAAATTGATCCTTTCTATTAAAATTTCATTTATTTTTACCGTTAAAAACTGATGTGGCTAACAGAATAATAAGACAATTGCATGTGGTGTGCCATGTGTATCTCATTTTGATGTACAAAGATCAATTTTTAATAGTAGAAATGGATGGAATATGTTTTGCTCTTTCATCTAGTATATAGGGACTAATTTGCCTATTTTTAAGTGGAGCGGGCAAAATGTAATCCTACCCCTAGTACAAGGGCCTTTATGGTACTTTAACTCCAATCGTGTTAGTGGTCTGTATGAAATATTGCCTTTTATTACTGCTTTCCGCCTCTCCCCTCAAAATTTCCTACATTATCTCTCCATATAACATGGGCATAGTTTACTATTCTGAACCAAAGAATCTTTTTATTATCGTTTGTTCCTATTCATGTTTGTTACATCTTTACCATATCAAATTTGTCATGCAGGAACAAATAAGAAAAGATATTAGCAAAAGTCGTGCCGGTGGGTTCTCTCTAATGTTTGTGATGCTAGTTGGTCTACTTGGTGTCCTGGTTGGCTATTTTGTTAAGAGAGGTTAGGAAGAACTGTATTCGGAACCAACTTGGATTAAAAATTGTCGGAGTAAGTAGTAATTAGCGGCTGTTTTTTGAAGTTTTGTTTTTCATGACTTTTTTTTAGGTCCTTTTGCTTGTAGTGTGTAAAAATTGTAGCCCTGATAAAAAAAATGTGTTGCTTATAGTTAAAATGATTGATTGTTGAAGTTGATCACGTGAATTGATTCCATGGTGGTTTAGATAGTCTCCAACTTATGTAAACTAAGATATTGTTAATGAATTTGCGTTTTGCAAGTTTTTTCCTCTGCCAAACGGGTAACATTTTGGTTGGATTATAGTTTTATATTGGGTTAATAAAAATTTTGACCCCTAAAGGTCGACAACTAGGTACACTTTGGTACTGGAACATTTTCTTTTTTCCATTTTGGTATCTGAATTTTTCAACTAAGTTCATTTTGATCTTTGAACTTATAAAAATATAAAAATTTGACAACGTGATACTCTAAGATTGTGCTACTTTATTAGGTTTATTTTTTCAGGTGATGATGTGATACAATCTCAAAGTGTCACGTTATCAATTTTTTATATCCTCTGAAGTTTAGAAATAAAAATGAACTTATTAACTTTATGTACTAAAGTCAGAAAAGGTAATGTAAAATTAGGGAGTAAAAAATTATATTAACCCATTTATATTTTTAGCCAGCTTGAATAAAGATGATAATAGGGTTCTTAGCATTGTTCCACTGATCGGTTTCTGGTTGAACAAGAAAGAGCTCAATGGTTGAACCTGAATCAATTGAATTTGGACATTTGAATCTGAATCTTAATTTATTATCTATCTGAAAATTAATATTATCATTCTCTCCAAGATAATGGCAAATAAAATATCTTTCTAACTTATTTATCAATATGAGTTTTGCTTAGATGATATATTTGTAATTAGCAATCAATTAACACCTCTAATTTATCGATGGAATTTTAGTTCAATTGGCATGGGTATTGTTGTCAGTACAGGAGGGCATAAATTCAAGTGCGCTGAAGCGCGTAATTCTAAGTATTGTGTCAAAAAAAGAAAAGATATGATCAGAACTTATAATGAGATTGTTCAAAAAAAATTTAACATCTCTAATTTTAAATTTCTTTATTATAAAGAAATGTTCAATCATTTACTGGTAAAAGAAAGCATATATATTTATTTTAAGAGTAATTATTTGGTAAATTTTAACTTCATAAGTACGGTTGGGATTTTGTAAAGCTAATAATTTTTACTGCGAGTGTATCAAATAATTATCCTTGTTTTAGACACATGTTCAATGTATTTTTTCAACATTAAAAAAAGTATCATTAAAATTAAAAAAAAAAAATTAGTTTGCTATTATTTATGCTAATATTATCAGCTTCTTTATTATGGTTGAGGGACTTTACTTGAATGATACTCGAACCGTATACAATACCTTGACCTGAAGAATTATTTTTGGACCATGGTTAATTATATAAATTAATATCCCTATAACAAATATATATAAAACCCTAGTGCACCTCCTCGTCTGCTTAATTTCTTTTCTATATTGAAATAGACCCTCCATTAAAAATTTCTCCCATCCACAATAGTCACAATACCAACGGCATAGATGTTAACCTCAGCAATTTGTATCCTCTTTTTGGCCATTGTTTTAAAGCCTCGAACCACAATCTTCGACAATAATCAACTTCTTCCATTGTCTTGCTCCCAACATGCAACATCCTCGGAATCCAGCATCGTCCCCACTAACAGTGGCGGCAGCCAATCACCTCTTGCTGAGTTCCGGCAGCTGTCTTCGGTGGGTTCGAATAAAGAGGAAGAGAAGGAAAGAATATAGGAATTCTTTGCATGATTTCTTTTGGATTTTTCTTCTATTTTTGGAACAGTTTTAGCCTTTTAGGCATTCCAAGGTAGTAACTTTTTTTTTCTTTTACATATTTTTGCATTTTGTTGAAATTTTTATTGGCTTATTTTGTTGGTTGTACTAAATTATATCAACAATATAACTAGAAAATTTTGTTATTAAGCATACTAAATCGATAATTTTAAACCCGATATGATATGCATCGATGAAAGAAGTTAAAAATATAAATATTGTATATAGTAATGAATATGGTCCACTTCACAAATCTCAGTGATTATTTTACTTCTTTAATATAAAATAAAATAAAAAGTAGGGGTTGAATTTAAAATTAAAATTAAAACTATGTGAAGTAAAAATTGCCAAATAAAATTTAACAAAATTAATATAATGAGAACCTAATCAAAATAAAATATTAGTTTTGATTGATGGGTTTAATCATTGATACAAATATAATTTTGATATTTTACATTAAATTAGTTATTGACAAATAATCCTATAACGAATGCCTAAGATTCAATTTACTAATAGCATTAAAAATGAAAGAGACTCAATTCAATAAACACTCAAACATAGTTCATTCAGACTAAATCACGTATTTATATAACAATGAATTGCATACTTAGGCATACATAACCACATTATTCATCACAAATATTCCAAGTAATCGAATACACCTAAATAGTTGTAATTAAAATAAAAGATATGCAAATACCAAAGAATAAAAAAAGGTTAAGATCAAATTAAAAATCACAAACTTGAATAATCAAAACATTCATTGAAATTTCTTTAGTAGAAAAAGAGTTTAACAACTTACAGAGAAAAGAAAACACAAAAGTAAAATAATATTAAATGTGTCATTTGAAGCAGATTTGTTAGATTTTTATCATATTTGCATTTCGAACTTCTAAGCTTTTTTTTTGGCACTTTCCCCATATTTTTTGGCCTTGGGTCTTGAAACAAGTCTGCATACATTTTTCAATTCCCTTTAGAACCAAATAATATGGGCTCAAGATATGGCTAAAATACTCAAGTAGTGTCAAGTTGCGTAAAACTTGTTAAAATTAATCTTTAAACTTACTTTTCTTCAATTCTTTCGCCTAATTTATAAAAAGTAAAATATAAGTCAAAATAAAATAATTAAGAACTTAAATAGTACAATTCAAAAGTAAAATTATTAAAAATAAATTTAAGTTTATGCACTTTATCAGCTATAATCCAAAATCTTCTTGAAAGTTATTGCTTCTGCGATGCAAAAAAAAAAAACCCAAAAATAATTTAGTGATTAAAATAGGAATCACCCCTATTTAGAGTGATTAACGTGATAATTTTAGTTTAGGCGAATAATCCTCTCGAACATGTGCTTTTATTAATTAGTTGAATTTTTTTAGAAAAGAGTTAATTGTTCCAAACATCCTCAAATTATGACCTTAATTCTAATTGGTCCCCAAACTTCAAAACATTCTAATAATATTCCTAAACTATCGATGATATATCAATCGGATCCTTTTATTATTAAAATTGTAAAATTAACTATTAAATAACATGTTAAATATTATGCAACATAATTTTAAATATAAATTTTAAAGAAAAGTAAAATCGAAGAAAAAGTGAATGATAAAGTTTCAAAAACCTCAGAAACCAAGATTTTTACAACATCGACAAGTGAAATCAACAAGGAGTAATGGTTGTAGACACCCATTTTGTCTAAGCCCATTTGGAGGCCTATTGAAATTTTTGTTCTCTCTTTAGACGTTCAAAGCCTACCTAGTTTTGGTTTATTTAAGATCTTTATTTTTTTTTCTTCTTCCCTTTTTGGGCTTGTCAAATGCCCAAATTATTATTATTATCATCACTATTACTATTATTAAATATCATTATTATCATTTTTTACAAATAAACAAGATTAAAAAATAATATATATACATGAAATGAAAAAAAAAAGTTTTTTATATTTTTGTTCTTATAAAAAAAGGAAAAAAACAACAACAATCATTCTATTTTTTTCTTTTTTTTCTATTTCTATCTCTTTTTTTATGCCATAGACATGTCATGAGGGATCAGATTTTGGGCTCCAATGAAGGGGACGTCACTGGATCGTCGATCCTCCGCCCCTAGCAACCCCCAAAAATCTTAGGAAAAATTTTGATTTAAAAAAAAGGAAAGTTTAGATTTTAAAAACAAAAATATGTTTTTTTAGTCATTTTAAAGGAAAGTTTAAAATTTTAAAACAAAGTTTTGATTTTTTTTTCAACTATTTCAAAATAAAAGCATTGATCTTTAAGAAAAAAATAGTGTGTTTTTCTCTTTTAAAAAGAGAAAGTTTAGATTTTTAAAATAAAAATCTGTTTTTTAGTTATTTTAAAGGAAAAATTAAATTTTTTAAAATAAAGTTTTCATCTTTTTCAACAATTTCGAAATAAAGTTTTGAATTTTAAGAAAAGTAGTGTTTTTTTTTAAAGAAAACTTTACTTTTGTAAAAAAAAATTGGCCACCGTATGCGACGACTCCACCACCAGAGGCCAGAGAGCCGTTGGGCTCTCCAGTGATGGAGCCATGGCCAACATAGAAGGAGGAAGAGGTTTTTTTTTTTTTTTGAAAAAAATGAGGTTAAAATGAAATAATGAATAGTTTTTTTATTTATAGGTGCCAAAAATGGGTAATTTATTCTCACCCCTTACTTTTTAAATTTACAAAAAATACCCCGTTTTTTGCAGCACCATCCTCACTCTCTGGCCTATTTACACCTGTAACCCTTTTGTTTATTCAAACATTTGATTTAATTCAAAAATTCAAAATTAAAAGCAAATTAATTGCTATATCAGTCCTCTTTCTTTCACATTTTTTATCTTTTAGTCCAAAAATCAAGCTGTGTCATTTTGTTTCCATCTTTAATAAATTATTTACACTTATATCTTCCCTTTCATTTGCATTTATACCTTATATATTTAATGTCAATTATGCACTTTATTTTAATGTTTTATATTTATTTATACTTGTATAATTTTTATTTATTCTTATTTTGTCTTTATTTATTTTCATGTTCATTTGTATTTATGTTTTTTTTACACATTCCCCTTACATACATTTTAATATTATTTATTTATTTTACTTTGATTCTTTTATTGTATTATGAATTAGGTGTATTACTATTCTTATTATCATCATCATCATCATGTAAATGTCTTATTTATTTCATTTATTTAAGTTTTCTTTTTTATTATTGTCATTTTTGAAAGAGTTTTTAACTTTTCATTAACTTTAACCAATTTAATTAATTTTCCTATTTTATTACTATTCGTTTTAAAAGAAGGAACTTTAGGTCATTTTTCCATCCTATAATTGTTGACGTGATGTTAGTTAAGTAGGTGTTACATTTTAATAAAACCATAAGGTTTTTACATTTTAATGAAACCATAGGGTTTTTACATTTTAATGAAATCATAAAGTTTTTACATTGGGGTTTAGGTTAATCTTTAAGATCTTATCTACCATTTACCCTAGAAAAATTATAAATAATATATAAGATATTTTTTTAAGGTTTTAAACTAATTTTAAATATCGTATAGGATTAGAATCTTAAATTAATATGTAAATATTCTTTAGAACGTTATTCAAGATTAAAACTAAAGGTTTTTGTAGGTGTATTGTAAATCATGAGTAAGTCTTTCTAAATATTTTATTTTAGAAACTTTTTTAAGAAAGCTAATAAATGTTATTTAAGATTTATTATTTTAGGATTTTGATGAATTTAAACCTTAGACCGAGAATTTTAAAGTAAGATAAATCATAAACTCGATATATGATACTTTCGTAAGATCTTGATAGGTTCAACGTTGTTAATTAAATCTTTAAAATAATAATAAAACATTGAATAAGTTGTAGATGAATTTTAATATTTCTCTTAATTCATTGGTAATTTCTAGGCTTTTTTTTTAGAATTATAAGATAGAATTAATTTTAGGAATTGAAGGTAAATTATTTAAGTATCCTTTAGGGTTCCTGTTAAGGGCAAATTACACATAAAAGCCCTATTTTTTTAAAATTTACCAAAATGGGCCCGGTATTTTATTATTTACCAGAATGGGTCATTTTTCCCGAAATCGCGTCCACTTCAGCGCGATGTCAGGGGATGTGTCAGCAAATCGCGTCCACGTAAGCGCGATTTACTGACGTGGAAGCAATAATTCATGAACAGTTTATGTTTTTTAGCTTGGAAAACTTTGAAAGGCCATAACTTTTGGCTCGGTTGTCCGATTGAGACGATTTTTTTTATTTCGAATAACTTTTTGAGATCTACGCGCTGACAAACAGCCGAAGGTAGTTTGCTGCTTTTTTCATCGAAAAAGATCCTTTTTTGCCTCTAAATTTTGATTTTTTCGATTTAAAATTGAATTTTGAAACATTCAAATCATTATTTTTCTTATTTATTTGAAGTAAACACTAGATTTTTTTTACAGAATTGTTGTATTATTTTTTCTGATTTGACACGTATATGGAATAGGTCCGATAAATCATTAGAACGTAAGTAATATAATTAAGATAATAACAGTATTTTTATAATATGTTAATTAATTAGTTTAGCTTAGTTGGTTAAGATGCTTGTTTTTTTCCCTTAGTACCTTGGTTCAAATCTTGTTGATAATAATTTTGAATCTTTTTTGTACTTGTTGCATTTATTTTTTTAATCAATTAACTCTTCAATATTACATTAATATATATTATTAGTACAATAGTATAGACGAATTGACAATTTGAGCTACAATATTATGAATATTAACTACAATAAATAATTTGAGCTACATATTACAGTAATACATTAATATGTATTATTAGGGGCAAAATACCAAAAAAAGGGGGCAAATTACACATAAAAGTCCTATTTTTTTAAAATTTACCGAAATAGGCCCGGTATTTTATTATTTACCGGAATGAGCCATTTTCCCCAAAATCGGGTCCACGTCAGCGCGATGTCAGGGGACGTGTCAGCAAATCGCGTGGACGTCAGCGCGTTTTGTTGATGTGTCAGAAAATCGCGGCCTCGTAGGCGCGATTTGTGTCCACGTAAGCAAAGCGCGCTGATGTGGACGCGATTTGCTGACACGTCCCCTGACATCGCGCTGACATGGACGCGCTTTTGGGGAAAATAGCCCATTCCGGTAAATAATAAAATACCGGGTCCATTTCGGTAAATTTTTAAAAAATAGGGCTTTTTTTGGTATTTTGCCCTCATGTTAAAAGTAAAAATCTCTAATTTAAGTTTAAAATTAGATAAGTTTGGTGAACACATCTTAATCGAGTTACAAGTAAACCGAAGACATTTTCTTTAGAGTTTTTATTTAAGATTTCCATAAGATTTTAGCCTGGATTAAAACATTAATATGCTTAAATAAAAATAAAAAAAACGTAGCTCCTAAGACCCCGTAGGACTATCCTTGGATAGGCATTGTAGGGGTGCTATAACCTTCCCCACATGTAACCGTACTCCCGAACCCGAAATTTGGTGATGAGATCGAGTCTAGACTTTTAGGATTTTTCGTAGTATTAATTATAAACTTTTAGACGATAGGTGACTAACCAACCTAGCCCTAATTGGTTAGTGGCGACTCTACGTTAATTTAGGCCCTCCGCGTCTAGCTTTGCTTACTCGGCCCCCGTACCCTTATGTAGGCAACATTATGACAATGGTGGTTCACCCTTAGTTGGGGCAAAGAGCCGCTGTACTTGGTTTAATTAAAGGAAGTCGAGAGAGAGAGAGAGAGAGAGAGAGAGAGAGAGAGAGAGAGAGAGAGAGAGAGAGAGAGAGAGAGGGATGACGGAAGAAGAAGACTAAGTGTTTGGTTTTGTGTTTAATGGTCTCTTTGGTGTTGTAAGTAGGCTTATATACGAGAGAGAATGGATGCCACATGTGTTAGGCTCGTTGGCGGCAGGTCACATCTTGTCTCCTTGTAGTGGCAATGATGTTACCTTTTAGGTTGGTGATTCAACATTTTAGGACGACCAAGCAATCAATGGGTCCAAGGTTCCTTACGGTCTTAGCGGAGAAGTTTAGTGAGGGTTCGCCATGGTGTTGTCTGATGTCTAAAGTTCGCCTAACCATGACACATGTATGGCATTAGGTTTCGTTGCTAAAGACACGTGTAGGGGGCTCGAAGAGGTGGTGTAACACAACCGTACAATAGTCATTTAAAAAAATTCTTATATTAAATTATGCTACATAAGATCTGACGTCTCATTTAATGGTTAAATTAATAATTTTAGTAATAGAAAGACCTTATTAACTTAACATGGATAGTTTGAGAATATAATTAAAATGTTTTAAAATTTGTGAACAAATTTAAAATGAAACTAATAATTTAGAGATATATAGAACAATAACTCTAAAAAAAAAAAAACACCACATCGCTAGGTCAGGCAAGTGAAGTATATCTCGTTTGGTTACACCGATGGCCGAATAATGCATTAAGCCGAATCTAATTCTTGGCTGGCAAATGGCTAATGTAGGCACTAGATTTACTGCTACACTAATAACAACCACAAACCCATTATGTTTGCTTTTGAAATTTATAATGTCAATCACACATCAATAAATATCTTGATTCAAGCTTTCCACACCATTGATTCATAGATTTTTCACAAACTTATCCATTAAATATATATTTTCCCTAAAAAATTTCTCATGTGTTTCCACTTGATCCATTTTCAGTGAAAAGCAATGGCATTTAATTGTTGTAACGCAGCAGCTATTTTCATGTTGTTTTTCACTTGCGTTTCATCTCATAATGTCGTTCCGTGCCCTCCAAAAACGACACCGTCGATGCCTCCCTCAGTTGCGGCCAAATGTCCCAAAGACACACTCAAGTTCGGTGTTTGTGGGAGCTGGTTGGGGTTGGCTCACGAGGTCATCGGGACTCCGCCGAGTAAAGAGTGTTGTACGTTGATTTCGGGTTTAGCCGATCTCGAGGCCGCATTGTGTTTGTGTACTGCAATTAAGGCCAATGCACTTGGTGCTAAGGTTAAAATACCTATTGCCATTAGCTTGTTGATAAATGCTTGCGGGAAAAAGGTCCCTCAAGGCTTTGCATGTCCATAGAATTCTATTAAGGTATGATTTATTTTTATTTTACTGTACATAAAATCCTTTTAAAATTCATGACGGTTCATTTTAATAATATTATCTTCAGAGTTTGAACTATTAATTCTCTTTATTTAGTAGATAAATTGTTGTATCATCCCTCATCTTGACTTATATAATGGATTCTATGCTTTTATTATCTTTTTAGTAAGTGATTTAAGAGTAACAATTATCTAAGAATGAAATTCGAAATTAGAGTTAATTAAAAATATAAATATAAATATAATTTTTTTTATCACTTCACTTATAATTCAATCGATAATTTTATAGGGGTTGTTCAGAGTTACACTCTTTGCTACTAAACAGCATTATTCTAACTTGATATTAATCCAAAATAAGCTCACATGTATGTTAATGGTCCACACTACAACTTGATTTCAAAAAAAATACTGTGTTTTTTTACATTTTGCTATATCAAATTGTAATGGTTTATTATACTGAAATAATTCAAACAATATTTCATATTTTAAATTCATCTTTTCA
The DNA here is from genome assembly GCF_007990345.1 of Gossypium hirsutum. Taxonomy (NCBI): domain Eukaryota; kingdom Viridiplantae; phylum Streptophyta; class Magnoliopsida; order Malvales; family Malvaceae; genus Gossypium; species Gossypium hirsutum. The sequence goes on along the minus strand of NC_053448.1, from coordinate 38,877,020 downwards.
TTTTAAAATATTTTAATTGATTCAATAAAATATTAAATAAGGTATCAATTAAGTTTTTTTAATCAATCTGGCTATTAGTTAAGATGTTAAATGCTAATTCAAAGCATATTTGAAATATGTAGATCAAAATATAAAGTCGAATGTATCTATAATATGAACAACATTGACCTAAGGTGTAAAAAAAGAAATAGTCAGATTGTTGGGGATTGACCTGATTAAACAACGGACAAGTAAAAATAGCGGAAGAAATTGAGAAATTGAACACACAAATTTAACGTGAAAAAACCTCTCCAAAAAGGATAAAAAATCACATGCAAAGATAATTTTGCTATAATGGCAAAAGAACGAAGAGTACAAAAGATGGAGATAAAAATTAAACCCCGAAACCCGAAAACAAAGAACCCTCAAAACATAAACACAAAAATTCTCCAAAAGTGTTATGAGTTCTAATCTTTAATGGGTGTATTTTCTAAGGTTGTAAAAGAGCTTATTTATAAGCTAAATTTGTAGGTCAAATAATAAAATAATCTAAACTAATCAAAGTTCGACTTGAAACAAATAAACAAAGTTTAATTGAGAGACTATCTCTCAAATTTAACTGAAATATGAGTCATCTGAAATATGAGTCATACTCAACAAATCTCCACCTTGACTTGTATTTTCACAACGTCATCTTTGCCAAAGCCCGCCACTGGCCTATCTTGAACTATGTAGGGAATTAACTGAGTCGAATCTGTACTTAGAAGCTGGAAGACTTCTAGCCTTCGACTTGTGCACTGCCAAATCAAAACTAACCTGGGTCTGATTTACACTAATACTGTAATAGTCCGATTTTTAGTGGTGTTGGAAATAGCGGTTTGAGGCCACAAAATCCGACAAGTAAGTTCATAAATATTATTATTTAATATTTATGAGTCAAATGTGATTTAAAAAAATGCATTCCCAGGACTCTGTTCCGGTAAATCGAATTCAAAAATATTTATTATAAATATTGACGAAGCTAGTTGTGCAGTTAATTAGGTTTTGATTAGGTGAGTTTGACTTAATTTAGGTTAATTAGATAAAAGGATTAAATTGAATTGATTGTGAAAGCTTAATTATGAAATAGAAAAAAATCAAGGGGCTAAATTAGTAAATAAACCAAAAATGTGAGTGTGGTAATAATAAAATACATGTGTAATAAAATATATACATACATTTGTAATAATATGTATAATTTACTTATTATTTAATTATAAGATATTTTAGATTAAAATATTATTATTATATTATTATATATATAAAACAAAAGAAAGAAAAGAAATAAGAAAGAAACATAAAGCTTAAAACGAAACAGAGATGGAAAGAAAGAAAAGGGAAAATTGGGGTTTTAAAGTTCCAAGCTCAATTGGTAAGTCAATTTAGTCCCTATTTTTGTAATTTTTGAGTTTTTGGAGTTCTAGAACAAAATAAGTCATGATTTATGTTGAAATTTTGAAAGATAGTAGATTTTTAGACATGAGTTATGTTGAATTAATTGATAAATTAGGGGTTAAATTGATTGAATTTCAAGTTAGGAGTTAGTAAAGGATTGATTTGTAAAATAAATCATAAGTTTTGAATAGTAGGGACTAAATTGATAGAATTTCAAAATTAGGGATTTATGGTGAAATTAAAGAGTTAAATTAGTTTAAAGTGTGAATGAAATGAAAATATGGAATTAGTTGTGAGAATAAAAGTTAGTCACGATTCAGGGAGTAAATTAGAATTTAGGAAAAATATTGAGTAAAAATTGAAATTTTTAATGTGAGATTGAATGGTGTTGTATTGATGATATTTAATTGTTTTAATTCCGTAGCTAGCGTCGTACCGGAATTCTCGACTAAAAAGGGGAAAAATATAGTCGACGTCGAATAGCTCGGAATTCCTAGTTTGTATTTGTATAATCCAAATCTAATTATTAATTGTTGTATTTTAATTAAATGTTATGGTAAGTGATTGAGGTGAGAATTATTGTGTTTTACAATTAAAATGGATTGTTTTGGTATGTGATGAAATTATATTGGTTGAATTGAATTGGAATATATTATGAATATATATGTGTAAATGTGAAATTGTGCAAATATGATAATTGGATTATATTTGAAATGTATAAAATTCAGTTTTAATGCCCAAGTAGACAGAATTTAGAACTACTGGGATATTAGTGACATGCCATTAAGGAACTTTAGCGCGCTCTCTGATTTCTAGCAGGAAGTGTTCTCCGTTTAGCACATATGTGCTCTCTGTTTAGCACTTTAGTGCTCTCTGTTCATTAGTGCATAATAATACACCTCTGTATTTGTTCTGTATATTCGGTATGTTCTATAAAATCTAGTTTGGACTAAGAATATGAGATAGTAAACTGAAAATAGAATGTGAAATATGTTGTAAATACATGGAATACACGAGTTATATATTCATAAATTGATTGTGGAATGGATAGTGTCATTGTTTAAATGATACGTGAATAAATTATGGAAAGGTATTATATATATCAAGTGATGACAATTGAGTATTTTGTAATTTTAAATGTTCAATTGTGTTTAACATTTTATTATGCATATTTTATTGTTTTATTTTTAAAAAAAATTTGGATTATAGAAATACCACTAAGTTTTTACTCAGTGTACGGTTTTGTTTTCTGTGCGCAGGTTAAGTACTTAAGTTTGATCGTTGATTCAGCATCCAACAACGATCTCGAACTCAAATATGGTGATGTTTATTTCTTTGTGTCGGCATGTACGTAGAGTGTCTAAATATTAGTTATTTTGTGGTTTGATTGTAAATGAAGTTATAAGATCTATTTTGGAGAGTTTATAATTTGGATTAAAATGATTCTTTGATGACTTGCTTTGATGATATAAAATGTTTGAGATTTCTGTCTGTTTGATCTGTAATCTCCGACAATGCTTCGTAAGCCGATTCCGGCGAGGGATACGGGTTGGGGGTGTTACAAATACAGTGCCCTGACTTTTCAAAACCTACATCCAAAAGAGAACTTTTCTTCAAGGAACTGATCATACATTTTTCCCTCATATGACCAAGTTGCCTCCGCTCCAAAGGAGTTAACTTCGACTCCGTACTGGACAAGGGAGGTCCAGTTTCACCGCTCACTATAGAACCTTCCAAAATATAAAGACTGTCGATCATTTTACCTTTTAACAAAATGAGAGCCTTACGAGACACCTTAATGCTGCTTGACTCGATATTGATTCTGCAACCTTTTGAGTTTAAAATACTCAAGGAGATGAGATTCTTTTGTAAATCATGTACATATCTGACATCTGAGAGTGTCATAATCATCCCATCGTGCATCCTAATTTTAACAGTATCAAATACCAATTACCTTACTGGATGAATCATTTCCCATGCGCACAACTCCACCTTCAACCGAACTGTATGTGGAGAACCATTCTCTGTTGGGACACATGTGGAAAGAATATCTCGAATCTAAGATCCACTCGAATGTAAGCTTGGAGCTATTGCTCATTGACACTAACAATAAATCATCACCGCTTTTGTGGTCAAATTAGCACCAGTCACATCTTCCTCGTTACTCCCAGTAGCCTTTTTATTTCGCAGTTTATAACAATCTAACCTAATTTCTTACAATAGCGACACCTTTTGTCTCGCTTCTTTGATACTACCAAAATGGAAGCTTGCTTATCTACATTATTATCCGAACCAAACTCATTGTCGAGTTTATCTTTACTCAACAAATGACCATTCACATCCTTGGACGAGAGTTTGTCTCTGTTATAAATCAGAGTTTCCCTGAAAGACTTGTATGAAGAGGGTAAATAACACAATAATAGCATATCCTGATCTTCATCATCAATCTTAACCTTAACATTATTTAAATAATTTAAAAGAGTAACAAATTGACTAATGTGATCTCTAAAAAGCTCACATTCGTTCATGCGAAACGTAAATAGACGTTGTTTCAACACAAAACGGTTAGCCAGAGACTTAGTCACATAAAGAGTTTCTAACCTTTTACATAAAACGGATGAGGTTTTCTCCATCAATACCTCCTGCAATACCCTATTTGTGAGGCATAAAACAGACAGAGCCTTTTCATCAAGCTCTTCCCATTCTGTCTTATCTAAATTCTCAGACTTTTTCTCTGTAACGACCTTTTTTAAGTTAGTTTAAACTAGAATTTCCATCATTCAAACTTGCCACATATTAAAATTTGTGACACCATCGAACTTCTCAATGTCAAGTCTTGTTGCTACCATCTCTGAACAGGTTGATCTGCGAAAATTGAACTAGCTTTTGATACCACTTGTTGGGGATTAACCCGATTAAGCAACAAATAAATAAAAATAGAGGAAGAAATTGAGAAATTGAACACACAAATTTAACGTAGAAAAACCTCTCCAAAGAGGATAAAAAACCATGGGCAAAGATAATTTTACTATAATGGCAAAAGAATGAAGAGTACAAAAGATGGAGATAAAAACTAAACCCCGAAACCCGAAAATAAAGAACCCTCAAAATATAAACATAAAAATTCTCCAAAAGTGTTTTGAGTTCTAATCTTTAATGGGAGTATTTTCCAAGGTTGTAAAAGAGCCTATTTATAAGCTAAATTTGTAGGTCAAATAACAATAAAATAATCTAAACTAATCAGAATTCGACTTGAAACAAATAAAAAGAGTTTAACTGGGAGATTATCTCTCAAATTTGACTGAAATATGAGTTATACTCAACACATATTCCGTATCTATGTTCAATATGAATTGATATTTTACACCTAAATTGACAGGTAAGTAGACAAAAAGCGTGATTGATACAATAACTATCTTTAAGAACTCAATTAAAGCATTCAAAAATTTAAAAAGCAATTAAAATTGAAATGATAATTTAAAAATGTTAGTTGCAATTAACCCGAAGAGTAAACATGGCTAGCATACAGGACATTGTTCAAGTTCACATGCAGTCTTGAAATTCTGATTTATGAAGGGTACAAATACTTATAACATATTTTAGTCTAAGAAAATGGAGATGATAAAACGGTGGATTAGTTTTGGATTGAATGAATTCAGATTTTTTTTCGTATTGGTTCGAGATAATTACGTATTTAGTTTAGAGTTATTTTAGATTTGGATCATTTGGGTTTTTAGATCAAGTCATTAGTAGTTTGAATATTCAAGTTACTTATTTGAGTCTTTGCATGTTCAAATTGTTTTGAGTTTTGACCTTTTTCAGTTCGGATCGTTTCAAATTCAATCAGCTTTTGTTGGAACATTTTTAAATATTTATAATGTTCCAATAACTATAAATGAAATGGTGTAAGTAAAAAAAAGTTTAAATTTTTTGTTATTGATTAAAAGTTATAACTATTCATAACAATAAGTTATGTCTCTTAAAGATGAAGAGTTATATCACTTGATTTTTTAACAAAAAATTATAACTATTCAAGTAATATTATGTTTATTTAAAAGATTTTACTTTAAATAGTTATATTTATTTAAGAGATATTAGTTGAATAATTATGACTATTTAAAAGATGTGATTATTCAGAAAGACATCTATTGAAAGTTGAGAATTCCTACAAATAACAGTGAAATTACATTTTAATGGTGTAACAAGAAATTCTAAAAAAAAGGTCCTTTCTATCTTCCTCTATCTTCTACTATACTTAGATTGTTCTATAAAGAATTACTGCAGAAATTCTTTATAGAAATTGATTTTCTTGTTACACCCTGCTCAGTGTTTAGTGGATTATTTTAGTCAATGCTAAACACAAATAGTCATCGGATTTGATTGTATCTTTGATGTTCATTTGCTTAAACTCACCTGCACACCGATTATAAATGTGATCAAATAAAACCTTAAAGGTAATAACTTGATACATACTTTAGAGCATTGTTGAAGATTTTTCTCATTGAAATCCTGCACTAACAGTTTCAAGTTCAAAGTTTGAATATCTCCAAATTTGAATTAAATGGGTTAAAATTATAACTTTTTTATGATACAATAAAACCATACCAAATTCAAATTATTAATGTCTGAATTAGGAATACAAAAGTTATAGATCACCTGCCAAAATAGTAACTGGTTTGTTGTAGTTTGTAATGATTAATTTTGTTCCACTGAAGACCACCACGTGAATTTCCTTTGTTGGAATTTCTAATTTTTCTTTTATAATGTTCAATTTTTGTTTTTTAACATTTATTATTAATAAGGGTAAGCTACACCACAAGTCCCCCAACTATGGGCCACTTTACCTTTTGGTCTTTTAATTATAAAATTTTTAAATTGGTCATCCAGTTATGGATTTGTTTCTTTTTTTTGTCACCCAACTAATCGAGATTGTTTCCTTTATGGTCTATTTCCATTAATTGCACTAACCGGAAGGGGATTTTTTATAAAAATAATATAAAAAATAATTAATTATGAAAATGGGTTGGAGGAGAAATCATTTATAGGAATGAGTTGTTTGCTACAGTGCCCGCCAATGTCGCCTGACACACCGGTGGCACCACCTCCCTTTTTTAGCAATCATCAGGACTTAAAAAAAAATTATTGGTGTTGCCACTATATTAGGCAACACCGATATGTATTTATCAAAATACCTATCAAAATATTTTTCTATCCTATAATTGTATCATTTATAATATTAAAAATAATGTTATTTCAACATTTTATTAACATCATTTGAGGCTCTAAGATAAAAATAAAGAAGATTATATACTTCTCTGAGTAGAGTATCCTTCTTAGGGTTTATCCCTAAGCATTTTTTAGCCTTGATCAATGTTGTTTTCTAGTCAAAGCCTTTTTTTAAAATCTATTTCATGTTTCTTCTACTCACTTATTTTCTTAAGGTACAGTTTAAAAATCTTTCTTTTTTCTCCCTTTCCTTTATCATATTCTTTATTTGGTGGGTATTCTTTCTAGTTTTTCTCTTAGGGGATTGGGGATTATTTTTATATCACTTTGTTTCCTTCTCCCTACCCCTTACTTTATGTTTTTCTTTTCTCCCTTTGTACCTAATTTTATGGAGTTTCAATAGGCATGCTGTACCAGTCCGATTTTTAATGGTGCCGAAAAGGGTGATTTTGGAACCTTATTTTTGTAAATTGGATCCATAAATATTAAATTAAAATATTTACAAAGTTGGTATAGTAGTTTATTAAAGTTTGGTCATTTAAGTCTTGTCTATTAATTGCGTAATTAAGGTATATGGACTAAATTGTAAAATTTTATTGCTATATGTTTTTAATTGGCCAAAGATTTAGGGACTTAAATTACAATTAGCCAAAGGTCGAAAATGGTAATTATACCATTTTTAATAGAAATAAGTAGATTATGATGGTGTCATCCACTAAAATTGATTAATGTTAGATTAAACTAATTAAAACATGTTTAAGTTAAGCAATCCTAGTTAATTAACTAATAATCCAACTATATAAGCTAAATTAAAGAAAGAAAAGATCATTTTCTCTCCATCTTCATCTTCATCTTCATGTCGTGAGAAAGAAAGAAAGAAAGAAACCTTTGGAAGCTTTCAAACTTTCAACTATAAATTGGTTAGTGCAATTTAGTCATTTTCTTGTAATTTTTATGTTTTTGAAATCATGAGAGCTTGATTTAGCTAGCCAATGTACCAATTTGCAAAACTGTTAAAGTTTTTGAAAGTTTTCGTTGATGAATTCTTGAAGAAGTTGATGTCAAATTGATAGATTTTAGGCTTAGATGTGTAAAAGGACTAGATTGTAAAGTTTAATTATTAGTTTTGTACAAAAGGACTAAAGTGAATAAATTACAAAATTGATGTGAAATTTTAGTAATAATAGGGAGTAGAGGGTCCCTAAAGAATGTAATTGAAATCAGTTTTCAAACCAAAACTCAAATTTGAAAGTTATGACTATTTCGGTTTTAGGAACCAAATTGAATAAAATATAAAACTTGTTTGCCAAACTCTGCGGTCTATTATCAGTAAATGAGTATTGAACATGCTCATTTTGAACTCTCATAGTGAAGGCATCAATAACTCATTGGTCCTCTAAATTCTTCATGTTCAACATGGTTGTATGAAACCACTTAACATAATCCTGTAAAGATTCTCCATCTCTTTTCTTCTCTGACATTAAACCCATTAGGGTGCTTATTGATCGTCCAATGGGCATGAAACCTACCCAAAAAAATCTGGCCCAACTGTGAGAAGCTTTGAATGGAACCCTGTGGCAAAGATAAATACCAATCCTTTGCGCTTCCTCTAAGAGTCGTCAAGAAAGCCTTACACTTTGCCACGTCAGAAGCTCCTAACACATTCATGTAATCTTATATTGCATGAGATGTGCTCTTGGGTCCCTTCTACCTTCAAACATCTCTTTCGATACTTTGAATCCTACGGCAGGCTCACAGCTGCGACCTTTAGAGACAAAGGGTTGTTAGAACAAAACAACTGATCCATGTTATGTACATCATGATGCAATGCCTGTACATCCCTACGTAAAGCATCCATCGCACTTTGTCATGGCCTTGTATGTACTTCAACAACTTCCTCTTGGAGAGGCACAACATTGTCTTGGAGATCGGAATGATCGGATTGCATCTTTCTCCTCACTTCCTCATTCTGCCTAAGCAACTTCTGGTGAAACAGTTCATGTTGTTCTAACTTGGTGCTTTGATGTGCCATCTGCTCTTTCATTAGTCGTAGCTGCTCCTGTAAATTGACTAACTGCTGCGGTGATGCCTCTTAGTTAGAGGGAAATGATGGCCTCTAATCAGAAGGGACATTAAGATCAAAATAATTAGAGACACTTTCCTGACCAGAATTACCCAAATTTTCTGGTCGATCAGCAAAACAGCCAACGAAGAGGTCTATTTCTCAGGGTTAATTACCGATGTCAAAACCTCCAACTTGGTCCGATGGAAAGTTGCTAGAGAAATTCACATTAGGGTGAGTCGTTTTTATTCTCTGATTTTTATGATAGTCAGAAATCTGTCCACGCTAACCGCACCAAATTGTTGAAAGTTTTTGTGAATCTCTCCTTCATGGAGGGCAGCTTTCTTATTTATATGACATGGTCTTGGATGTGACGTACTAGGCAGGCCCTTATGCATGCCAACACGTATCTTATTCTAGGGTCAACACGTGCCCCCTAAGTATGGGTTTGCTTGTATGATGATTCGAATCCACCACATGCGAACTCATACAAGCGAACTGTACAGGTTGTCACTACTAAAGTAAAAAGGATTAGGTCGGTCCTATTCGGGTAGCGAGTCGGTAAAGGCTAACACTATAACAATTATGATGTGGATGAATAAAAATATCATATAATAAATTTATTTATTAAGAACTAAATAAAATATTAAATGAAAGGATAAATTTAAAGATTATTATTCTTAGCTAAAATCCCAATATAAAATTTTGAATAATTTATAAAAGTGCTAAAGATAAAAGCTTCCTTACATGTGTATAACAATCATTGAAATAGCGCGTCCTATTGAATTGTGGACCAATATTTTTTATTTTTTTTTTGTGTTTGAAATGCAAGGAGAGAGAAACTTCCCCTTAATGCCACGTAAGGATGTAAAAATGAGAATGTTGAAGGGTAATAGTTGAAGCAGACGAAACTACCTTTCCAACTCAAGTACAAACTCGTTTAGTATGCTTCCATCACAGATAAATTGGCCAACTAAGCACGCTCCATCCAATAGCATGCTTTCTTCTGCGTCAACCAACATCATTGGAGGTTGGAAAAGACAAAAACGCCCTCCCCAAATCAAAGCTGTGGCGCGTCAAAACTGTCGACCATTCCAAGCTGATGTTGATTTTCACTTCCCTCCCTCCCTCCCTCCTTGCCTAGCCTTGATGTTTTAAAGAGTCTAATCCAATGGAATATCAAAAGTCAAAGACAGAGAAACGCTCTCCCTCCTCCCTCAATTTCCCCCGCTTTTAACTTTCTTCTGCAACACCCGATGGTGAGTAACAGCGTCTAGATTCATACATTCGGAATTCAGCAACAATGTGCGGGATCTTCGCTTATCTGAACTACAACGTCAAGCGTGACAGACGTTTTATTCTGGAGATCCTCTTCAACGGCTTGAGGAGGTTAGAGTACAGAGGCTATGATTCTGCCGGGATTTCCATTGATTCTTCTTCTTCTTCGGATCCAAATGGACAGCTTTCCTTTTCTCCTCTCGTCTTCCGCCAAGAAGGCAACATCGATTCACTCGTTAAATCCGTCTACAAAGGTAATTTCTTTCCTTTGAAATTTCGACTACTGCGGATCCAAAGAGAATGGCTTTAGATTTGGCAAACTTCGCTCAAGTCTTCTCTTTGTTTTAGATTAACGTGACTTGGAATTTGGAATACCATTTTTTATTTAACATGATTATGCTATTGTCTCTGTATTTGGGTTTAGAGGAACTGGCGGAAAATCAATTTTGTATAACATTCTATTTGTTTGAGAAATTGAACTTCATATGATGATATTGGTACTTCAGATGTCGCATCGATTAAGTTGAATTTGGAGGAGCTTTTCTGTGTTCATGCTGGAATAGCACATACCCGGTGGGCAACTCATGGAGAGCCATCTCCAAAAAATAGCCATCCTCAGACATCTGGTGCTGGAAACGAATTCTTGGTTGTTCATAATGGAGTTATTACAAACTATGAGGTTGCTTGTGTTTCTTTAATTAGTCATACTAATTTCTTCTCTTTCCTTCCCACTCTCTCCCGTTCCTTGCATATACGTTGATAATTATGCACATGCTTACCAGTCATCTGGGTTATTAAACATTTTCAGGTGTTGAAGGAAACACTAACGCGGCACGGGTTCAACTTTGAATCCGAGACTGACACAGAAGTTATTCCAAAGCTTGCTAAATATGTTTTTGACAAGGCAACTGAAGAAGGTAACATTCTTAACTTGTGTATAAGAAAGATATGAATTGCAATTATTTTCTTTCTATATTTGAATTTACATTGTTTCTACTAATTACTGCATATATGCGTGTTAATTGATGCAATATTAGTCCTTGGCTCTGGCACTTTCATAATATATATACGGTTGGAGATGTTCTGGACATGTATTCCTAGATAGGTCAGTCTTGTTACGTCTATCTGGCATCAAGTTAGGAATAAATGTTGAGACAATCACCAAATTTACTTATGGCTTGGGAGTCTGGGCTAAAACCCTCATATGTTGTTTTGTTGGAAAAAAAAGTTCTACTAGTCTTTGTTGATCAATTTTTGTGCTTCTCTTCCCCATAAGCTTTAGAATACCAGTACTCCTTTGGTTTTAGTTTGAAGTGTTTTTTTGGTTATTCTGCAGGTGACCAGTCTGTCACATTCAGTCTAGTTGTGCTTGAAGTTATGAGGCATCTTGAAGGAGCCTATGCCCTTATATTCAAAAGCCACCATTACCCAAATGAGTTGATTGCTTGTAAACGTGGTAGTCCGTTGCTCTTAGGTGTGAAAGTAAGTTATATGAAAAGTATAAGTGTTGCCTACTTTAAGATACTTGTTATATCTCTTCCTGTTCAATAATGCTTTTCAGACTGATTTACTGCACATCTTATCTTTTTTTCTGGAATGAGCCAGATTGGTGATGTTACTGAAACCTTTTTTATCATTTGAAAATCTTTTGATCTCATTTACAGGCTTTGATTGGTTATTTGATTAAATCTTGGTCTCATTAATGTATCATGTGCAGGAATTAAGTGAAGACATGCATAGTGGAGCTCCATTTCTTGATCTTAAGTTCATTTCAGAAAATAGGCATCCAAAAGAATTATTTCTATCTAGTGATGCTAGTGCTATAGTTGAACATACAAAAAAGGTTCTGGTGATTGAAGATGGTGAAGTAGTTCACCTTAAGGTACCTTTGTAATGACTTTTAAGTGAACTCTTTGGCATGTTACTGAGAGTGACCTACAAACTTTTTGCATTGAAATCTTCTTACTAACACTAGTAAAATTCAGGATGGAGGTGTTTCTATTCTTAAATTTGAGAATGAAAAAGGAATATGTGGCAATGCACTTTCTCGACCATCATCAGTGCAACGTGCATTATCTTTTCTTGAGATGGAGGTTGAGCAGATAAATAAGGGCAAATATGAGCATTATATGCAGAAAGAAATTCACGAGCAACCTGAATCTCTTACAACCACAATGCGGGGGAGACTTAAACGTGGAGGTTCTACCAAAGCCAAGACTGTGCTTTTAGGTGGACTGAAAGATCACATTAAATCTATTCGACGGAGCAGACGTATTGTTTTTATTGGATGTGGTACAAGCTATAATGCTGCTTTAGCTGCTAGACCTATCATTGAAGAGCTTTCTGGTACTTACTCTTTGATTTCTGATTCTCCTTTGAAACTTTTTTAATCTTCAGTTTGCTGATTAAATTTTTTTTTTTTGTTTATCATCTGTAACAAATATAGGTGTCCCAGTTACTATGGAGATTGCTAGTGATCTGGTGGACCGGCAGGGTCCAATTTATAGAGAAGATACTGCAGTTTTTGTTAGTCAATCTGGTGAAACTGCAGATACTCTGCTTGCCTTAGACTATGCCCTTGAAAATGGTGCATTATGTGTTGGCATAACAAATACTGTTGGTAGTGCAATAGCTAGGAACACACATTGTGGGATTCACATAAATGCTGGCTGTGAGATAGGGGTGGCAAGTACCAAGGTAAGTTTCATTGGTTTGTACATGCTGTTCCATTTATTGTGTTATGGGTTAACAAAACCTTCACCGTCATTTTTAGGCATACACTAGTCAAATTGTTGTGATGGCAATGCTAGCTTTGGCTATCGGAGATGATGCAATATCCAGTCAAGCCAGACGAGAGGCTATTATAGATGGTCTATTTGATTTACCAAGTATGCTTCATCTCGCTTTCTCTTTTAACAGATCACTGGATTATAAAGACTTGTTTTATTGCACTGTTGTACATTTAGGAAAAAGCAATATGTTTCTACCTTGCATTTTTGCAGATAAAGTTAGAGAGGTACTCAAGCTTGACCAGGAAATGAAGGAACTGGCAAAATTGTTGATTGCTGAGCAGTCGCTTCTTGTATTTGGAAGAGGATATAACTTTGCAACAGCTTTAGAGGGCGCTTTAAAAGTAAAAGAGGTTTCTCTTATGCACAGTGAGGGAATGCTTGCAGGTGAAATGAAACATGGCCCTTTGGCACTAGTTGATGAGAATCTCCCCATTATTGTTATTGCTACCCGTGATGCATGCTTCAGGTCAGTTATATAATGCTTCCAAGAAGTGATATGGTGGTGTTTCAGTTTTAATTGATGATTAACATTACTAAACTTTTTACAGTAAGCAGCAGTCAGTTATTCAGCAACTTCATGCCCGTAAAGGTCGCCTAATAGTGGTGTGTTCGAAAGGAGATGCAGCTGCTGTATGTCCTGGTGGATCTTCATCTTGTCGAGTGATTGAAGTTCCTCAGGTTGAAGATTGTCTTCAACCTGTGGTTAATATTATTCCTTTGCAGGTTAGTACAATTTTTGCAAATTTCAAATTGACTCTGGTGACGTGTAAATTATAATCTACTACACATCTACAATAAGAGAATAATGAATCTCCCTAGGTGTGCATATGAGAAGGGGGATTTGACGAGATAGAGGTTGCCCTTGGTGTCAGGCTCTTAACTTTGTCTTCAAAACCCATGTCCTTGTTAGCAGCAAGTTGGAGTTTTTAAGTTACCCTTTGCTTGTTATTCATAATCATGGATGGGATTTGTATGTTTGTCGTCGGACGCATTTTTGAAATGTTATGGTTTTGGCTGCAGTTGTTGGCGTATCACCTTACAGTGCTGCGGGGTTACAACGTAGACCAACCTCGGAATCTGGCCAAGAGCGTAACGACCCAATGAAAAAGGTTCACTAACTTCATTCTTTAAACCAAGTAAAATGACGAGATTTAGGGTGCAGAGGGGGATGTGTGTGGAATTATCTGAGATGTTGCATTGTAAATTATTTATTATTAGATAAATAGCACACTGTTGACATCAAGCTCAACCCAAGTAGATCCACTTGTCCTGTTGTCTTTGGCTGAAAATGATGGATAGGGCATGCCATTATTATTATTTATTTTCTATTTGTTTTACTTCCTCTCTGTCACCATTACTTAAAAATTGAAATCAAATCGCCATGCTTGCTCCATTACGCGGTATTGCTTCGGTACCTTCTTACATTATTTATACTAAAACAAAAACTTGTGATTGTTATCTTATCAATTATTAATATGATTATATATTTTCGCTTATCAATAACAAAATCTTCATTTTAACTTTTTTAGTGAAAAATAAACAAGTTAACCCCTATATATATCATAGATGAATGGGCAAATCAGCTTTTTAAAATTTTAAAATTAATAAAGTTAAATGATCAAAAAGGCATTAGTAATAAATTTAAAAAATATCAATTAATTCTTTTTAAAATATTGATATTATTATTTTTTAATAAAATTTTTGTTATTAATTTGATGTCCATCAAAATAAAAATAAAATTGAAAAATATTATTAATAATTCTATTCATCAATCATTTACTCTTTTATTTCTTAAAACGTTATCAACACTTTTTTCCAGGTTTTATTTTTCTATTACGAAAAAAAAATATTTTCATAACCTAGCCAATGACCTAAACCTGCGTCCTAACCATAAAAAATTTACCCAATCGCTTACCACTCAACCAATAAAACACCCCTAGCATTATTTGCGGAAGAAATGTATAGAAGCTAATCAGATTCTTAGTAATCCCGACCTTCCAAATCAACATCATAGACCCTCTATCATTTGTCATAATATTTTCGTCATAGTATTTTTAGTTGTTTACTTGTTTGTTTGCATATTATTCACGTAATTATTCTCGAATTTGTCATTGCATTCTTACTTTTGTCTTATCATAGCATTTTCCATTGCTTATCAGTTACACATTTTGCACACATCATTATTCCTTCAAATTACCACTGCATTCTTATCATTATTTTTGTCATAACATTAATCATACTTCATTATAATAATTCGACCATTTTATACCTAATCGATCCTTGTGGAGACGATCTCACTTATCAATTTATTACTTGATTCAACGTGTATACTTGCACAATTGGCATATTATTTCACACGCGATAGGCGGCGGCGGCGGTGGTAGAGGTTCGACGACAGAGGTGGCGGTGCTACAGTGGAGGAGGAAGAAGAAAAGTGTTGCGGCACTAGAGAGGATAAGGAGAAAAGAAAAAGAAAGATAAAGAGTGGTGGTTGCAGTGGTGCGCGGTGGAATAGAAAGAAGAGAAGAGGAGGATGAGTGATAAAGTGGTGGTGTTTAGGTTGAATGGTGGTGACTAACGCTGGAGGAAAGGAGGCCAAAATAAAAATAATGGTGGTTTAAGGTGGTGTAAAAGGGGAGGAGGAGAAAAAAAAAGGAGGAGCAAAGGAGGGGAATGAGAAAAATGAATAGGAAAATAAAAGATGAACAAAAAAAGGTGTCATTCATCTTATCCAGGTTCAATGTATGACACACAAGGTAAGGGTGAAGAAAATAGGGATGTGGAGGGGACAAAGGAGAAAAATGTAACATCTTGATTTTGGGTCTAGTCGGAAAAGTAGTTTCGGAACCATAAATCCGATGAGGAAAAAATTATTTTATTATATTTTTATGGTCTACGATTTCACAAAATGAATTTGAGAAAATTTTGTTCAAAAATTTCGAGTTTGGGCACTCAATTTAGTCAAAAGGACTAAATTGTAAAAAGTGCAAAAGTTGAGTTCTACATGTTAGTGGTGTCCAATTGTTATGAAATTTTAAATTTGAGGTCCTTATATGGTAATTAGACCATTGGTTAATTTGGTAGACAAAAACGGACATGGTTAGGCATGTTTCCAAAGTTTTTCATTAAGAGCATTTTGGTCATTTAGTTATTAAAATGAATTAAAAACAAAATTAAAAGCCAATTTTTGTCCATCTTCAACCCCATGGCCGAATTTTACAAGAGGAAACCATGGCTAGGGTTTTTCAAGCTTCCAAGTTCGATTGTAAGTCTGTTCTAGCCCCGTTTTTAATGTTCTTTACATTTTTAGAATCCCGGTAGCTTAATTTAGATAATTTAACCTAGGGTTCATATTTGGAAAAAATACCCATAGGTGAAATATGTTTATTTTGATGTTTTATGGTAGAATATGAAGCTAGAGATTATGTTAAACAACTTTTGCTAGTCGAGTTTAAGTGAAAACGAGTATATTAACATAATCGGCAAAAATACCTAATGTTCATAAGTAAGTGTTAGAGTAAGAATTTAATGTTGTCATAGAAGGGAAAAATTTTCAGCATGTTATAAAACATAAGAATAAGAGATGAAGTTTAATTTCCGAGCTTTAGGGCAAAAGTGTAATTATGCAAAAGTTTAGGGGTAAAATCGTAATTTTTCCAAAGTTCGAGTCAAGGATTGTATTGATGAATGTGAGTATTAAATAAGCTAAATTTTCAATTATAGATCTTGAAGAATGAAATTTGGAGCTAGATTGGGGAAAGAAAAAGATTGAGGACTAAAGTGTTAGATTTGATCACATTTTTGTACTGAGGTAAGTTTACGGTAAATAAAGGCAATATTTTGATAATTATTATTAATTTTTTTATTTTTCAACAATTATGTATTTATTTCATGAAAATATCTAATGTTAACTCAAGTATGAGATGACAGAGAATTAGTGTTAAAAAGTCCCGTTGAAACTTTTGGAATGTATCGGATACAAATGTCATGACATTTAGGTGATGAGATCCCATGTAAGACCATGTTTGGAACATGGCATTGGCATCATTGAGATTATGAGAGGTCCCATGTAAGACCATGTCTGGGACATGGCGTTGGCACCGAGATGAGAGGTCCCCCGTAAAACCATATCTGGGACATGACATGGGCACCAATATGAGAACTCCCATGTAAGACCATGTCTGGGATATGACATTGGCAGTATAAGAAATATCCCATGTAAGACCATGTCTGGGACATGACTTTGGCATGTTATTATCAAAAAAGAGACCCAAGTATCCTTATTATTCCAATGTGGCTCAACGGGCTAGTAAACAAATTATGTTCCATGAAAGTTCAGGTAAAAGCATAAATAGCAAATTCAGGTGAGTTATAAGAGTTAAGAACATATTATGTTATCAATTGAGAACCAACATTTCACCAAGAGAAGAGTAAGTTATAATCATGAGTTATCTAAGTAAACAAGTAAGTGAACGAGTAAGAGATTAAGTAAAGAGGAAATTAGAGATCATGGCACTTGAGTATATTTATTTGTGTTAAATGTTGTTATTTATTTTCTTGTAAACTTACTAAGCTTTATGCTTACTTCTTTTATTTCTTTTTCTTTCATATACTATTATCAAGCATAGTCGGGATCTTGAAGAAGTCAGAGAGCGTTAACACTATCAACCACCACAACTTGGTATTTTAAGACGATAAATGTTTCGAGCTATGGCATGTATAGGGACTTAGTCATTTCGATTGTATATTCTTAAATTATGACCAAAAGATGATATGTAAATATTTTATGATGAATAGTTATTAAAATAGCTAAGTATGAAGGTGTTTGTTGTTATATAAGTCTAGGTGATAAATTATGCATAGAAATCATGAAAAAGTAAAAATTGGTAGTGAATCAGTTTTGAGACAGCAGTAGTGACATGATTTTGAAAAATCACCAAGAATAGTAGAAAATGAATTAGAGGGTGGATGAGATATAGAATTAAAGCTTATTGAGTTTATTTTCATATAAAAATAACAGTGTAGACAAAGAAATTATGTATTCTGCGATATTTGCCTTTTAGTTAGACAAGGTCAAATTAGTTTTCGGAATCCCCTGTTCTGACTTTGGAAAATCATTAAAAATTGTAAAAAAATAGGTATGAGTTGTAATTTATATGTATAGATTAATTATTGAGTTTATTTTCTTTAGAAACAAGTGAGAACACCATATGAAGTCTGTAAAATGAGATGATTAAATTTTAGCGGCGAAAGGTCAGGACAATCAATCAGTGAAACAGGGGAGAATTTAACTAATAAACTGTACTAATTTGCTAAACCAAAAATTCTGAAAAATTTATGGTAAAAATATATATGAGTCTAGTTTTATATAAAATTTACGGATCTAAATTTCAAGTTTCTTAGATCAAGTTATAATTAATTTAGTAACTGCTGCACAGGTGGACAGCTTTATTGTGAATAGTGAAATTAATTTCAAAAGTAAAATTTTATGCCCCGAACTTTTAAGTTAAGTCAAGTAACGTCTCATGCTCGACTCCAGAAATGGTCTTGGGTAAGGGGTTTTACACAAAAGGGGGATCATGGGAGTGAAAATGGGGCATAATGAGGGAAGGTTGACTCACACACAAGGAAATAATCTTTCCCCATGCATGGCAACTAGCATGGACGGTTTTAGGGGGTGTTGACCACTAAAGTTGGCAAAAATATTAAATAAAAAGATGAAGAGTGTGGAACTTGAACCTAGTGTCACGGGGCTAGACCTTTCGTCTCGCAATCCGTGCGACCTTAGGCGCATTCGTCCAAACTCGCCCAAGTCAGCCTTAACTCCCAAAAGAGAGGATTCTTTTAGAACTCCTCCAAGGCACCAATTTGTATAGCGGAAGCGTTTGTGCCAAAAGAAGCCACAAGAGAATAACAGAAAGCTAAAGAAAGAAAGCACACAAAGTGTTTGAGTAAATGCTCAAGAATTCTATTACTCTTAAGAATTCAAGTTACAATGGATGATTTACAAGTGAGGGGGAAGCTCTATATTTATAGTTGAGCTCCCCCAAAACCGACGGTCAAGATACATGTACATCGACGGACGAGATTCACTATATCCCTTGATTTTAGGGATTTACAAGATTTTCCATATCAAATCAAATCTAATCTTACAAGATATGATTTTATTCTATCTTCTAAGATTAGTTACCAAAATTGCCTAAGCTGCCATGTCTTCATCATTGGGCCAACCAGGCTTCAATCTGATAGGCTTCTTTAGTAGCTCTCTGAATCGGGCCAGTTCTTGTGGGCTAAATGTCCCCCATCTAATCGATAGACCTCCATGGGGCGCTTCTTGTGGCATGGTCACGGGCTTTGCACTTTGGCCCGTGGCATGGTCACGGGCTTTGCACTTTGGCCCGTGACATTCTCCCCCACCCATTCTCGTAACGCCCTCGTTGCGACTTCTGGATGACACTGACTTGATTCACTTTTTCTCGTTGCCTCGGCTTGTTCTTTCCTTCTAAACTTGTGCCTCGGCTTCCGTCGCCTCTTATCTTGAACCGTTGCACTCGTTGGTACATTCTGCTGGCAAGAAGTCTCCGCTTTAACTTGCCCCAATTTTGACTTGTTTCTGTTGGAATCCCCTCGATTCTCATACCTCGGCTTCGTACCACCCACAGTTCCTTGGCCTCCTTGCTCATGAACTTTGAAAGGGCCCCTACGACCTTGCCAAGCCAACAAGTCAGAATTCAAAACACTATCAAAGTATTTACAATGTACCTTACTCGTAGTATTTACTCGTCTCGACTGTCTTTGTATTGCTCCTTTTCCCTTGGAGCCCGATGCACAACCCACCTTTCCCAAAGGTGTCGGTTCCACAGTCGATCCCGCAGGCTTCATATCGGTCCCTTGGGCCACTAACACTTCTGAAGGGGCTTTCGTAGCATTCCATTTCGACGATTTAATGTTTCTCCCATACGAAACATCTTCGACTAGTTGGATTGACGATAACACCTTAGTCCCAACTTTCACATCCCGATGCACCGGCACAATACTCTTTGTTGATGGACCAGTGGCAATATGTATTTGATCGGCCCCTAGTTGCAGAGTTGCCTGAGTCCTGACAAGGAAGTTTAAGCCAAGCACAAAATCGTAATCATCTAATTGGATTACCTCGAATTCTTCCTTGTTCTTCTATTCACCGATTTGTAGTTCCACATCACGAACTACTCCCACAGTTGGGGCTTTCTCAGAAGTTGCTACCTTGATCTTCTTATTCGATTTCCTAATCGACAGACCAAGCTTCTTCGCAGCCTTTTCCGACATGAACAAGTCCGATGCTCCCGTATCAATAAGAGCACTCCGCTTCTGACCCGCAATGTTGACATCCACAAACATCAACCCATTTTCATTCCTCTTCTCAGGAATGAGCACCATCGAATTGACTTTTGATGTATTTCCCTCGATAGGCATCGCCTCCTCCTTCGACTCATCTTTCTTTGCCGAAATCATCACTTTATTTGGACATTTACGCGTCATGTGTGGTCCTTGACAAAGGAAGCATTTCAACTTCTTCCTCTTGTCCCTTGGGTTGTCTAATCCCCGCTTCGCATCTCGTGGTTTCCCATTGCCACTTGTGCTATCAGTACTGTTGCCCCCATCGCTATGTCCCCTTTCATCTTCTTCATGGTTTCTCTCACCATTGCCCCTTCCAATGGGCTTAGATGCCTCAAGCTTGTCTCCCACCGGATCAAGCTCAACAAAGGACTCTGCTTCGGCCATGGCTACAGTAAGTTCGGTGATTCCTTGCCTTCGCAACTCATGCTTTGCCCACGACTTTAACCCATCCTCGAACCAATAAAAAGCTTCTTTCTCACTCAAGTCGGAGATTTGAAGCATCAACTTGCTAAATGCCCGCACATACTTCCGAACAGTGCCTTCTTGCGTGAGACGACGCAACTTAGCTCGAGCCTCCTTCTCGGCATATTGAGGGTAAAACTGCTTCTTTAACTCTCCTTGGAACTCCTCCCAAGTCCCAATAGCCGTTCCTCCACGTTTCTCATCCGTGGACCTACGTCGCCACCACAAGAGAGCAACATCAGTAAAGTAAATCGAAGCAGTGTTTACCTTAATGGCATCATCCTCGATGCCCATCGCTCGGAAGTATTGCTCCATTTCCCACAAGAAGTTGTCCACATCCCTTGCGGATCGTGCACCCTTAAACTTCTCTGGTTTGGGAACATCCATTGCATGTTGCTTCGGCCTTGAAGACAACATCCCATTACTCAAAGCGGCTTTGTAAATCGTGAGTTCCCCTTTGAGCTCCTCTATTTCTTTCTGCATGGCTAGCACCATATCCTCGAGAGCTTCATCGCTCTCTGCCAGCTTTACCTCAGTGGACTCGAGTAATTCCGTTATCTTTTCTCTATTTGCACCGAGAGAATCCAACACAAAATCTCTGAGTTGTTCCTCCATTGAGTCAAACCCATCTGTGAGTCCCTCGACCAATTCAAGCGTCTCTTTCACATTCCCGACGGATTCTTCGAGATTGACCACTCGATTTTCTAAAGCTGTCAGCATTTCCCTCGAGCAACTGGATTTTCTAGCCCTCCCACGGGTCTCCATTGGCTCACTCTGACCAACGACTTCTTTCGACATCCCAACAGTGCCTTCGAACCACTCGAATATAACTTGGTTCAAAACTTGGCTCGGATACCACTTGTCACGGGGCTAGACCTTTCATCTCGCAATCCGTGCGGCCTTAGGCGATCCGTTCGTCCAAACTCGCCCAAGTCAGCCTTAACTCCCAAAAGAGAGGATTCTTTTAGAACTCCTCCAAGGCACCAATTTGTATAGCGGAAGCGTTTGTTCCAAAAGAAGCCACAAGAGAACAACAGAAAGCTAAAGAAAGAAAGCACACAAAGTGTTTGAGTAAATGCTCAAGAATTCTATTACTCTTAAGAATTCAAGTTACAATGGATGATTTACAAGTGAGGGGGAGGCTCTCTATTTATAGTTGAGCTCCCCCAAAACCGACGGTCAAGATACATGTAATCTTAGGGATGTACTATATCCCTCGAGCTCCCCCAAAACGGACGAGATTCACTATATCCCTTGATTTTAGGGATTTACAAAATTTGCCATATCAAATCTAATCTAATCTTACAAGATATGATTCTATTCTATCTTCTAAGATTAGTTACCAAAATTGCCTAAGCTGCCATGTCTTCATCATTGGGCCAACCAGGCTTCAATCTGATATGCTTCTTTAGTAGCTCTCTGAATCGGGCCAGTTCTTGTGGGCTAAATGTCCCCCATCTAATCGATAGACCTCCATGGGGTGCTTCTTGTGGCATGGTCACGGGCTTTGCACTTTGGCCCGTGACACTAGGACCTTTAAAAAACTAATTAAGCACTTAACCATTAGACTAACTCACTTGCTTATTATCATTTTAACAGAAAATATTTAAAAACATAGGACGATTTTTGCTAAAGGTTTAGAAAAAATTTGCACCAAATAGAAATTAGTACGAGGGAAGGGATTCGAACACATATCATTAAGGGTAGCTCCACCACTACTCAATCACTATAATTTATTTTTATTTATCAAAAGCGTGAAGATAACCTTAAAAAAAATTTGGGCCGTGACCGCTCTCGGTTCACTAACTCAATTTAACTAACCTAGTTTTTGGGATGTGACATATTTTGAAATTTCCCTCTTCATGTCTGGCCACCAATACAAGTTTCTCAAAGCGCAATACATCTTAACGCTACTTGGGTGAAGTGTAAATGGCCCATGGTGAGCTTCTCTTATAATTTCTTCCCTTAACTTATTTTTGACAGGTACCACCATTCTGTGCCTGTACCTAAGCTCTGTTACTTCAAATCTTCGGTGAGGAAAATCTCGAACACACGAACGAAACTCGAATAGAAAAATAAAAATAGGACAAGGCTCCAAGGCGTGTATCAAACCACTATCTTTAAGGTTATATTCGCCTCCACTTATCTTCGGTGTGCAAATGAGTTCCAAGCAAATTAACCTCGAGGATACAATAGAGCCAATGATTATTTGCGTTTTGCACTGGCGAGAATAGTCCACTACACACTGAGTAATGTATAACAAGAAACTCAATTTTTACAAAGGATTTCTACAGTAATACTATATAGAATAATCTAATAATATTAGAAAATGAAGGAAAGAAAGAAAGAATATTAGAATTTGTTGGTGTGTCTTCCAAATGAAATCTCATTCCTATTTGTAGGAATTTTCATGTCTCTTCATAGAGACATCTTTCAATAGGTATCTTTCTGAATAATAATGTCTTTAAAATAAACACATAATTATTCATTTAATATTATAACTATTTAAATAATATTATTTAAATAGTTATAATTCTTTTTCAAAAATCAAATAATATAACTTTTGATTAATTACACCCATTCATTTATAGTTATTGGAACACTATAAATATTTGAAAATGTTTCAACAATCTCCCCCCATTTTCAAAATATTTTAGATTTTGATATTTTTGGAAATCAATTTGCATAAATGAAGGTATCTTACAGTTGAACCTTCACTTAGTGAAAACATGTTAAAGTTAATCGAAATTGCATGGTAGATTAAGCTTTAAACCAACTATTCCATTTGATTAACCGAACATGCCTCACATAATGATTTCAACATCGGTCATTGCATAGTATCTAGGGACACTATTATGACCATGTGTGATACGAGTCACAAAAGCCCAAAATCTTGAAGGCGAGGCCCAATAAGCAAATTCCCAGCCCAATCAAGAAATTCATCCATACTTAGTTGAAAATCAGGCCAAATTGTCAAAGTGGCCCAAGTTGTAAAGTTTTATTTTTATTTATTTATTTACTTAGTTTAAATTTTTATGTCAATATTCAGTCCAAGAGTCCCAGATAAAATGACCTTTGACCGAATTTCCATATTAAAATAATTAGGAGTTTTTTTTATTTTAGTTTTCTAATTAGATTAGGACTAGTTATAAGGCCTATTTAAAGGCATGACTGTCCACCTTGTTAAACACTTATCATTATTATTAAAATTTCAGATTTGTTGAGAGCAGAATTTTCTTTGAGTTTTCTCCAAGATTTCTCTCTTGAGTTTTCTTTAGAAGTTGTTTTAACAATCTTGTGATTGTGGGAGCCATCTTCAACCTTCTTCTTGCCATTGATATTCTTTGGAGGGGAGATTAGAGCCGTTTGAAGGGAGTTGTGAGATCTTTCGAGATTTCAAGGCTTCTTAGGACTTATCTTTTAATTTCTTACTGTCAATTCTTTCTTTATTTCTACTTGTGCTGAATCATTATCTAATCTATTTTCTGTTCTTATTGTGTTTTCAGCCTTTTTCTATCTTAAGGAATCAGCCCAAAAATCCCCAATTTCTAGGGTTTTTCCATACTCTTTTTGGGTGAAATTAGATTGTCGAAATTTGGGGAAATCTATCTTGGTGTTCAATTGGGCAGAATCACAATCTCCTTGAGGGTTTCAAGAACCCTAACACTTATTTCTATTCTCAATTTGATTCTTTGCTGATTTGGGGATTTTATTTCAGATCTGAAAATTCAAAAATCTAATATTTTAATTTTCTGTTTCGTTTCAGATCTAATTGTTTAGGGTTTTCGTAGGAGTTTCTCGTGACTTGGCAACTCGATCTTGGTCCGCGCGCAACCCCGTATCATTTGGTATCAGATTTTGGGCGTTTTGGGTGTTCTTGGTTGATTTCTAAACTGATCTCTATTTTTAAAGCATAAACAGCAGTTTTACCCAGAAAAATTGTTCAAAAAAATTCATTTGAGTGGGTAAACGTTGTCCGATTGATCTGAAATTTTACATACATGTGTTTGGCACTGTGATTGAATATAAAAAAATTATTCCCGCAAAAAAATCAGTCAAAAAGTCAAAAAAATCGAAAAAAAGACGAAATCCAATAAAAATTTAAAAAAAATTCAGCGGGTTGAGTTTGGTGCCCAAACTTTCCAGATAAAAAATTAAATATTTAAGGACATTCGAGATTTAATTTTGTGATTTTTTGAGATCAGGAACACCTCGAACAAAGTTGTCAAGTTACTCCACAGTTTTTCGGGTTTTCTGTTTTCAGCAATTTTTATTGATTCTTAGCTGTAGGTTTTCATTTGTTTGCTTTTTATTATCCTTTTAAAATATCTAACACCTTCTTGTTTCTTGTGTTAGTAGGATTTAAACGTGTGCACAATCCTTCCTCGGTGCAACACGAATCACTTGGTGTCTCGTCAGTTTTTGGCATCCTAGTGCAAATTAGGATTCTTTGGTAGTTTGGTTCACACTCTCTAATTGGTTGATATAAACTCTGATAAAGAACTCACAAGATTGAATTCGACCTCATTGAGAATTTGATTTTTCTTTTTGAATGATTAATGGTGAGGTTTGCTAACTTTTATTTTTGAGCGTTGAGTGTTTATTTTTACAGGTTTTGAAGATGTCTAAAGGTGATAATAATGATGCACTTATGAAAGTCCAACAACAGTTAGACAGACATACTGCTGCAATCACACAAATAAATGCTACACTTCAAGCATTGAATACTACTTTGAATGAGGTACGAGTGAATAAAAAACATCAATATCGAGATCCAATTAAGGAAGATAGGGATAACCAGCCCCATAGGTGCAACCCTCAACGTGTCCCTAGAATGGATGATGATTGTCATGATCATGGACAATCATCTTTGGCAAAACCAAAGAGCGAGCAGCAACGAGAACATCTCTTTCATACTCGCTGCCACGTACAAGGTAAGCTTTGTAGAGTTATTATTGATGGTGAAAGTTGCTCGAACATAGCCAGCACGACGATGGTGGAAAAGCTTTGCTTAACCACTACCAAGCATCCACAACCTTATCAACTACAAGGGCTTAGCAACGAAGGCCAATTTAGGGTCACTCAACAAGTGCGCATCGCCTTTTCTATCGGTAAGTATCAAGACGAAGTTGTGTGCGACGTAATGCCTATTCAAGCCTGCCATTTGTTGCTAGGAGAATCGTGGCAACTGGATCGAAAAGTCACTCACGATGGTCGTACCAATAGGTATTCTTTCAAGCATCAAGGAAAGAAACTCACCTTAGTGCCGCTCACTCTGGAACAAGTCCATGAGGACCAAATCAAACTGAAAATTCTGTTAAAACAAGTGAGGAAAAAGAAAAAGAGAATGAAAAAGAGCAAAAAGAGATTGAGAGTGAAAAAGAAATTGAAGAAAGAAGAGAAAATGAATTAGAAAAAGAAACAAAAGAAAAAGACGTGGAAAGGGTAGTGAGGAATGTTTCCACTAACCAAGATATGAATTTTTCTTGTGTTGCTACTTTTCAGGTTCCCGAAAGATCGAAAGATAACTTTCAACTTCAATACCTCTCAAACGAAAGACGCTTTCATACGATCAACTTAAGCAAAGATGAAATCACACTACATGATCCCGAAGGTAAGCGAGGTAAGGAAATTTTAGAAACCGAGTCCAGTGCAGATTTGAAAATTATTGATAAAACTTTTGGTGACTTAGTTCTTAAAAGATCCCCTCATTTTGATCCGATTAATTGTTACTCTTCGATTGTGGTTGATAAAGTCATTACGAAAAGAAGCGTGATTTGTTATTCTCTTGATTTACCTTGTGTAAAATCCTCGAATTTGTCCAAATCTGTTTTGGAGAATAAGGTAACGAAATTTTCCAAATTTGTTTTCAATTTATATTCGTGCCTTAAACAGTTTATGTGGTTGTACATGAAGTTTGAGTTCCATTTGACAAAGGTTAACTCAACAACGGAGATTCGACTACACTATGCCCCCGATGAGCGAAGGTTTGTTTTAAATGAAAAAGGTAAAATCGACCCTTATTCTTCTGCTTATCGAGGTAAGATGCTTGAAACCTTTGAAACACTTTTGTACTCCTCGGATAGTGATAAAGATCGTGTTGATGAACACTTAGATCGAAAGGTGCTTGACTGTCCTATTTTATTTATTGATGATCTATCTGTTTTGATGGTTGATAAAAAGATTCTTGTTTTTGATAATGCATGTGTGAGTGAATCTATAGACCGTCGATTAATGCATGGTATGATTATGCAACTCTGTGAACCATGTGAATCTTTTCAAATACCTACTTGTGACGATTATGTTTACCATTTGATTTATTACTCGCAATTTATTCATGGTTTGTGGGAACAATGTGAGACGACTGAATGCCTTAAAACATGTCCATCTTTGTTTCAAATATTTGACGAGGCAGTGGTGAGTAAATTAGATTGTTTGCATGGTAATCTGAATCTGTCCATTCACATGCGTTATACCTGTTCTATTATGCTTATGATTGGACTACAAGCTTATTTCCGTTGCTATTTACTATCTCATGGCTATTCTTCTCAGTGGACTCAATTGCCATTAGTCCCGTTCGATAGAGGAAAGTCGAGTTCATTTGATTTTTAGATTCGAGGATGAATCTTTTTGAGGAAGGGGGGAATGATACGAGTCACAAAAGCCCAAATTCTTGAAGGCGAGGCCCAATAAGCAAATTCCCAGCCCAATCAAGAAATCCATCCATACTTAGTTGAAAATCAGGCCAAATTGTCAAAGTGGCCCAAGTTGTAAAGTTTTATTTTTATTTATTTATTTACTTAGTTTAAATTTTTATGTCAATATTCAGTCCAAGAGTCCCAGATAAAATGACCTTTGATCGAATTTCCATATTAAAATAATTAGGAGTTTTTTTTATTTTAGTTTTCTAATTAGATTAGGACTAGTTATAAGGCCTATTTAAAGGCATGGCTGTCCACCTTGTTAAACACTTATCATTATTATTAAAATTTCAGATTTGTTGAGAGCAGAATTTTCTTTGAGTTTTCTCTAAGATTTCTCTCTTGAGTTTTCTTTAGAAGTTGTTTTAACAATCTTGTGATTGTGGGAGCCATCTTCAACCTTCTTCTTGCCATTGATATTCTTTGGAGGGGAGATTAGAGCCGTTTGAAGGGAGTTGTGAGATCTTTCGAGATTTCAAGGCTTCTTAGGACTTATCTTTTAATTTCTTACTGTCAATTCTTTCTTTATTTCTACTTGTGCTGAATCATTATCTAATCTATTTTCTGTTCTTATTGTGTTTTCAGCCTTTTTCTATCTTAAGGAATCAGCCCAAAAATCCCCAATTTCTAGGGTTTTTCCATACTCTTTTTGGGTGAAATTAGATTGTCGAAATTTGGGGAAAACTATCTTGGTGTTCAATTGGGCAGAATCATAATCTCCTTGAGGGTTTCAAGAACCCTAACACTTATTTCTATTCTCAATTTGATTCTTTGCTGATTTGGGGATTTTATTTCAGACCTGAAAATTCAAAAATCTAATCTTTTAATTTTCTATTTCGTTTCAGATCTAATTGTTTAGGGTTTTCGTAGGAGTTTCTCGTGACTTGGCAACTCGATCTTGGTCCGCGCGCAACCCTGTATCAATGTGTTTGTGTCCTCTTTTCATGAGTGCTGTCAGAGCCAAACCCTTGAGCTCCTAGAAGCGGACGCACTTCCACTCACAAAGGTAGATCCCATCAAAAGTGTTCCCGTAATTATAACACTCTAATAACAGTCACATACTAATGATGTACTTTGTCTTATTGAAATCAAGACTTGACGTTATACCAAGCATTGAGTCGAGTTTTCATCATGGGTGACTCTAATTAATGGGCTTGAGTCCCATCCCTTTTGAGGTCCTTTTTACTGCATCTCTAGCAAGACTTTTTGTCGAAGGATCTGCCAAATTTTCACTTGACTTCACATAATTAATAGTGATCACTCCATCAGAGATTAATTGTCGGATATAACTATGTTTTAATCCAATGTGTCTAGACTTTCCATTATATACTTGACTATATGCCTTTGCTAGAGTAGCCTCACTATCACAACGGATAGAAATAGTTGAAATTGGCTTAGGCCATAAAGGTATATCATAAAGCAAATTTATTAACCATTCTACTTCTTTCGATGCAGCGGCTAATGCAATAAATTCTACGGCCATGGTGGAATCAGTAATACATGTTTGTTTCTTGGAACCCCAAAAAATGGCTCCTTCACCAAGAATGAAGATCCATCCACTAGTAGATGCATGATCTTCCAAACTTGTAATCCAACTAGCATCCGAATACCCTTCTAAAACTGAAGGATATCCATTATAACACAATCCATAGTTAATAGTTTTCTTTAAGTACCTAAGTACTCCATTCAAAGCTTGCCAATGCAAACTACTTAGATTACTTGTGTACCTACTCAATTTCCCAACAGCATATGCAATATCTGGTCTTATACAAGTCATTATGTACATAAGACAACCAATTAGACTATCATATTTCAATTGATCAATTTTCCTACCAGCATTAGATACTAATTTTATTTGAGGATCCATGGGTGTAGGTGCTGGTATACAATTGAAAAGATCAAACTTTTTAAGTACCTTTTCAATGTAATGTGATTCTGATAAAGCTATAGTGCTTTCATCTCTGGTTATTCTAATCCCAAGAATAACATCTGCTACACCCATATCTTTCATAGCAAAGTTGTTTGACAAGAATTTTTTTGTGTTTTCTATTTGTTCCAAATCTGTGCCAAAAATAAGCATATCATCTACATATAAGCAAATTATGACACATTTTCCATTTTCAAATTTGCTATATATGTACTTATCGGATTCATTTATTTTATAGTCATTAGCTAAAACAATCTTGTCAAACTTTTGGTGCCATTGTTTTGGTGCTTGTTTAAGTCCATATAAAGATTTAACAAGCTTACATACCTTATGCTCCTGTCCTGGAATAACAAATCCTTTCGGTTGTTCCATGTACACTTCCTCTTCCAATTCACCATTTAAAAATACAGTTTTAACATCCATTTGGTGAACAACCAAATTATATATAGAGGTAAGTGATATTAAGAGTCTAATTGTAGTAATTCTTGCTACTGGAGCATAGGTATCAAAGTAATCAATACCTTGTTTTAGTGTAAAACCTTTGGATACCAACCTTGCTTTAAATTTATCAATGGTTCCATCGACCTTTATTTTCGTTTTAAAGATCCATTTACAACCTATTGGTTTGGAACCCGGTGGAAAATCAACTAAGATCCAAGTTTGATTTCCCATTATTGAATCCATCTTATCATTTATTGCTTCTTCCTAAAAAGTAGAGTATTGAGATTTCGTTACCTTTTCAAATGTAATAGGATCAAATTTCGTATTATAACAATAATGTATCTTATTGCATATACTTTCACCTTTTCCTTCTATAAGAAACATAATGAAATCTGATCCAAAATCTTTGACCTTTTTAATCCTCTTACTTCTTCTTAATTCTTGACAAGATTCATCATTATTATCAATTTGTTCCAATAGAATCTCATTCTCATTTGAAGAATGAATCAATTGATGTAGCTATAATTGTCTTGATATAGAATTAAATCTATTTTTATCAAAAATAGAATATCTTGATCTTGATTCAATAATAGTATTAATTGAAATTGAATCATTTGGTTCAATTACCATGAACCTATATGCCTTGCTATTATGTGCATATCCTATAAATATGCATTCAATTCCTTTTTCACCTAACTTTTTACGTTTAGATGTTAGAATTTTGACAATAGCTCTACAACCCCAAACCTTCAAATAATTAAGGTTTGGTTTCTTTTTCTTCCATTGTTCATAGGGGGTTATTTTAGTTTCCTTATTATAAACTCTATTCAATATATGACAAGTTGTTAGAATAGCCTCTCCCCAAAAACCTCGTCCAATACCTAAATATGTAACATTAAATTTACCATTTCAGTAAAGACTCTATTTTTCCTTTCAGCTATACCATTTTGTTGTGGTGTGTAAGGGGTTGGAACTTGATGGACAATTTCAGTGGATTCAAAATAACTTGGATTATAGTATTCTCCACCTCCATTCGATCTTAAGCACTTGATAAATGATTCACACTGAAGTTCAATTTCAGATTTATAAACTTTAAATTTATCAAGCGTTTCATCTTTTGAATGCAATAAATATACATAACAATATCTAGAACAATCATCAATAAAAGTAACAAAATGTTTCTTTCCACCTAATGTAGGAGTATTATGCATGTCACATAAATCGCTATGTATCAAATTAAGCAATTTTGTTTTCCTTTTAACCTTAGGGAAAGGGTTTCTTGTAATTTTAGTCAACATACATGTATTGCATTTTTCAATATTATTATTAAAAATAGGAATTAAAACTAACTTATACATGTCATTCAATTTTCTATAATTCAAATGACCTAATCTATAATGCCACAAACAAAAAGATTCAACCATATAAGCAGATATAATATTTTTAGTCTTATTAATAATATTGAGTTTGAACATACTCTTATACATATACTCTTTCCTTACAAAAATTCCTCCCTTAGACAAAATAAACTTATCTGCCTCAAAAATAAGTTTGAAACCAAACTTATTTAATAGACTTCCAGACACTAGATTCTTCCTAACTTCTGCCACATAATATACATCATTTAAGGTTAAAACCTTCCCAGAAGTGAATTGTAGTTCAACAGACCCTTTGCCTTTGGTTGCTGCGGTGGAAGAATTTCCCATGTACAAGACATTGTCATTTTCGCATTGTGTGAACTTTGTGAACATGCTTTTGTCTTTGCACACATGTTTGGTTGCTCCGGTATCAATCCACCATGTATTATCATCTTGTGCCATATTAATTTCAAATATCATTGCAACAAACTTTTCATTATTATCAGCCTTAGAAGATGATTTCTTCTTTAAAAATCAACATTCATTCTTGAAATGTCTCGGCTTACCACAATGATAGCATGAGCCATTTCGTTTCTTTTTGAACTTAAGTGCTCTATCAGTCTGTTTGAACTCTCTTAAATGGTTTAGTAGTTTGTACTTCCTCCGTAACATGCACTTTGGCATTTTCAGAATTTAGGTTCTGGTCTTGCTTTCTATATTCTTCTTCAATACGAAGATGATTTGCTAAAGCCTTAAGAGATATTTCCTCTTTCTTATGTTTTAGACTTCTTTTAAAGCCTTTCCAAGATAGAAGAAGTTTGTCTATTATGGAGGATACAACAATCATTTCATCCATTTTCATATCATATTGCTTGAATTGATTCAATATCTTTTCAATATCACGGAATTGTTCCATAACGTAACAACCATCAACTATCTGATAATTATTAAAACAACTGACAAGAAATTTCTTACTTGTAACATCTTCAGTCATGTATTTTGTCTCCAATTTGTCCCATAATTCTTTAGCGGTGACCTCGTTTTGGTAGGTGTCGAACAAACCATCAGATAAACCATTTAATATGTGGCCCATGCACATGTAATCAACACTGTCCTATTTGTTTCTTTCTCGGGTTGTAGCAACAGATTCGTTTTCATTCTCTTTAGGTCTTGGAGTATCCAAAATATAAGCAATCTTCAAAGTTGATAATAAGAAGTGCATCTTTTTCTGCCATTGTCGAAAATTGCAACCATCAAACTGATCAAGTTTGACAAAGTTGGAAGCCAACTCCCTTAAAGTTCCACTTTCATGTGTTATGGTAGTCATAATGAATTATAACCTTAAAATTGGTAGTCCAAATCTCCGGTGAGAAAAATCTCGAACACATGAACGGAACTCGAACAAAAAAAGAAGAAATATGACAAGGCTTCAAGGCGTGTATCAAGTTACTATTATTAAGGTTATATTCGCCCCACCTATCTTCGGTGTGCAATGAGTTCCAAGCAAATTAACCTCGAGGATACAATGGAGCCAATGACTATTTGCGTTTTGCACTGACGAGAATAGTCCACTACACACTGAATAATGTATAACAAGAAACTCAATTTCTACAAAGGATTTCTACAGTAATACTTTATAGAATAATCTAATAATATTAGAAAATGAAGGAAGGAAAGAAAGAATATTAGAATTTGTTGGTGTGTCTTCCAAATGAAATCTTATTCCTATTTATAAGAATTTTCATGTCTCTTCATATAGACATCTTTCAATAGGTGTCTTTCTGAATAATAATGTCTTTAAAATAAACACATAATTATTCATTTAATATTATAACTATTCAAATAATATTATTTAAATAGTTATAATTCTTTTTTAAAAAATTAAAAATATAAATTTTGATTAATTACACATATTCATTTATAGTTATTGGAATACTATAAATATTTGAAAATGTTCCAACAAGCTCGCCATCCTTGTCGACACTAAAGTCCGTCGTTTCACCAGCTATCATCTTTTGCTTGAACTGAGTACCTAGGGTGTCTTTAGACCGTTCCTTCAAAATTTGGGAGGGATAAGTTAGCTTCAAAACTAACTTTTCTAGTAAGGCTCTAGCGTTATACATAGTAAGTTTAGGTCAAATGGACAATAAAGTTGTGACAGTCTTTTTACTCAAATCATTTTTCATGACATTCGCTTTTCCAGGATAGTATCCGATAACTAAGTCATAATATTTCAGCAGTTTGAGCCACCTTCTTTGATGTAGATTCAAGTCTCTTTGAGTCATTAAGTATTTCAGACTCTTATGATTGGAGAAAATGTGACACTTTTCCCAGTATAAATAATGTCTCCACAACTTTAGTGTCAAAACTACCATTGCTAGCCCAAGGTCATGCGTGGTGTAGTTTTTCTCATGAGGCTTCAACTAGCGTGATGTATACGCTATTACCCTTCCATTTTGCATAAGGACGCACCCTAATTATTTAGTGATGCACCAATATTTACTGCATACTCATTTCCAGGTTCCGCTTGTGCCAACATAGGTGCCTCAGTCAGAACCGTTTTAACTTCTCAAAACTTTTGTAATGGCCCAATTTTCAGTAATGTCAGAAACAGTAGTTTGAGACCATCAAATTCGACGAATAAGCTCATAAATTTTATTATTTAATATTTACGAGTCAAATATGATTTTAAAAAGATTTTTGAATTAATAATTTATGTTTTATAATGAATTATTAGATTCGAATGATAAAACCCTAGTTCAAGTGGTTTTGGAAAATGACCTATCGGGACCTCGTTTCTATAAACCAAACTGTAAATATTTTTATAAATATTTACGAAGTGTCATTAAGGTGGTATTAAAGTTTTGTTGAAAAATTTTAACGTTTTGAAAGTGAATTAAGAGTAATTAGGTATAAGGACTAAATTGCATAAAGGGCGAAAGTTGAGTTATAGATTAAAGAAAAATTAAAATGACTAAAGAAAAATTATTAATTTAGATCAAGATCGAGTGAAAAATCAAGAAAAATATAAAATTTTACAAATGCCTCTGAACTTTGGTATTTATGCAATTTAGCCAGTAAGTTCGTGTAATTAAATTGTATATTTATATATTTTAAATTGAATTTTGTGTATGTGATTTGTGTAAATTGCCATGTATGAAATTAATCACATATCTGACGATGATCGACAAATATTAAGTCCCGTTTGAATAAATGAAATTCGATGGATATCGGGTTCCCGAATTGGTTGTGGTACTGCATGTGTTTCCCGTTATATGGTTCTTGTGAGCTTCCCGTTAATAGCTCTTCGGAGCATCCGAATTGGTTGTGATCCTGCATGTGTTGTAGACACACCGCAATTCTTATGAGGGTCCTGATATATGGCTTTTTGGAGCTTCTCGATTAAAGGTTCTTTTACGAGCTTCCTAAAATATGGCTCTCTAGAGCTTCCCGTTATTTAGCTCACATGAGCTTCTCGTTATATGGCTCTAAAGAGTTTCCCGTTTATGTGCTCGTATGAGCATTCTCAAATATGAATTGACGAATTTCAGATTTGTACACTTCGTGTGTACTACCAGTGTATCCATCGATATTTTAAATGATTCAACGAGCAAAGTTCTGACATGAGACAACAAGATGTGGAAAGTTTATGAACTTGGAAATTTGATTATTATAGAGCTCATACATATTTCTTGATATTTATACGAAATACATGGAAAAGGTGGTACATGATATATTGATATAATAAAATGAATGATATATGATTAAGAAGAAACGGTAAGAGAATGATATGTATCACGATATGTACATATATGAATATTTTTTATATGACGATACAAAGAATTTATATAAGTTGAGACAAGTAATAAACTCAAGTGTGACATGTTGAGAAAATCATCAATGTTGAATTTATATGAAATATGTTTAAATACATTAACAAGTGTTGTTGTTTGATGCTTAGGCAAGTGCCAAGCTATTGGTTAAATGGTAATATGTTTATTTATATGATGCATTTAAAGTGTAAGTACTCAAATGAAAATATGTTAGTGCTCATGAAAGAGTGGTAAGGTTTAAGTTCTGCAATTTCTTATGAAATTACTTATCATATGATTAATTCGAAAAAGGCTATGTTTAAATGCACTAGCTTGTGGCTATGGTTGAATGATATGTTTGTGACTGGTGTGTTATGCATATGGAATGAGTGTAGAAAGTAAAGAAATGCAAATGAAAATAAAGAAATTTGGAAGAGTTAAAATTTTTTAAAATCCTACTATGCTTGGAATAATATGTATAAGTGATACTGTGGATTTATTCACCTTGTGAGTTATTCACGAGTATTGCCGTGTATTCACGAGTATTGCCGTGTCAATATTGGATTATTCTTGATATGTATAAATTTCATATTTGAAATGAATTGATATGTTTAAAGTTTATACGAGCTTACTAAACATTCATTGCTTACGTAGTTGTTGTCCTTTACTTTCCATATTATCGGAAGCTCAATCGGGTTGGAAGCTTGTCAGAGATATATCACACTATCCATTGGTTCTATCGGTACTTTCGGATGTTTTGATTTTGGTTATAATGACATGTATAGGTATTCTGGTTAATGTTGGCCTATATGTGTTTTGTTAAAATTAGTCACTTATTTGGCTTGTGTGTTGGCACATTTTGGTTTGATGCATATTTGCCTTATACGATTGATGTGTGATTTGGTTTATGATTGTATGGTAAAAGGGTAAAATGTTAGCTAAAAGTGCAATTATATACATGTGTTTTGGGATGTGATGAATTGATCAGGAATCAATACCTTAATATATATAATGTATAAATATATTTAAATATATTAGTATATAAAACACATTTTGGCACCAGATGGTATGTTTTGGTAGGTAAGTGACTTAGTTTGAAATAATACAAATTAGCTTGGTAAACCTTGGGTACAATTATGCATATACGTTAGTTGTACATATGAATATATTGAATACATGAACACACATGTTATAATTTGTCATCTGAGCTGCCTAAAGGAATATTGGTTGTATGTTAAGATATTATATATTTAAGACTTGATTTTTACTTGTTTTGGATGTCATAATATGGCTTGTTTGTATGTATGATGATAACTATAGGTACATGCCTTGCTGGGTGAGAAAAATGGCTTATAAAATAGCCTATTTCTGTATACACGGGCAGAGACACGGGTGTGTGTCTCAGCTATGTGTGACACACGGCCAGGTGACACGGCCGTGTGGCTTGGCCATGTGACCTAAGTCATAGAGCTTCCAAGTTTGGACATGGGCTAGGACACGGCTGTGTGCCCCTATTTCGAATGCCCACATGGTCTGACCACACGGGCTTGTGTCCCCTGCACCTTGGAAAAATAATTTTTATGTTTTTCAAAAAATTCTCTGAGTACTCGGTTTAGTCTTGACTTATTTCTAATATGTATTTTGGGCCTCAAAGGCTCATATAAAGGACTTTATGATTGACTTCTGAATACTATATAATGTGGAATATTTTTTTAGTTGATTTGTAAATTTTGATAATGCTCTGTAACTCTATTTCGATGACAGATACGGGTTAGGGGTGTTACAACTTTGTTGGGAATCGTCACTCCATTTGAATCAATCTTTCTTTTTTAGCAACTTAATGAGTGGCGAAGCTATTATTGAGAAGCCCTTCATGAACCCTCTGTAATATCCTGCTAGTCCCAGAAAACTACAGGCTTCCGTGACATTCTTGGGCAGGTTCCATTCAAGAACTGCCATTATCTTGGCGAGATCCACTTTAATTTTGCCTACTAAAATCAAATGCGCTAGAAATTGCATTTCCTTAAGTTAGAATTCGCATTTGATAAACTTTGCGTACAATTGATGTTCTCGCAATATTCCCAAAACTATCCTCAGGTGCTCTTCATGATGAGACTCACTTTTGAAGTAGATCAATATGTCGTCGATACGAAAAGAAATTATGTGAAGGTCCCTTTATGATGCCTCTGGAATGGCAACAATTTTGCTAACCAGATTGGCAAGTCACAATACGAAAAGTAATGAAAGACCATGTGGTTATGATCCATGGCTTTGTATGAATTGGAACCATTTATGGTGTAACCTTCAGTAAGATAGAACTGGAATGGAAAAACATGATACATGAATGTGTATAAGACCATATGGTTAAGACCCATGGTATGATATGATATGTCTGCATGTATTGTTCATGGTGAAGCCTTTGATAATGTGTAAATTGAAATGGCAAATTACGATATATGAAATTTTGTATAAGTCAATGAAGGAGAAAATCATGGTATCCTTTGTGAAGTCTGCCAGGACAATAAACATGAGGTTTTGTATGATGCCTTTATGGCACATTTTGTTTGGCCTTTGTGGCGTGATCTGTCATGTACGTCTCGTAAGTTGTATATATCCGTTTTTAAGGTCAAATATGGATAAATTCTGTTGATTGTGAAATAATGTATGGCTATGATAAGGTAGTGATATGCTCAAGGTTAAGGGTGGAGTAAGATCTGTAAAATAAATGAAAAAGTTTTGAAAAGAACTGTGTATCTATGTGTTAATAAAGGTATCTGTCATGATGGTCTGATAATATTGGACATGGATATATTAGTAGCTATGTATGACGTAAGAAATGGACAATGTGGGTTTGATTGTGTTATGAAATGGTTGAATTAGAGTTATCTGGAATTTGTTTTGTCTGGGTTGTATAATGACTTCGTCGAAAATAATGAGATTTATTTTCTAATTATAAATTCTAATTTCCAGAATAACAATTCTACTAGTTTCTATTGAAAAGAGATTTGTTTTCCCACTGAAAGTAATGTAATTAATTTTTGGTTATGTATTTGATTCGAATTCGTTCGAGCCTAAACTCGAAATAGTTCGTGGTACGAGACATATACTATTTGTTTTACTAGGTGCTACTATGGTTATATAATGGAGATGTTCATAGGAGAAAATTTAGCAAGGAGAATAAATGATAGTTATGATAACTCAAGTAAAGTTAGAAAGCTGGTAGAAGAATATGGCAATAGAATTCATTGGAACTTGTCTCTAATGACTAAAAAAGAAAAAGAACTTGACAGCTTTTGGTGCAAGATCATGGTGAAAGATAGTAACAGCCATATGATTTTCTATTGTGAAAGGTTTTATGCAAAGTCAGGCTTTTTTATAAAACTAACCCAAAAAAATTACATAATTACGTAAATGACTTATTTTTTTGATAAAATACGTAAATAATCTAAAATCTACAGTAAAAGTTGGTGGAGCCAAAGTGTTTGGCACCACCAACATGCCACGCCAGTAATCTCGATAAAAAAATTAATTTTTTGGTGGAGCCATGTAGAATGGCGTCACCTATATAAATATTAGGGAAATACTGCGATTTTTTAAAAAATGGCGGGGCATTAAACATTGTTTATTCAAACATTTTTTTTGAAAATTTATTTTTTTAAATTGCTTATTATTTGTTTTATAATATTTTAAATGTATATTTTAAATGTTTTATAATATTTTTCTATTCAAACGTTTTCTTAATTTGTTTATTATTTGTTTTATAATATTTTAAATGTTTTATAATATTTGTTTATTCAAACATTTTTTAATTATATTTAAAATTTAAAAAAAAAAATATTTTATACCACTTTATTACAAGTGTATTTTTTTTAAATGTGTTTTTTAATATAAAAATTTAAAATTTGATATTTTATTTTGGTGGAGCCATTCTTTATGGCTACACCACTTGGTTCTCTAACATATATAGAATGGTGAAATTGTTTGTTTAGTATGAGAGTTCAAAAGTTCTATTGAATATGAATAACGAGGTGTTTTTGGTGTACGTTCTTTTTTATGGTGAAATTGTAGAAAGTGATGCTGGTTGTGCATTTCAAGGTCGGCAAAGAGTAGGGTTGCAATTCAAAAAAATGTGAAGCTGGCAGAAATGAAAAGTAAGATCAGTGCGAAAATAACTATCCGTTGTGGAAGGGAAACGTTCAAATTATTTTACAAGTTTCCAATCTCTACAGATCAGTTGAAATTTCACGAGACGCAACTGTTAAATGATAAATTGGGCACTATGATGGAAATATGGTGGTCGATTAGGAGTGAAAGCCCTCAACCAATTGAGTTATTTGCTGAGTTAGCGGACTTAGAGCTTATTGAGAATGTTAGTCCAATAAGTAAAAATCGTGGATTTGACTTTGATCTTAATGTCGGATGGACAGACCGGTTAGAATGTAGAGGG
This sequence comes from Gossypium hirsutum, assembly GCF_007990345.1. Lineage (NCBI taxonomy): Eukaryota > Viridiplantae > Streptophyta > Magnoliopsida > Malvales > Malvaceae > Gossypium > Gossypium hirsutum. The sequence continues at coordinate 38,837,721 of NC_053448.1, read as the reverse complement.
ACATCACAGATACCCGAAAATCCAAATTATGGTGGGAGTTAGTATAACAACCCTACCCCTAGTCCCCGTGTACAAATACATTCAGAGGTGTTAATAAGCCCAGAGGCAGACGCCGGAGAAAGGACCAATAATGGTAAAGATTCTGATTAGGACGTTGAAGATTTTAGTGAACCCGATGTTGATGAGGTTCTAGATGATATCGACAATGAAGGCCCGAAGTAGATTAAAGATGCTCACGGCCCTTCATTCAGTAACCCGAATCGTGGCATTATTTTACGAAATGAGCCTAGGGGCAACATGTTGAACGTAGATCCAAATACAACGCATGTATCCAAGTTCCCTGAGTACGTTGATATAGTACATGCTCATAGATTGACGTCAAATTTGCAGTTGGAAGAGTTGGCAGTTGGGCAACGGTTTGAGAACAAGGCAGACTATGTGTTTACCATCAAACAGTACAACATGAAGTTGTCAATTGATTATAAGTTTTCCAAGTCTACAAAAACATTATATGTTGGGGAATGTTCAAGAGTCGACGATGGGTGTGGCTGGCGAGTTTGGGCTGTATTTATACAAAGGACTCAATAGTGGCAAATACGAAAATTAAGAGGGCGTTATACATGTACTATTGCATGTATGTCTCAAGACCACCGGAAATTAAATGTCAAAAGTATTTGCAACTGCATTATGCCACTAGTGAAAGATAGCCCAATCATTCCTGTGTTGACATTAATTGTAACACCCCTAACCCGTATCCTTCTCCAGAATATGGTTATAGAGCATTACCGGAGTTTACAAATTAATTTTCTGACATTTCATTTCATCAAGCATTCATATTTATAACCAAGCAAAATCAAAACATTTATAAGTTAACATTAACCAATTTAACTATACAAGTCATTATAACTAAAATCAAATCATCCAAAATTACTGATAGAACTAATAGATAATATGATATATCTCCCACAAGCTTTCAACCCAATCGAGTTTCCGATAATCATTTCAAAACATCTAATAATTATACATATTACTAATAATAATTCAATTCCAACAATAAAACACACACATATATATAATGTTCATTACCAAATAGCATCCAGTTCAATTAAAATTATACAAAATATAGTTCATACAAACTTATCAGGCTAAATTGCAGAAATACCAAAATTCAGGGACATTTTAGAAATTTTCTATTTTTCTCAAATTTTCACCCAATTTGATCTAAATTAATATTTCATTCAATTAAGTAATTTAAATAATAAAATAATTCATTTCATGCAATTTGGTCACTTTTTGACATTTTTACAAATTTACCCTTAAAGTTTCACATTTGTTCAATTTAGTCCCTGGACCTAAAACATGTAAATTGGCCATTTTTAATGAAAATTCATGCTAGTTGAGTAATCATATATTTTCCTCCTCCTCCTCTCCATTCCACATCCTTAATATATATAACATGCTTATATGTAATATAATCTATAATTTCACATTTATTTATATTCATTCAAAGCTGTCCACTTGAGTCATAGTCACTAAATTATTTATATCTTAAGCTACAGAAATCCAAATTGAGATCCGTAAATTTTATATGAAACTAGACTCACATATCTTCTTACCATAAAATTTTAAGAATTTTTGGTTTAGCCAATAAGTACATTTTATTCTCTAAAATCATCCCTATTCTGCTGTCTGACAGTTTCGACCCTTCTTCACTAAAATTTAATTATCTCTTCATACAGAATTCAAATGATGTTACCGTTTGTTTTTATTGAAAATAGGCTCTTTAAGTATTTAAACATATAAATTTAAGACTCTAATTATTTTTCTCCAATTTTTTATGATTTTCCAAAGTCAGAACAGGGGAACACAGAATTATTCTGACCTTATCTCACAATTTACAATTCCATTGCTTACACTGTTTCTTCTATGAGAAACTAGACTCAATAAGCTTTAATTTCTTATTTTTTTCATCCTCTAATTCAATTTATACGATTTTTGGTATATTTTCAAAGTCAGACTACTGCTGCTGTTTCAAAACTATTTTAGTGTAAAATGTTGATTACTAAGTCTATAACACTCTTATTTTCCTTCTCTACACTATTTCTCAACACTTTCTCTTATTTTCTCTTCACTAACATATCAAGAACATATAACCTTATATAATAAAACCCTACATTAATATCAATCTCATACTTTTTCAATAATATCAAACTCAAAAATATATTGAAATCATGATGTTCTTACCTTGCTTAATTGACTTCAATCTTTAACTTGATTTTCTCTCTCCTCCAGCCCCTATTTCTTGAATCTAACTTGATATTCTAGCTCCCCATAGTCTCCTTGTCAATTTTATCTTTTGGTGGCTATGGAAATTCCTTTGATTTCTAAGTGAAAATGGTGGGTTTTTGGTGAAAGGACCAAATTGTAAAGAAAACAAAGCTTTCTTTCTTTCCCTCTCCTTCTCACGTTAATGCATGCAAAAATGGGGGGAATGGCTGGCTTTTCATCCTTCTTTCCACACATATATATACTAAATAAATTAATAATAATAAAATAATATCATTTAAAAAAATTAAATTAAAATATTAATAAACTAATATTTATTTATTTATTAATCTAAAATATCTCCAACATCATCATTATCTTCTAGATTTCTCTCTCTTCTAATTGACCATTTTACCCCTAATGATCTTTTAAAATTTCATCCTTGAGTCACCACTTAATTTGGTAAAATTGTGATTTAGTCCCTCAAACTTCTTCACCTTTTTCAATTTGGTCCCAATCCATCCATTTTTCTTAGTTTCTAGATTATTCCACCCTTAAAATATTTACACAATTGGTCCTTCAACTTTTTCATATTTACACTTTAACCCCTTAACTTTTAAGTATTTACTCTTGGATAACAAAACTTTTCTCACTTTTGCGATTTAATCCTTTCTTGAATTAATATGTTATAATATACTTCCCAATATTGCCATAACTCAAAATTACCCCTTTTTAGCACTTTATTTTCTTATTTTACTATATCAGAGATATTATCTTACTTTCCTTACTATAGAAATTTTCAGGGTATTACATTAATTGTGAAATGCAAGCTCGATTCCAATATAGAGTGTCGTATAGGAAAGCGTGGTGGGCGAAATAAATGGTCATGCAACAATTGTACGGCGACTGGGATGAGTCATACAATGAACTTCAGGGTTAGATATCAATGATTGTGGAGTACATCCTAGGAACTGTCGTGGGCTTGCAAACATTGCCTTATAGAGGCCTGAATGGACAATTGGAATTGGGGAGAAGAGTTTTCCATCGATTGTTCTGGACCTTCGATCTTAATGTTATGGAATTCTCCCATTGCAAACCGCTAGTGCAGGTTGATGCCATGTGGCTTTATGGAAAATACACGCAGATAATTCTGATTGCAGTTGCACAAGACGGTAATGAAAATGTACTACCGATCGCTTTCGCCATCGTGGAGTTGGAGAACTCCGAATCGTGGGCATATTTCATTCAGAACTTGCGAAAGCATGTTGTTAGGCAACACAACATTTGCATTATCTTTGACAGATCGAAGGGCCTTGTTGCTAAGATTCGGTAATCTGAGGTTCCGTGGAGGTTCGTCAACTGTATTTATCACATCACTGTCAACTTTCGCAATGAGTACAAGAACAAAAACTGACGCAAAAAAATCGTGAAAATGGGTAAAAATATCATATTTAAATTTGTATTTGTAAATATTTCGAGTCAATTTCCTGATTGGGATGGTAACGTGTTTTATCGGAATACATATGTAGGATACGAGCTGGAAGCACACCGATTCAGACATAAGTTGGCGAGGTTAGAGAATGATATGGCAGGGTCCAAACCTTCTCTTAGACAATGGTTAGGTAGCATGGAGCCATGGCAATGGGCTCAATGTTTTGACGAGGGGTACCGACGGTCATATGACGACCAACCTCGTTGAGACCGTTAACCCCGTCTTGAGGTGTACATATCACTTGCCAATTTCAGTGGTTTTTTCAGCCACATTTTACAGGCTGACAACCTTAATGCCAAAAATGGGGTTGAAACAAGCAAAATAGTTAAAGGCGGGACACATACACGTCGAAGATATCAAGGATGCCTTGAAAGAGAATGCTCAAAGGGTCCGGTCGATGATACAGAACTATATTCCCAAAACTTGAAAACTTTTAGAGTGATAGAGTACATCGATCGTCAGTCAGGGATCCCTCCGCGGTCCTACGGAGTTGATCTCAAAAACAAGCGGTGTGAGTGCGGATATTCCAAACACTACGTTACCCGTGTGCGCATGTGGTTACAGCATGTGCTATCTACAATTTGAATGTCAAGCAGTATATCGACGATGTGTACATGTCTGAACGTACGTTGCATATTTGGGGTAGCGAGTTCCTCGTATTAAGGGATATATCGACATGAGAAATGCAACCGCTTGTGTTCGAGATGTTGCAATGCTCGGTGCAGAATACGACATCCACAAGAACTGCACAATATAACATAATGAGTCAAGTCACATCACATACTGCGAGTGGATAATTTAAATCAACGTTACATAAAACCATATTAATATATATTACTTTCTCTCCGGCGGACCCCTCTATCATTTGGCGGTAAATGATTAATTTCTAGCTCACACCAATTCCTGGAGACATGGCCCATCTGAAATCGAAACAAACACGTTAGCACTTAAAATTGGGAAAATATTATCCATACTTATGATTCGTTAAATGTTAAGTATAATTTTGTTTTTACTTATTTACAAGTGGTCATAAATATGGTTGGTGCCTAATAGCCGCTAGAAACGGCATCCTATATAGAGCCCAGGACTGCAGTAGACCCAAACAACCAGCCATGTTACTAGCCCCATGTTTTGTTGCTCGGCAAAGCTCACGGTACAATATGACCAACATTGATGATCCCCAGGATGAGAGAAATCCTCTAATAGAGGCGAGTACTTTAAGTAGACCCTATTAAATGTGTTGTCCGGCATAAGTACCCCCCGATCAGTTGCATAATATAGGCTGAAGCAGTACACATCACCTCGTGCTCAGTGGCGGTGCTTGATAACTCCTTAAAATTTGCTTTCAACCATGCCAATGTCAAGCATGTGAAATTTTGTTCCCCGTCACTAGGGGACCGTCCAAGCAATCTGTGTCATAGTACTGAAGGTTCCAACACTTTACTTCGGCCCGTGATCACAGCACCGTCAACTCGTAAACTAAGTTGCATAGCGACGTCTTCCAATGTAATAGTGCACTCGCCGCACGGCATAATGAAGATGTGGGTCTCCGTACACCACCGCTCAACCAAGGTGGATATTAAGTTCGCCCTCAGGTCAAACCTTCAGATTAATGCGACATCCCCAAATCTCGTGAACTGTAAGTATGGCATGATCCGCTCATCCGAATCGTACTTGGGAAAATGAAACCGCGACCTCAAAACCCGATACCCATCCTGTATGGTAAAATTTTTATAAAAATATGATAAATCAATTATCTATATAATTTAAACATAAAATTATATATTGAAGAGTAAAATTGAAAGCTTGAGAAAACAAAAACATTACACTTATATTATACCAACGTAACCATTCTGAGTATTTTTTATTTAAGTTAAATTAAATGAGTAATAAAATATTAATAATAGAATGAATATTTTTCATAAATATTAATAATAACACGTAGATATCAAATGTGATTTCCAAATCTCTTTGAAGTTTAAGTATCATTAATTCTCTTTCATTATTATGCCCTAATCATAGTTAAGCATTAAAACAAAAGGCAACCATATAACTACAATAAGTACATCAAACAGAAAAAAAAAATAATGTCCTTAAAACACGTAAGTGGTATGGGTAAATATAAAAATAAAAAAAGACTTATTTTTATTGAATAAATATCTATAATAATACATGGAGTTTTACATATAATATAAACCAGGCATATTCAAACTCGAAAATTTATCTTACATACAAGAACTTTTATAAAAATTATATTCATTTGTTAAAGATAAATTTTATCGTAACTCTAATTATTTCGAGCTTGATTCAATCTGATTTGAACACTTATAATATGATATATAGATTAATTGAAGCCAAATTAATATATATTCCTAGTTTCCTCATGTGAATGCAATTTTTAATTTTTATTTAGGTGGGGTCAAATTAATGGAAGACAAATGTAACTTTTTGTACCCCACAAATGGTACCAAGCACAAAAACAATGCCAAATTAAGCAGAAAGGTCGTCATATTAAAAAAATTAAAATATAAATTTATGAATGTGTCATAAATTACAAATTTTATTATTAACACGAAGAGATCAGTTTCATGCAAAAAAAAGTTAAAAAGGGTTAATAACAACCAAATAGAGATCAGTTTCATGTAATCAAAACACGTTGAGTAAAGTAGCGCGGGTAAGAAAAAACGAGAAACTAAAAAGAAACTTTTTTTTATTTAATTTATAATTAATTTTACTGTTTCGTTGATCGTCAATGAAGTGTGATCTGTATTTACTCGAAAAGACATTTTGATATATGCATAATTTTTTTAAAAAATCACATAAATTAAATATAATTAATTATTATATTACAGTAACTATAAAATACAAAATATAAACTATAAATACCTTACGAGTTTTTTTTTCTCTTTTCTTCCTTCTCTTCTACAAAATACAAAATATTTGAAGGGAGACCAAAACTCCCCTTCTTAAATAGAGATGTTGGTTGTTCTTCTCCTCTTCTATTTCTTTTTCCTTTTCAAAACTAACAATTATAAACATTATAAACCTATTGACCAGTCACATTGCTGATGTTACTGACACAATATAACCAATCATGATATATATTTTTAATTCTTTAATATATATTTAAAAAAAGTTATAGTTTTTAACAAGTAAATCTTTTTTTTAATTTTTTTTTCAATCAATTCAACTTTCACTTTTTTTTCCTTTTTATTTTTTGATCCTCCGTTTTTTATTTCTATTAAAAATGTCCCTTTAATTTTCTTGATTTCATATTACATAAATTATTTACATGAAAATTATATTTCACAAAATAACTATCAATTTACATTATTCAAAAAAATATATTCTATAAAATATGATTTTACATTTCAAACATTCTAAATAGTTTCACTTAACTTACAATATATCATTTTACAACACGAACAATTTTCTCAATACTAAAAATAAATAAATGATTTTTTTCAAGACTGACAATATTGTGTCTTACAAACAAAACATAATTAAACATTTTTGTTCAAAACTGACATTATTCTATTTTACAAATTGAAAAATAAATTGTTTAACCATAACAAAAGCGACTTTCTCGGTGTTATTAAATTGTAGCTTGAATGTTGCCGATATTGATTATCTCACTCATGCGCTTCGATTTGTGATTCCTTTTAACCTTCAAACATCCCATTGACCTAGGGAATCCTAAATAATCCACCCGTTGTTTGTATAACCAATTTGAACCCGTTACCGAATAAATAATTGGCATCCGAAAATAACTATTAAATTTACCGGTGTCAAAGCTCCACCGGATTATCGTTAAACAAAACATACCTTCAAATTAAAAAAAAACGCAAATACATAAAAAAAAAAGCTTATCATATCTCTCCTATTCATCCTTTGACAAAGTATACTTTCGACTCAATTCATGTGTCATTGAGAGACTTATATATACAAATTTGGTCACGCCAAATAGAATGGCTCCACTAAATAAAATATTATTTTTAAAAATTTTAAATATAAAAAATAAATTAAAAAAGAACGCATTGGTGTCGCCATTTAAAATGGCTCCACCAAAAAAATATACATAAAATATTATAAAACAAATAATAAAAAAATAAAGAAAAACAAATAAAAAATAGAAAAATGACAAAAGGTAGTAGAGGCATTGGAATTTGGTGGCGCCAAATTATTTGGCTCCACTAGAAAAAGGAATATTTGTTTAAAACTCCCCATTTTTTCATCCTATTCATCCTCTAACAAAGTATAAGTATTTTTTTTTCAACTCAGATTCATGTGTCATTGAGAGGCTTATATATATAAATTTGGTCATGCCAAATAGAATGGCTCTACCAAATAAAATATTATATTTTAAAAATTTTAAATATAAAAAATAAATTAAAAAATATATTGGTGATGCCATTTAGAATGGCTCCACAAAAAAAATACATAAAATATTATAAAACAAGTAATAAACAAATAAAGAAAAACAAATAAAAAACAGAAAAAGGACAAATGTAGCAGAGGTGTTGGAATCTGGTGGCGCCAAAGTATTTGGCTCCACCAGAAAAAGGAATATTTGTTTAAAGCCCCCCCTTTTCATCACATTCATCCTCTAACAAAGTATAAGTAATTTTTTTCTTTCAACTTAGATTCATGTGTCATTGAGAGGCTTATATATATAAATTTGGTCACGCAAAATAAAATGGCTCTACCAAATAAAATATTATTTTTTAAAAATTTTAAATATAAAAAATAAATTTAAAAAAACGTATTGGTGACGTCATTTAGAATGGCTCCACCTAAAAAGTATACATAAAACATTATAAAACAAATAATAAACAAATAAAGAAAAACAAAAAAAAAGACAAAAGATAACAGAGGGGTTGAAATTTGGTGGCGGCAAATTATTTAGCTCCACCAGAAAAAGGAAAATTATATTATAAAATATTTAAAATAGTATAAAACAAATAATAAACACTTTAAAATAAATAAAATTTTAAAAAAAGTTTGAATAAACAAAGATTACAAAACATTTAAAATATAGATTTAAAATATTATAAAACAAATAATAAACAATTTTAAAAAAAAATAATAAACAAATAAAGAAAAACAAATAAAAAAACAAAAAAAAGGACAAAAGGTAGCAGAGGCGTTGGAACCTGCACCAAATTATTTAACTCCACCAGAAAAAAAAATTTGTTTAAAGCTCCCTCCATGTTTTCAAAAATTACAGTATTTTCCTAATATTTATACAGGTGGCGCCATTTTACATGGCTCCACCAAAAAATTGATTTTTTTTTCGATTGCTGATGTGGCATGTTAGTGGCGCCAAACACTTTGGCTCCACCAACTTATACTGTAAACTTTAAGTTATTTACATATTTTAACAAAAATAGGTCATTTGCGTAATTAATTAATTTTTTGAGTTAATTTTATAAAAAAAGCATGCAAAGTCACATCTCCAATCAAGGGTTCTTATCTGAGATTGATTCTCATGTATATGTGGGACGAAAGAGTTAACAAATGATGTCTCCTGAACATAGGTAAGAATAGATCAATATTATTTTAGGAAGTTCTAAAGTGAATTGAAAGCTCATTTCAGGCACAAACAACATAAGAAATCTAGCACAATATAAGGAGATGGATAATGCAAAGGGAAGACTCAATCAAGATCTAAGAGAAATGTATAGCTATGACAAAAGTGCAAATACAAAAGTGCAAGTTAGAAAGATAGAATAAGCAATCTCTTGCTTGATATTAGAGGTAGTTGAAGATGAAATCACTAGCGAATGAGGTCAACTTCTTGCAAACCAAGTAACGCGGTTCCAACAGAGGGTTTCACTCCAAAAGAGTTTAAGCATTGTCATCACATGGTGGAGTGAAACAATACCAATATATCAACATTTTGAATTGTTAGATTGATCATTTAGTCCGTAATTTTACGCAGATCGATGTTATTTCAATTCGAGATTGATTTTATCTCAATGTTAGTAAGACTTACTAGAAAATATTCAGATGTTCTTGGAAAATAATTAATTTGAAAAAGAAACCCCTTAAATTTTTTAGAAAATTATTTCAATTGGATGTTAATGGGGAAAATTTTAGCATGAGCTCCAAACTTATATAATCTTTTTAAATAGGAGAAGCCACTAGGCCCAAAAGGGGGTGGTTTGAGGCTATATAAAATGGGTCATGGGCCTTTCCACTCCTAATGACAAAACCTCAACCTTAAGACGCACCCGCTTAAGAGAAAAAAACAAGCTGTCCACCCAAAACCCTAACAATCAAGTGAGGTAGAGAGGGAGAAAGATGACGCAGAAAGGAAATCTGTTCAAGGGGCAAAAAAAGCAGAAAACAATCCCTCCCAATCGCCATGGAAAAGTTCCTCACATTCGCAAAGGTTTCTTGTTTACTTATATAACACTCTTAGCTTTTGTTTTTAAAATGTTTCGGTTCTATATATTTTAAAAAAAAAAATCGATTCTTTGCAGGTAAGAGAGTGGTCAAACCATCGAAGATGACAAAAGAGATGGACGCTGATCGAGTAAAGATTCAATTGTCTCTCTTTCCTTGCTCATTTTCTTTGAATCTATTGCTTGTTTCTGTTGTTTTGCAGTTTTATGAGCTGTTTGATTAAATTTAATTGAGATTGAATTAGTAGTTGCTTATAGTGCTTTTGTTTAGTCGTCGAGGTTCAATTTGCTAGCTGAGATTTATTTTGTTTTGCTGATTTTAGGTGCATCAGGTCACAATTATTAAATATTAGCAACGATTTTGTGGTTAAATTACCAATCCTATGGCACTCTGGATCAAATTCACTTGTATTAAAGAAAAACTGTGAGCTTGAATTCACCCTGATCTCTCACTTGTTCACTGTGTTTTGGTTCCGTCGTAGCAAAACTGTTGGCCACTGGAATTGGAAGGTTTTGACAACTATTTGCTTACTTCAGCTTATCTATGGGGCCTTATAATTGTTTCATTTTGATGCTGGGTCTACCCACTGTATCACATAAAATCTTTTTAATTTCGCTATCTACATGTGTAGTTCTTTATCTCGCTTGCTTGACTGAGTGTCCGGTTCTGTGCATACATGTAGGTTTGTTATTTAGTCTTTGACTTATGCTGAGCTTAGCCTAAATAGAATATAAGCTGGAGTTTGTTACGAGTATTTGTGTTAGTTGAAGATTTTAAGAATTTAAAGAGTATATGGGGGTCATTTGAGCTATATTTCTTTTTTCCAATGGAAGACTGGCATTGCACATCGTAATTATTGATTCATGAAGCTACATGCAGAGATATATTTTCTTTTCTTTCCACCGGATATACGTGTATTTCTTGGCACTGTGAATAACAGTGACAGAGTTTGCTAACAGTAACAGAGTCTCTTCTTTACTTGATGAGAGCAGGAGTTGACCAAGTTCATAAATCACTGCAATGAGATAAAAGCAGCCACCGTTGCTAACAAGGATGGAGGCCAACTAAGTATTGTGAAGCCACCTCCAGAATCTTCTGGTAATGTGAAGGAATAGCAATGATGCTTTGTCAAATAGGGCTCCAAGTTCTAACCCAAGAACCTTCAGCTTGGATTAGAGGAGATTTTTTCCCCAAGTAATGCAACCTAAACCAGCCTTTTTGTTTGAAGATCAATTCTGTTGTGAAATGTGTTTTTGATAAAATATAGTGTTTATCTTTTTGCGCTTCCATGGATAGATATGCTACTAGTTACTATGGATATTTAACTAAAATGCTTGGGTATAATAACTCAATTGAGGATAATAATGAAAGGGAAGTCAACATGTTCAGCTAACCAAGAAGCTAGCAGGCTAGGTCGAGAAATGGGAATGAAGGTGGTATCTTAGGACCAGTTTAGCATTGTTTCTCAGAAGTACTTTTGGGTCAAAATGCACTTTTGTGTAAAAGTTAAAATTTTCTGCTTCTGCATTTAGTAAAAAAAAGTGTTTTTGCAAAGCATTATTTTGTCCCGAAAGTACTTCTAAAAAGTTCAAAAACATTTTGTTTAGTAAAGTATTTATCTCAAAAGCGCTTTTTATCCCAAAAGTTCATCTGGGAGCAATATAAACCACTATTATTACAGGATTTACAATTAAGCTCAATAATAACGCCTCAGTTTTATTTAAGCCTTAAATTTGAAATCATAATTAGAGGGAAAATACTGGTATTCAGAACTAGAATATGAATTTAGATTTATATGGAAGTTAAAATGAGGGTTAATATGATTTTGACTTTTGAATTTGGTAATTAAGTTCACTTTGGTAGTTGTATGTTTTATTGGTCTATTTTGGTACTTGAATTTAACAATTAAGTTTATTTTGATCTATGAACTTAAAAAATTAATAAATTTTTAAATGATAATATAGTACAATTTGAAAGTGTTACATTTAATGTTTTAATAATCAGACCGGTTGAATAAATCAAACTATTAATTTTTTATTTGACTAGTTTAATTAATTCAATCATCAAACTAACAATAATTAAATTAATTGTTTTAAAAATCATAAAAATCTAAAAAAATAATTTTTTACTAAATTTGTTCAATTATTGATTTTTGTCTTTATTTTCAATTTTTACCTATTTCAAATAAATTTCAAGACAATTAGTTCAATCTTTTTGTTTGGACTTTTATATTGATCAATTCTTGGTTCACTCGATTCGGTTTTATATTATCAAATTTTGATTGAATTCAAATTCAAATATCAAAATAGATCTAGTTACAAGTCTCAATCTAAAGATCAAAATAAAAAATAAAAAGAAAGTATAGATATCGAAGTTTTGAAATAAAAAAATTATATTTTCAAGAGTTAAAAACTATATTATCTTTAAACAATAATACACGAATTTAGTTATTTTTGGTACAACTTGTGATTTGGACTTAACCAAAAGGTTAAAATGCGTAAATTTATTAAAGTATGTATAAAATAAATTGCTCATAATATCATAGACAAAAGACACCAATAACATTAAGGAGATGATGTCGGTGGTGCACTAATTATTATTTAAACAAAAGACATCAACAAGAAGATGATGTCGGTGGTGGACTAATTATTATTTACTCTTTTTTTTTTCATTTATTTTGAAGAATTTTTATTTTTTACAATGATTTTTATTCATTTTTTAATTATACTATTTTTATTTTATTTTATGAAAGAATATTACAAAACATATGGGTTAAATAATAAACAAAGATAATATCAATGTCAGTATTTTTGTTGGACTGTCCGAGTGTGTTTTCTATTTCCTTTTCCTTGACATATTTCAACTCAGGTTGGGGTTTTAACTAGTACTTATCCGGAATGAATCTGAAGGCAAATAGTGTTACGGGTATTGTCTTCTTATTATTCCAAGTATTTGGTTGGACGCCAAAGGCAACTGGACTCTGCACAGTGCACATCTCATCCCTACTCTCTAGTGATCATCACTTGATGTTGTCTGAAGAGTGCATGACTTGATACTTGATGATGATGATGATGATGATGATGATGATATTCAAGACAAAGGAAGCTTAAGATAATCCTCTTCCATTTCTCGGTTTCACTCAGATGGAAATTATTGTGTCTGGTGTTGCTGATGCTCTGCTCTCTGCTTGCTTCCGCTCCCTCTGTGAAACTCTGTTGTCCCCCGACTTCAATAAATTCTCACGGGAGGAGCAACTTGTAGCCGAATTGAATAAGTGGCAGAATTTGCTGCTTAAACTGAACGCCTCGCTTGAGGATGCCGAAGAAAAGCAAATCACAACTCGATCTGTCAAACTTTGGCTCGGGGACTTACAGGATGTTGCCTTTGATGCCGAAGATGTTGTTGACGAACTTGCCACCGAGGCTTTGCGGCGGAAACAAATGAAGCACACTCTGTCTTCACCAAGCACCACTAAGGTATGGAACTTCTTTCCATCTTGTTTCCGTGCTATCAATCCAAATGCTATTAAGTTTGATGGGAAGATGAAGTTCCGAATACAAGAAATTACTGCAAAGTTTGATGAGTTAGTGGCACGAAAGAATGATTTCAGTTTAGAAGAGATTGGTAGAGGGAGGTCTGAGAAAGTATTTCAGAGTTGCACCACTTCTCTTGTTGACGAGTCTCGTGTTTATGGTAGGACAAGTGATAAAGATGCCATTGTAAACTTGTTGATAGATGGCAGAGAGATGAATAAAGGTGATATTGGTGTGGTTTCCATTGTAGGTATGGGAGGAGTAGGTAAAACTACTCTTGCTCAGTTAGTTTATAAGGACGTGAGAATTAAGACTTCATTTGAGTTGAGAGCTTGGGTTTGTGTCTCTGAGGAATTTGATTTGCTGAGGGTGACAAAGACCTTGCTTCATGCTATTGGTTCTGATATTGGCGAGTTAAAGGATTTAAATTCACTTCAAGAGCAGCTAGAGAAGAAGCTGCTGGGAAGAACGTTTTTGATCATTTTAGATGACATGTGGAATGAGAATTATGAACTTTGGGATATTCTATGCAGACCCTTTGCAGCAGGGGCTGCTGGAAGTAAAATACTGGTCACAACTCGGAATGAACCAGTTGCAGCAGTTGTAGCTAACTGCAGGGGATACGCTTTGAAGGAACTGTCGTATGATGATTGTCTCTCAATATTAACTTCTCATGCTTTAGGAGCCAAAAATTTCGATGAATACCCGAATTTAAGATTGGTTGGCGAACAAATAGTGAAGAGATGCAAAGGGTTGCCACTTGTAGCTAACGCCTTGGGAGGTCTGCTTCGCACTAAAGTTAATGAGGGTGAATGGAAGGACATATTGATGAGCAAGATATGGGATTTGCCTGAAGAAAAAATTGACATAATGCCAGCTCTGAGGCTAAGCTATCTTCATCTTCCTTCCCATTTGAAACGATGCTTTGTTTATTGCGCTATATTTCCAAAGGACTATGAATTTGACAAGGATGAGCTGGTTCAATTGTGGGTGGCGGAGGGTTTCTTACAACAACCTAAAGGAGGGACACAAATGGAGGATTTAGGTTTGAAATGTTTTAATGAGTTACTCTCGCGATCATTTTTCCAGCAGTCAAACAGCAGCCAAACACGATTTGTGATGCATGACCTCATAAATGATTTAGCTAAATCTGTTTCTAGAGAAATATGCTTTAATTTTGAGGATATGGATATGCTTAAGAGTGATGAGTTATGCAGAGCTGTTGAAAAGTTTCGCTATTTAGCCTTCACTCGTGAACAGTACGACATCACAAAAAGATTTGAAGTCCTTTGTCGAATGAAGAAATTAAGAACGTTGATTGCATTACCAACTTGTATGCCTACTTGGGCTGCATGTTGCTATTTAAGTGGTGATGTCTTGCAGAATATGCTGCATAGGTTGAGATGCTTAAGAGTGCTATCCTTGAGTGGTTATTCCATCACTGAGCTACCCCATTCCATTGGTGATTTCAAGCAATTGCGCTACCTGAATTTGTCTCGCAGTAGAATTAAACAGTTACCTCAATCTGTGGGTTTTCTTCTCAACTTGCAAACCTTGAAATTGCAAGGGTGCGAGGAACTTACCAAGTTGCCACCCGTTATCCAAAATCTGGTGAGACTTCATGTTCTTGATCTTACCGGTACTAGTAATTTACAGGAGATGCCATTTAAGGTTGGAAATTTGAAGAATCTTCAGATTTTGTCCAAATTAATTGTAGACAAGGGCATTGGATCTGCTGTTAGTGAATTGAGGGGCTTGTTACATCTACGGGGGGAGCTCTCCATTTTGGGGTTGGAAAATGTTACAGATTTCCAAGATGTTAGCAATGCATATCTCAAGGACAAGGATGGTTTAACTGAGTTGAATTTGCAATGGAGCGATGAGTCCCTTAACTCCCAAAATGAGGAAGGTCAAATGCACGTTCTTGAAAGGCTGCTACCTCATAAAAATCTGGAGAAGCTGAGAATTCGGTTCTATGGTGGTAGAATGTTCCCTTCTTGGTTAGGTGATCCTTCATCGACTAACATAGCATTCTTAGAACTCTATAACTGCAGAAGGAGCACATCACTTCCATCACTTGGGAGACTGCCCTCACTAAAAAAATTGTCCATAATTGGAATGTGTAGATTGCAGAAGGTGGATGCTATGTTTTATGGACATGGTTCCCCATGTATTAAGCCTTTTCCATCACTGGAATTTCTACGGTTTAAGGATATGTTGGAATGGACATACTGGTCTTCTCCTATTCAAGCTAATGAAGACTTGGAAGAATTTCCTTGTCTCCGTGAGCTGGTGGTAGAGAATTGTCCCAACTTGGGTGGAATGTTACCTCCTCGTTTTCTTTCTCTTGTGAAACTTGTAATTAAGCGTTGCCCAAATTTAAAAGCTTCACCGATGAATTCCCCGTCTCTTAATGAGTTAAATGTGGAAGATTCCAATGAAGAGTTGCGGGGTAGCATTCTTCAGTATCCTCAAAACGGGGCTGTGCAGTTTCCAGGTTTCAGTTCCAACTGCATTGGATTAAAATCATTATGGAAAAAGGGTGCTATTTTGTGGAATATTGCTGCTCTTGAGCGTCTGAAAATTAAGGGATGTTCACAGTTTGTGCCATTGGCTGAAAATGAGTGTGTCTTTACATCTCTTAAGGATTTGCAAATTGAGGCATGTCCAAATCTTGCATGCTTTCCCCAGACAGGTTTCCTTCCCAAGTTAAAACATCTTAAGCTCAAAGATTGTCGGGGTCTAAAGTCTCTGCCAAGTACAATTATGATACATAATTGTCCTCTCGAAGAATTGGAGATTGAAAGTTGTCCCGCTCTCACATGCTTTCCAAGTGGCAGGTTACCTACCACACTTAGACGTTTAAAAATCAGGTTCTGTCAAGCTCTAATTTCTCTACCAAAGGGACTGATGCAGACTGATAACAGCTCGAGCAGCATATCTCATCTTGAGAACTTGGAGATCATTGATTGCCCTTCTCTCATTTCATTTCCAAAAGGCAAATTTCCCAGCAGCCTTAAAATACTTAAGATATGGAAAATATTTCATTTGGAATCCCTTTCAGATTGGATGCTGCCCAAAAATTCATCGCTTGAGTTCATTAGTATCATTGATTGCACGACCGTGGAAAGCATGCCTGAGTGCCTAAACAGTCTCACTCATCTGACGGAATTAAACTTACAAAGCTGTCCTGCTCTAAAATGCTTCCCAGAAATGGGCCTGCAACTTCCCAACCTCCGAAAATTTGAAGTCTGTGAGTGCAGTAGTCTCCGGTCCCTTCCTTCTCAGATGCTAAGGCTGACCTCTCTTCAATATCTAACAATTAGTGAGTGCCCTTGTCTTTTGTCCTTTCCAAAAGGTGGCTTGCCTTTGAACCTATTGGCTCTTGTGATCTGGAACTGTAAAAATCTTGAGCAGCCCATCTCAGAGTGGAACCTGCACAATCTAGTCTCTCTCAGGGATTTGACCATTGCTGGTGCACCAGATATGGTTTCCTTTCCAGATGAAATGCGTCCACTTCCCACAAGTCTAATGTATATATCTATATCAAGCCTTCATAATTTGCAATCTCTGTCTGAGGGGCTCCATAATCTGACCATGATTAAAGAGCTGGAAATCTGTGATTGTCCTAAGCTTCAACGGTTACCAAAGGCAGGCTTACCTGCAGAACTTGGAAGATTTTGTATCAGGGACTGTCAACTTCTAAAACAACGTTGTTTGAAGGATAAAGGGGCATATTGGCCTATGATAGCTCACATTCCTTGTCTGGAAATAGAAACTCCTGATGGTTAATGGTTGGATGTTGTAGCTTTTCCTTTCAATGATGATGGACTTTCTCTCTTGGCATGCAGGTTGGAAGATTAAGAAGCTGATTGAATTAAATCTACAATCAAGAAGGTTGGTCCGTACTTTAAAGAACAAGTGTGGTGATGATGGAAAAAAGTGGTCGAGGGAGGTGAAAAATATGGTGGTTGGAATAATTTCAGAGAGAATTCCAAGGCTCAAAAGGTTCTAAATGAAGCTTCTATCTCCCATTTGTAATCTCACCAAAGAAAGTCACAAAAGAGAATTGAAAGTTGCAAGATTCTAGGTAAGCAGCTGTTTACTTGCTCATGAAGCTCGGAGTTCATCGTTTCTGAAGATCAGAAGGTTCATCCGTAGCTTTCCCATCTCTTTCTAGATTTGTGGAGTTATGCTTCGCATTTTCGACCAAACGTTGTCCGTGACTTCGCAACGAGAAGAAAGCCCTTGTCCTAATGACGCATGACGACGTGCACTTCAAAGAATTTCAGCTTATAAATAGGCCTTAGTTACTTTAGGTTTAACATAACAGAAATATTTAGATTGAGCGATGTGCACTTCAAGGAATTTCAGCTTATAATAGGCCTTAGTTACTTTAGGTTTAACATAACAGAAATATTTAGATTGAGAGAAAGGGATTTTGTTTTTGGGCTTCGGGTTTTCATTTAATTTTCTCCTTTTTCGTACTCGTCTTTATTACAGTAAAATCTCTTTTTACCCGTAATTTTTTATTCTCTTTTGATTAGTTTTTTCCAATAAACTGTGTGTTCAATATTTTCGATTCCATTTTATTTAAAAAGATATTGCCTGAGCTTATACATCTAGGCCTAGGCATAGGGTTTCACTGAAAACAGGCAGGCAAGGTCAACCTATAGATCAGCAAATGCTAAATTTTGGTAACCTGGCGAAAGCTGTTACCACTTTATGACCAAACATACGTGTATATGCATATTATAGCTGATGCAATCACCAAATTTTAAAATCCTTTTACTTTATCCTTAAAAAACGAGCATTTCCAGCTTTTAATAGTTGTTTGGTTAAGCCGAAAACTAATTGCTATTCATTGAATAATTAAGAAGGAAACAACAATGGGATATAATAAAGAAACTACTTTTCTTAAACCTAATCAAGAAACTAGACAAATGGGGAGAGGAAATCAGATATATCTTGACGTGTCTGGAAGAGGTGTGCCAGCAAGAAAGTGTTTGATCAGTGAAAGTGCCCTCTTTGGTTGGTAGCTTGGCACTTGGTGCCCCGCCCCTCTTACGGTAGCAAGTGTTAAATCTCCCTTGTATACCTGAGTGTACCCTCCAACCTGCCATATAAATAGCAGCAAAGACAAATGTTAATGACTTTGTAAAGGAATCAAGCTCACGTTAACAGGAACTAGAGATGGTCTATGGCAAAACACAAGATTGTAAATTTTTTTACCTCTCCATCAAGGTACCAAGGATGCCACTTAGTTTTAATTGGAAGATTCATCTTCTGGATAGAGTACTTGGTTGAGGTTACTGGTATCCTTCCATCTATATCACCACTGCATTACATGCAACAAAATCAAAGACATACGTAATATAAGCCTATAATTGAATGTGTTAATTGCGGCATTCTGGTCAGTATCTGATTAGTGAAAATTGATCATCGATCATTACCTAAATATCCACACTCTCAGTCTGTTAGCCAGTAACTCCCGTAGAAGGGGAATGACTGTTGATGGGCTATCTCCCCATGTCGTGATGATGTTGCTGCAGGGTTCCCAACCATGGTCGAGTTTTGTTACATTGGCATGGATGGCCTCTTGCACATCAGCCCTGTTTAGATAAGCGTATACGTAATTGTCGCTGCATGGATCAAAATTCACCACCTAGACCAACCACGAAAAACTATTTCAGTTATACTACCTGTTGGCTAGATGTAGAAAAGCTTATAAATGCAAATACTGCACTAAAATTAGAAAGGAACCCCTCGGGCTTTTAGGACTAGCAGCTCAGGAATGATCATGTAGATGCATTTTCTATCAACTTTGACTTGTCCTTAACCCAAGCTTCTAAATGGTCTAAAAATAAAATTTTGAACTTGGCCGACATGGCCACATATGAACAATAGTTACTCAAAAACCTAGTGAGACTGACAGAAATTAGACTGCAAAAGCTTATTCCAACTGTTGTGTGGGTTGTTTTAGTCAACTTACAGAAGGCTCCTTGGGCTGGACTGTGAGGCTTGAATCGTGGCATAAGGGGGCGTAGATATTGTAAATATCAATGTTATAAGTATCCCTGTTAACCTCATCAGTGGCTGCATTGCATTCGGTACTGGACTCCGCGTCCATGTTATTCTCGGATTCAAGATTACAGTATTTTGAAATCCTGTACGCAGTTTCATCTGAAATGAGAGCATGACTCTTAAAGAAGTCATACATTCCTTTAACATCAGTTTCATCATTGATCACAGCATTCCCAATCTGAAATTCATGTTCAACACAATTAGGCTCGAATATAAAAAAAGAAAAATTGAAAGAGAAGGAAAAGGACAAGCAATGACATACTATGATCCCTTTGAGATTTATAAGGGTGGTGTTAGCCTTTTTGTTGTGTAGGAGAATGGTATGTGCAAGTTGAGGAACATAATGCCCCGCATAGCTTTCACCAGAGATATAAAAATCCCTTTCTTTGTATTCAGGAAACCTCTCCAACCAGTTTATCAAGAACACATAATTATCAACAACTGTTTTACTGTCACCACTTCTATCATAATCAGATGTTGTGTTGGAGTATGAAAATCCTACTCCAGCAGGCGACTCCAGAAACAAAACATTTGCAGCTGCATGCAATTATTAAGAAAATCAACTCTTTTTTCTTTTTCTTTTTAATGCCTGAAACTGAACTGCTAATAAAAGGTTATACCATGGTTCCATGAGTATCTATTTCTGTAAAGTGTTTTTCCATCGCTATGAACACGAAAGGGTCCAATCTCTTCCATTGCGCCGTAGGCTAGAGATGAACACCCGGGCCCTGATCACAATATATATAACAAATATATTCATATTAATCATCAAACTGCTCTTGTTTCATATAGAATAAAGTCAAACTGAAACCTTTTTTTCTTCTTTCTTTCTAAAATGCCAGAGTTTTGAAATCTAGTTTTAATTACAAGCAAAGTGCTTCAGAGCTGATGAACAACAGTAAAATCTAATAATTTAATCAGAACATGGCCATCACTTATTCTGCCAACTTGGGGTTCCATAAAAACTGTACTATCATAATAAAGAAAAAAAAAGACAACATATGGTAATAATATATATACATGTTGTCATGTCAACATCGATCCGTGTGATATGTTGTTAGAACACTCAACTTTTTATTTAATTCCACAATTGGTAAAACATGCATGCCGAGAAATCCTCCACAGGTACTGCAGTACACGGCCATCTCCGAAAAACTTGGTAGTTAACAGGCCAGGAAGATGTAGATATTACTTTTATAATAGGAACCATGCAATTTTTATTTTTATTTTTATTTTTATTTTCACATTCCATGATTAATTAATAGTAGCCTATGGTTATTAATAATTAGCTCCAACATAAGGAATGTGGCCTCATTATAGCAAGGAACTAAAGAGAGTGACAAAGAAAAAGGCAGGTAATTTGATTTAATGGAGACATAAAAATAAGATGTAGGATAAGTTGATAACCAAAACACTAGATTAATTGAAGAAGAGATGATTGGGGGCTTTAAACAAAATAAAAAGACAATGCAGAGCCTACCTCCATTAAGCCAAAGAAGAAGAGGCAAAGACTCCTTAGACTGCTGGGCCTCAACGAAATAATAGTACAGTGCACGACCTGCTTTTTTATCAACTGTTACGTACCCACCGTACTGTGAAAATCGGACATGAGGTTGACCAGGCAACTTTGGAATTCTATCTTTCTCTTTCATTTCTTCTTGTCCATGAATCCTGCTCTTGTTTATGTGGTGAATTGCCTTGAAAGGACTCTTATTAAGAACATGACTTCCCTTCATTTTGATCTCGTAAAGATGGCCAAGAGCTTCTGTTTGCTTCTTCCCATGGCTTGGAGCTACCATACATGAAACAATGAGGAAGAAAGCAACAAGGACAACAACATAACATTTCTTCTCCATTGCTTACTTTCTGTTGGAAAGACAAGGACGGGGCTCTCATTGTTTCAGATCCAAAAGTGGGTATTATTATATCATATCAAATGCCCAAGAATAATTGTTTTTAATGAATAAGATTTCAACAACCAGCAAGGTTTGAGGGTTTTTTTTTTTCAAAGAAATAGTAATCTCATCCAAACTATGGCATGATGCTTAGGCAACAATACATACAATCATGTTATGCCATGTGAGGGTAATTACAAAATAAAATAAAATTTGGTCAATCGATCAATGAACATGGAAGAGCAGCATGATTGAGACTTGTTCACATGATTAAGTTGAATAAATGTGATCCATAATAAAAACTAATTAAATAATAATCTATTGGTAATTGCAATTCTAGTTAAGCACCCTCTACAAAAATTAATATAGGTTAATTTGGGTTACAATTTGTAGATATGATTTGCTTTATTTTATTTATTAATTAATTTACACAGTAAAAGGAAATAGAGAGAGAATTGTAGGTAGATGAAGAATATAATTATAAATGAGACAAAATGTAAATCAAAGCCGGCCATGCATATATATTCTTTTATTATAAAGTAATAGATGTTATACAGTACAACTATAATAGTAATTAATTTTGATATTAACCTTGCTATTAAAATTCTTTTTCTCTTTGAACTTTATATAATGGCCTGATGGTTAAGAGTGTTTATTGTTTCAGGTGTGTCTTGAATTCGAGTTACGATAATCGTATTTGTTGTTCGAAACTTTTACCTTATTATTATAATTCAACAAAAATATATATATTCTGTAATGCCTAATTTTTACCCGGCCCCAAATAAATAAAATAAATACAGAGCCTGATTGCAAACAGGCCATAAGGGCCCAAAATGAAGTAAATAGAGGCCCAAAATTAGTCCCAGGCCCAAAGCAGTTTCAGAAACCCTAAGGTTATCTGGGGTAAGCCTTGCGCCGCAGCCGCCTCTCCCGTTCGCCTTCACCTGCAAGGAAACAAACAACAAAAGGAAAGAAAATCAAAGATTTGCAGATCAAACAGATTTTCTTTTGATTTTGGATTAGAATTTATTCTTATTTCGGCTATAAAAAGCCATAAACACACTGTAACGAGATCGGATTTTTTTCGAAATCAATAAAAGGGCCCTATTTTTACAAAACAAACGGAGACATAAGCGAATAAAGGTTGATACTTGCGTTTCTATTTTATTTTTCCGATTATATCTATGTATTTTATTATTTATATAAATAATATAAATATAAAAGGAAGGAAAAAACCTGTTTTCGAGCCTTAACCGCTGTGGATGGCCGAGGAAGTCGTCACCGAGGATTGACGACCGGAAGCCGAAAGGTTTCTCTGCTTTTAGGGGCTCTTTCTTTATTGTTTCGCAAGATTTAAGCCCGGATTCGGGCATAAGGGTGTTGAGAAGGCTAAAAGGGAGATTTTCCCTTTCCCGGCCACCGCAGACGGTGGTGCCGGCGCCGGAGATCGGCAGCCGGTGTGGTGGTCGGTAACCGTCCGATGACCGGCCAATGGCCAGAGGACAGAGGGGTTGAGAGAGTTTTAAAAGGTCTTTTTTTTTTCTTGAAAATGTTCTGAAATGATTTTTTTGGAGGAAGGGAAGCATATATACGATACCAAAACGGTGTCGTTTTGGAAAGCCTCCAGACGCACAAAATCATCGTCGTTTTGGGTGCCCGACCTAAGTCCGACCCGATCCACTTTAGGGTCCGCGTGTTTGTATGCGGAGGGGCAAATTGTGCTTTTAGCCCCTCCGCCTTTTAACATATTTTCAATTAGGTTTTTTTTTATTTTTTTTTTAAATTCGACCTTTAATTTATTTTAAATTCCAATTTAATCCTTTTGGAACGGCGCCGTTTTAGAGGAGAAGAGAAAATTGCCCTTCCAGCCCCTCTATGTAATTCGCGAGTTCAATTTGGTCCTCCAAACTTTATTTATTTGCGGATTCACCCCTGTTTTTTACTTGCGACCCAATTTAGTCCTTTTTTCCATATTTTTCTTAAAATCAGTATTTCTGATATTTCTTTTAAAATTATTATTATTTATATATATAAATATGTTTCTTTTGTAGGTATTTATACCTTAAAAAACTAATATTTTTCGTATATTTATAGACACATGTTTTATTTAATTAATTTTGATATTATTTTAAATTTATATATTTTTATGGGTACATGTATACATTTTTTTGTTTATTTCAATCATTTGTCTATTAATTTAGGATTACATATTTTTTATTATTATCTTGCCCATTTATTTGATATTTTACATGCTATTATTTTATTTATTTGTTCATATATTTGCATTATTTCTATGCTATCGTAGTATTTATTATTGCAATATATATTTAATGTAGCATAACATTACATTTTTTTACTCGATCTTTAAAATCAAACTTTTTCAAAATGGGGATAATGCTTGTATTTAGGGTTTTCAAGAAAATTGAGCCCTAACGTATTTGGTTCCGATTTTCTTCATTAAATCTAACATTCGAGCATTCTTCTTTAATCAAAAATAAGAGTTCATTATTGGGAATTCAACACGTTGTGTCCTAACGTATTGGATGTGACGCATTAATTTCTCGAAATAAAGATTCTTTTTTTTCTAAAAATAATAAAGGAAATATTCCGAGTTTGAGATTTTAGAGGAATCGTGCCCTAACGTATTGGGTGTGATTTCTTAAATCTTGGATAAGTGGATGTTCTTTTAAAGTAAAGGAAATATTCCGAGTTTGGGATTTTAGAGGAATCGTGCCCTAACGTATTGGGTGTGATTTCTTAAATCTTGGATAAGTGAATGTTCTTTTAAAGTTTTATTGCACTAGTATTTTGGCCCAATTCATTTTGTAGGAAATTAGAATGATGTGCCCTGACGCATTGGGTGTGGCATTTTTGCTTCTCTAAATTGAGAATGGTCTTAATACGCAACGTTTTAAGTTTTTTTTAAAGATTATATTTTCAAATTTTCGACATTAAGACATTAATTAATTAACTAGGTATCAATTTTTGGGCGTTACGAGGGTGCTAATCCTTCCTTGTACGTAACTGACTCCCGAACCCGTTTTCTAAACTTGTAGACCAAAGCTGTTTTTAGGTGATCCAATCACACCCTAATAAAAGATTGGTGGCGACTCCCAATTTTCATTTTTTTAAAGTCGACAACCTAAAACTTTAAAAAAAATGGTTTCGACAGCTTGGCGACTCCACTAGGGAATTTTTTTAAATAAGAGAGTCGAGCCGCAAAGTTGATTAATTTTTGTCTTATGGTCAAGAAAATATTTAAAAAAAAAACTCATGACATCCTTTTGCATTCATTATCTTCTTGTTTAAATATTATTTGCATTCTACATTTCATCAGTTGAACGTTTTTACCCTTTTAAGTGGGAGTGAGAAGCTATGCCTTCGTGAGGTTTTCACCTCCGTATAGGATAGTGGATCACTTTCGGGATACATCGGTACCTATGCCTTCGTGAGATTTTCATCTCCGTATAGTCATAGGGAAAATGTGTCCCCCTGAACCGAACTTGATTTATATGAGCCTATAATGAGTGAGGATCAATGAATCTGTTGGTTTGGGTACCTTTACTTTAGAGCCAAACCGCATATAATGAGCCTTAGAAGCTTGCCTTAGGTAGAACTACACTAAACCCTAATAGATGCCCTAATAAACGTTTTACTCTTCCTTGATTATATGCTTGTATTGGATACTGACTCTTGTGCTTTATTTTGTTTGCATGACATGGCATTTCATTTTATCATAAAAGGCGTCAGTTCAGATTCGGTTGCTAGATAGAAAGCTTAACATGGAAAAAGGGTTTCTTGATAAAGTAGAGGACAATGCGGCTGTCCGAACTTGGTCTGAAATAATGCAGCAAGAAAAGGGTGATAGCCTGGCCGATGGGTATGTATCGGAATTATGGGATTTTATTCGCATCAGTGTGGCTCAAAACAATTTGCAGGAGTTGAAAGAAATTTGGGATCAGAGGAACAATGATGTTAGGCAGTTATTTTACGACAATTTTAGGGACTTGCCTTATTTGCTTGATGTGAAGGTAGACAAACATTTGTTTCGAGCCCTCGCCCAGTTTTGGAATCCTGCTTACAGTTGCTTCACGTTTGGGAATCTCGATTTGGTACCTACGATACAGGAGTATGTGGCTTTACTCTGATGTTCAAAGTTTCAAGTGGATAGGGTCTACTCGAGAGCGGTGAATGTGCCAACCTTTTCAAAGAAGCTGATAGGAATAACAAGGATGAGTGAGCAGTAGGTCGCTGCACGAGTTAAGCAAAAGGGGGACAGTAAGTGCATTCCTTGGAGGAGCTTGAAGGATGCAATTCTCACTCACCCAGACGTAAGAAAGAGGTTAGATATCTTCGCTTTAAGTATATATGGCTTGGTTATCTTCCCTAAAGTCTTGGGGCATGTGGACGAAGCAGTCACCGATTTATTTGATCGGCTTGATAAGAAGGTTTCACCGATTCCAGTAATTTTGGCAGAAACCTTTAGGTCATTGAGTGCATGCTGAAGGACGGGTGATGGTAGATTTATCGGATGTGATCAGCTTCTACTCGTATGGTTTCACAGTCACTTTTGGAAGGTGGATAAAGTTTCGTATCGGGTCTTCTCTGAAAATTATTCACCACTAAAAGAGATAGTTGCTACGCCGAGGAGGGATGACATTTCGGAGGAAAAATGCATGGCAATCCTTCAAAATATTCAAGAGGAAGATGTTAAGTAGAGAGCTCCTTGGTTGCTTCCAGATGAGATCCTATATAAGTGTGGTAATTTCGATTGGGTACCTTTATTGGGTATTTGGGGAGCTGTCGGATATGCCTCATTATTGGTGCTAAGGCAATATAGGTCAAGGCAGTTTATACCTGCGACACAAGGGATAGTTGATTGTGAATTTTCATACAAAGATGATGGTTATAGAAAGAAGATTCAAGAAATGTCCAATGCGTGAAAACAGACTCGCCGAATAAAGAGGTTAGCTGTGGAGCCGATGACAACTCCTGAGTACTATGGATGGTGGGCTAGAAGGATTAATGATAACACACCTAAGTTAAATCATGAGGACAACCAGTCAATAGAAGAGCATTTGCGAGTCATCCCTTCGAAATTAGAAATTATAAGACGAGATTTTGAGAGGAAGAACGCGGATTTGGAGAAAAGGATAGAGCAAATAGAGGTGGAAAAGACGAACTTGAGATTGGACATAGATGTTCAGAAGCTTGAGAATGAAAAGTTGAAGAAAGAGAAAAATAAGGCTGATGAGGAACTGGGCAGTCTAAAGACGGATTATAAAAAGTTGCGTTTGTCAATAAGAACTGCTGGGCTGGGAAAGACATCAGAACAGTGGCGAGTAAAAATCCAAGAAGAAAAAGACAAGGCCGATAGGTAGGAACAGATATTTCAAGAGATGCAAAGGCGAAATGAGGCTTTAGAAAAGAGTTTGTCAGAAAGCCAGAAGGAAAATGGCGAATTAAAGGATAGAGTGATTGTGTTGAAAAGATCTCTTTGTCAGTATTGAAGCCGAAACTCTACAATAGAGTTAAAAGTAAGCTTAAGCAAGATTGACGAAATGAAGAAAAGAATCGAAGAGCTAGAAACGGTGCTGCAAAATTGTGAGATCCAGATCAAGCACTTGAAAGTAAACGAAAATTGTAATAATGAACAACTCCACCACTTTCAGAGTCAAGTTAGGAGCAGAGATCATCTTATCGAGGAAGCTGTGGTCCAGATTCGAGAAGTAGCTGATCATATACAGACTTTAGCAGTACAGGCTGACACGCTGAGTGTGAAGTATGAATTAGAATCGGATCGGGGGCAGGAATTAGCTTTGTTACTTAGGAAGATTAGAATTTTGGTTACTAGGGCAAGGTCTTATTTGTAATTCGCTTTATGTAAAGGAATTTGCTTTCTAGTAAGGTTTTTTTATATGGAATTGAATCAAAATTGACGTCTTTTTGCATTCATGCATTGCATTACTTCATATGCATTTAAAAACATTAAACGATTCTAATTAATTCAAATCACTCCTCAGATAATTTGGAAACCAACCAATCAACCGAACACCGTTATGGTACTCGATCGAAAACTAGAGACATGGACCAAAGGCTAGAACAGTTCCAGAAAGAAATGTAAGAGCAAATGAATGAGAAACTAGAGAAGATTCAACAAAAGATGATGGATAAAATAATGGAATCTCAGGGGAGTATGATGGCTAAGTTGACTCAGTTATTAACTGGGGGAATTGACAAAGGGAAGGGCTTGGTGCCCAACATTGCAGACAACGAGGGACCTGTTTATTCCGCAGGACTTACTTCTCAACAAACAGGGATATATCCGTGCAAATCCTCCATCACTATTAAGCCTCAAGACGATATTGAAACACCAATAAACTTTCAAGCTAGAGACAATTTTGCTAATCCTGTTATCCCAGACTTCGACGAGATGATCGAGAAAATGAATGATGAATTACCGAAACAGCTCAAGGAAAAATATAAATGGCTGGAGGAAAAACTTAGAGCGATAGAAGATAATGAGAGCTACCATGGAATTGATGCTAGAGAATTAAGCTTGGTTCCAGGTTTAGTACTTCCTCACAAGTTCAAAATGCCAGAGTTCGAGAAGTACAACGGAACTAGTAGCTCCAAAGCTCATATTACTATGTTCTGCAGGAGGATGACTGGATATGTTAATAATGACCAGTTACAGATACATTGCTTTCAGGATAGCCTCGCAGGGGCTGCATCCAAATGGTACAATCAACTGAGCCGTACCCAGGTTAATTCATGGAGAGATCTAGCACAGACATTCTTAAAATAGTACAGCCATGTGACTGACATGGTACCTGATAGAATTACTCTGCAGAACATGGAGAAGAAGTCTGGTGAAAGTTTCAGTCAGTACGCACAGAGATGGAGGGAGGTTGCTGTCTAAGTTCAGCCATCTCTTCTAGAAAGAGAGATGACGATGCTTTTCGTTAATACATTGAAGGCCTCATTTATTACGCATCTGTTAGGGAGCTCTTCCAAAAGCTTTTCTGACATAATTATGAACGGGGAAATGATAGAAAATGCCATCAGAAGCGGAAAAATAGATGCTGGGGAAGGTAGCAGAAGGTCAGCTTCGAAAAAGAAGGAGAACGAGGTTAACAACACAAGTTCATATTCAAAAACGATTACAGTCAATCAACCGGCAAAGACGGCTGTTAACCAGCAGGGATCATCAAAGCAGAGATCTGACACAAGACAAAACACAGAAAAGCTTCAATTTACGCCAATTCCAATGTCGTATAAGGAGCTATATCAGAATTTATTCAATGCACATGTGGTTGCCCCTCACCACTTAAAACCCCTGCAACCTCTATACACCAAGTGGTACGATGCGAGCGCACAGTGCGATTATCACGCGAGAATTGTGGGGTATTCTATAGAACATTGTACGACGTTTAAGAAGCTGGTAGAAAGGCTTATAAGCATGGGTGTGGTTAAATTGGATGATTCGCCTAGTACAGAGAATCTGTTACCTAATCATAATGATAATGGAGTAAACATGATAGGTGGGAGCATGGGTAGAAAGATCAAGGAGGACATATCAGAGGTGAAAATTCCTTTGAGGTGGGTCTGGAAAAATATGGTAAGAAGAGGATTGATCGTCTCAAGTTTAAAGAGAAGCTTCGAAAGAGTGGAAAATTACTGTGAGTTCCATCACGAGGAGGGACATGAAATCCAGGAATGCGCAGAATTCAGAGCCTTGGTTCAAGACCTGATGGATAATAAGGAGATGGAATTTTATGAAGAAGTTAAAGAGGAGGGGAG
Organism: Gossypium hirsutum; assembly: GCF_007990345.1. Taxonomy (NCBI): domain Eukaryota; kingdom Viridiplantae; phylum Streptophyta; class Magnoliopsida; order Malvales; family Malvaceae; genus Gossypium; species Gossypium hirsutum. The sequence goes on along the minus strand of NC_053448.1, from coordinate 38,808,241 downwards.
TATTTGCACATCGGAGTCTTTGAAGGTTCCAAGAGTAATGCAGCCTGTGGTCATTATCTCGCGACCCAAAAAGGATGAGGTGAGAATACTAGCAATGCCAAAGATCATAATAAAGAAACCTGCAACCTTTCCTTACCAAGACGCAAGAAGGTTCCATGGAGCTACGAGTGCAATATAACTGTCCCAGGAAAAGAGACTGCAAAGGGCCAGTTTGTGAGGGCCAATCCAGAATCTATGAAAGAGGCCATAATAGGGGAACAAAAAGGGAAAATAGCTGAGCCAGTGAAGGAGGAAGAAGCTGTGGAATTCCTCAAATTTTTAAAGAATAGTGTGTACAATGTCGTCGAGCAGTTGCATCAACAATCAGCCTGCATATTTGTACTGTCATTACTCTTGAATTCAGAAGTACATCGAAACGCGTTGATGAAGATGCTAAATGAGACCTATGTGTCCAAGGATATTTTTGTCAGTAAGCTAGATCGATTGGTCAATAATATTAGTGCTGATAATTTCATATTTTTCAATGATGATGAGATACTTCCTGGGGGCATGGGATCTACCAAAGCTTTGCATATTACTGCACGATGTAAGGGGCATATTTTGCCGGAGTATTGATTGACAATGGATCAGCTTTGAACGTACTGCCATTATTCACGCTTAACGGGCTACTCATAGACAGTTCGCACATGAAAATGTGTCAAAATATAGTGAGGGCGTTTGACGGTACAGAAAGGAATGTCATGGGAAGAATTAAGATACCCTTACTGATTGGCCCAACAATCTATGAGGTAGATTTTATTGTGATGGACATCAAACCTTCCTATAATTATTTATTAGGAAGGCCATGGATACATTCGGCAGGGGCAGTACCGTCATCATTACACCAGATGTTGAAGATAGTGTCAGATGGTTGGCTAGTGACAATAAAAGCCGAAGATGATATAATAGCAACTGTATCCAATGAGACGCCATACGTAGAAACCAATGACGAGTCAATAGAGTGCTCATTTCGATCTTTGGAGTTTGTAAATGCTGCATTTGTTCCTGAAGAGAGCAAAATTTTGGTGCCAAAATTATCCAAAACTACAGAGATGGGTTTACAGTTGTTGGTGGGAAGAGAAGCTTTACCCGGAAGAAGGCTAGGGAGATATCTTCAAGGGAAGACTGAGGTTCCGATGCTGAAAGAAAAGTAGGATAACTTTGGCTTAGGATACAAGCCAGATAGAGGACAGAAAAGGAAGGAGATAGAGAGAAGGCAGGAAAGAAGAAGGACGCGTTTAAATGGGGAGGAAGCTAAGTAGGAGCCAATGATAATTCCCCACATATCTAAAACTTTCATATCTGGAGGAGTTATTCATCAGGAGAGTAGGAAATCAGTTGAGGAAAGCATCGAGGAGACGTTGGGAAATATGCATATTAATACCATTTATGAGCATGAGAATGAAGAGAGAAATTTGTTAGACATTCGTCCTTATGAGCCTGGGAGTGTTCTAGAAAATTGGACTGCGGAAGAAATACCTAAAGTCTTTAGAACTGTTTCAGAGTAATATTCAGAACAAACTTGTTGTTTTAGCCTAGAAATAACAAGAATTCTTTTGTGAAATAGGCTTATGTTTAAAAATCATTATTTTAATAAAATACATCTTTGCAATTGTTTCGAGTAAATATTCTTTCATTCTTCCCATACGCCTAAATATATTCTTTCATTACATAAATAATTGTACATAAATTCATACATTATTTTGTAACAATAATAGGTCTCTGTGTATCAATGACATGAATGACACTGCTACGAGCTCAGAGTGCCCTTTTGAACGAAACGCGTGTTTAGAGGGATCGCGTGACTTTGAAGGTGATGAAGAAGGCGATTTATCTTTAGACTTGTTGAGGATGGTGGAACAAGAGGAAAAACAAATCCTACCTCACAAAGAGTCAATAGAAGTTGTGAGCTTGGAAAAAGGGAAGGAGGTGAAAATTGGAATTGAAATTCTCGCAAAGACAAGACGAGACCTCATTGAATTACTCTATGAATTCAAAGATGTCTTCGCATGGTCATACCAGGATATGCCTGGATTGAGTGCTGATATTGTAGTTCATTGCCTACCCATAAAAGAAGATTGCAAACCAGTTCAACAGAAGCTCAGAAGAATGAGGCCTGATATCGTGCTCAAAATAAAAGAAGAGGTTAAGAAACAGTTTGATGCTGGTTTTTTACAGGAGGTCAAATATTCTGAGTGGGTAGCCAATATCGTCCCAGTCCTTAAAAAAGATGGAAAAGTACGAATGTGCGTGGATTACAGGGATTTGAACGAGGCAAGTCCAAAGGACAATTTCCCATTGCCACATATTGATACGCTGGTGGATAATACGGCGGGATTTTTGCTGTTTTCTTTTATGGATGGGTTATCAGGATACAATCAGATAAAGATGCACCCGGAAGATATGGGAAAGACTACGTTCATTACTTTATGGGGAACGTTCTGCTATAAGGTGATGCCATTCGGATTAAAGAACGCGGGAGCAACATATCAGAGAGCCATGGTAGCCTTGTTCCATGACATGATGCATAAAGAAATTGAGGTGTATGTTGATTATATGATTGCCAAATCCAGAACAGAGGAGGAACATGTGCAGGTCCTGAAAAAATTATTCTTAAGATTAAGGAAGTTTCAGCTCAAGCTTAATTCGACAAAGCGCACTTTCGGAGCCAGGTCAGGAAAATTGTTGGGCTTTATAGTTAGTGAAAAAGGAATTGAGATTGATCCAGACAAGGTCAAGGCAATATGAGATCTATCGCCACCACGTACCCAGAAAGAAGTTTGAGGTTTCTTAGGAAGACTGAATTACATTGCTCGGTTCATTTCACAGTTGACCGAGAAATGTGATCCCATATTTCGCCTTTTGAAGAAACATAATCCTGACGTCTGGAGTGAAGAATGTCAGAAAACCTTTGAAAAGATAAAGCAATACTTATCCAATACCCTAATTTTGTCACCACCCAGCCCAGATAGACCCTTGATTTTGTATTTAACGGTGTTCAACAACTCCATGGGATGCGTGCTGGGTCAACATGATGCGACTGGAAAGAAGGAAAAGGTGATTTACTATCTCAGTAAGAAATTCACTGATTGTGAGATGAGATATTCGCCTATTGAAAAATTGTGTTGTGCCTTGATTTAGACGACCAAAAGGTTGAGGCAATACTTACTCTATCATACGACTTGGGTAATTTCAAAATTAGATCCTTTGAAGTATATGATGGAGTCAACAGCATTGAATGGAAGAATGGCTAGATGGAAAATCTTGCTCTCTGAGTTTAATATCGTATACGTAAGTTAGAAGGCCGTCAAGGGAAGTACGATAGCAGATTTCTTGGCTAGTAGGGCTCTGGAAGAATATGAGCCTCTAGACTTTGATTTCCCAAATGAAGATTTGATGTATGTGGCGAATGCTGAAGAAGATCCCCAAGAGAATCATTCTTGGAGATTAAACTTTGACGGAGCATCGAATGCATTAGGCAATGGGATTGGGGCAGTCCTGGTGTCTCCGAATGGAGATTATCATCCTTTCACTAGTAACTTAGACTTTGATTGTACTAATAACATGGCTGAGTATGAAGCTTGCATCATGGGTATAAGGGCAACCATAGAACGAAAAATTAAGACATTAGAGGTGTACGGAGACTCAGCATTGATAATATACCAGCTAAGAGGGGAATGGGAAACGAGGGATCCTAAATTGATCCGTTATCGGAGATTGGTTTTGGGATTGATCGAAGAGTTTGACAACATTACCTTCTGTTATCTCCCACGAGAAGAAAATCAGATGGCAGATGCTCTTGCTACTTTAGCTTCCATGATTAAAGTGAATCAGTTGGAGGACATGAAGCCCATTCCAATTAGTATTTATGAGATCCCAGCCCACTGCTACAGCATTGAAGAAGTGGAGAATGATAAGTCCCTGGTACCAAGATATTTTGCTATATGTAAAGAATCGCGAATATCCTGATCAGGCAATGGAGAATGATAATAGGACATTGAGGAGACTAGCTATTGACTATGTCTTAGATGGGGAGATCCTATACAAAAGGGGAAATGATCGAGTACTGTTAAGATGCGTGGACGCTATAGAGGCTAAGAAATTTTAGAAGAAGTCCATGAAGGTATTTGTGGAACGCACACTAATGGATTCACCATGGCTAGACAGATTATGAGATTCGGGTATTACTGGTCCACTATGAAAGGAATTGCATCAATCATGCCAAGAAATTTTATAAATACCAAATTTATGGGGATAAAATACACGCACCTCCTTCTCCTCTTCATGTTATGACTTCTTCATGGCCTTTCTCCATATGGGGTATGGACGCCATTAGACCAATATCACCGAAAGCTTCTAATAGACATCGTTTCATTTTTGTGGTTATTGACTATTTCACTAAGTGGCTAGAAGCAGCCTCATATGCTAATGTCACGAAGTCAGCAGTCAGTAGGTTTTTGAAGAAGGAGATCATATGTCGATATGGAATGCCTGAAAGGATCATATCTGACAATGCGTTGAATCTGAATAATAGCATGATAGCGGAAGTCTGCGATCAGTTCAACATTAGACACCATAATTCATCACCGTATCGCCCGAAAATGAATGGTGTAGTGGAAGCGGCGAATAAAAATATCAAGAAAATCGTGGCAAAAATGGCTGAAACTTACAAAGATTGGCATGAGAAGTTACCTTTCACTCTTCTTGCTTAACGAACATCTATCTGGACTTCTACTGGGGCAACACCTTTTTCGTTGGTTTATGAAATAGAGGCAGTGTTACCCATTGAGGTTAAAATTCCTTCTCTTCAAGTTTTGGCCGAATTAAAATTAGATGAGGCCGAATGGATCCAACCTCAGTATGATCAACTGAACCTGATTGAAGAGAAAAGATTAAAAGCCATTCGTCATGGCCAAATGTATCAGAAGGGAATATGCGAGCTTATAATAAGAAGGTTCGTCCTAGAGAATTTCATGAAGGGGATTTGGTTCTGAAAAAGATCCTCCCTTTACAAAAGGATTTCAGAGGGAAATGGATGCCAAACTGAGAAGGACCTTATGTTGTAAAAAAGGCTTTTTCCGGAGGCGCTTTGATTTTGAGTGAAATGGATGGCAAAAATCTTCCGAATCTTATAAATTCAGACTCGGTTAAGAAATATTTCACTTGAATAAAGGGAGGAATCAAGTGAAAACCCGCAAAGGGTGCTCTGATTTCCAAAAAAATAGGAGAGGCCAAGGTGAAAACTCGAAAAGGGCACCTTAAGACCAAAGGGGGTTTGAGTTGAAATCCTGAAAAGGACGGCTCAAACATTGTCAGATTGGGGGCATATGGTGATCTTGCTTCGCTAAAGTCAACAATAAAAAGATGTACGACGTTTTGGGGGCATTGACAAAGTACTGTAGATCCCCTAAACACATGTTAAGTTCAGAATGGTTCTTGCCTTGGACGGAGAAGTTCAAGCGGCGATATCCAAGCACCTAACCTTCATAATATTTGTGTCAAGATTGTTGGTTCTTGTAAAAACTTCATTCTTCGCTGTTCTTGAATACTTTTTTCTTTCAGGACACTTACTATCAATAAATTCTTGAATTAATTCATCTCTTACTTAGTATTTTTTATTTTTGCGCAAACATGTCGCATTAGAATAATGATTGATGGACTAATAAACTTTCACAAAAGAAGTTTTGTATATTACTTTGGGAATTTCTAAATAATTTAGTAACCTGAAACAGGACTATTGGTTAGAATGCTCCAAGATTCAAAAGTCTAAATTAAGACCGCCTTTTCAGATTTGGATAGTGAATGAGACAGCAGGAAGTCTGGAGGGGGGTAGGAAGAAATCCCCTATGGAAAGAAAGCTCTTCATTTGGGCATGAGCATTTGATAAGACACCCTGAGAATGGTGTAAGAAAATTTCATAATCTATATCCTTGAATTACGATAGGAGAAGATTGAGAAGAGTCAAATTTTCCTACTCTTAAGTTACGGCGGAAGGAATGTAGATAAATTCTGCCTTCTAAAGGGTTGTGCTTTAAAAGTGCACAATTGAGGCAATTTGATTAAGTATTTCTTTGGAGATATCAGCCAAGCAAAAAGCATCAGCGACAAAGCAGAAATGATAATTCTCGAAAAATGACATTTTGCATGCATTCAAATGTCATTCATACACGTCTAGTTAGGAAAATTTGATTCATTCTGATCATGACATCCTAATCTCTAGGCATAATTAAGTTCATAGAACATATTTTTACAGGTCATGTTCCCTAGAGAACAGATCGGTAACCAGTAGTCTTATCTCCCTGAAGTTACAGTAGAGCAGATCGAAGACGGCGAATCTTATCTTTCCAAGATAGTGGGAAGCAGATTTAAGACACCAAGCCTTATCTCCCTGAGCAGTAGCGGAGAAGGTTGAAGATTATAGATCTTATCTCCCTAAGCAGTAGTGGAGCAGATCGAAGACGGTGAATCTTATCTTTCCAAGATAGTGGGAAGCAGATTTAAGCCACCAAGCCTTATCTTCCTGAGCAGCAGCAGAGAAGGATGAAGATTATAGATCTTATCTTCCTAAGTTGCAGTGGAGCAGATCGAAGACGGCAAATCTTATCTTTCCAAGATAGTGGGAAGCAGATTAAAGCCACCAAGCCTTGTCTCCCTAAGCAGCAGTGGAGAAGGTTGAAGCTACAAGTCTTATCTCCCTAAAGTTGCAGAGGAGTAGATTAAAACACTAATTCCTATACCTCTGAAGATGTAGTAGGAAGGAATGAGGTTACTTGAAGAAGAAGAATACCAAGATCCAGAATGACCGGGCAAAATCGGGCGTTTTAAAGTCTTTGCTCCGTTCCCGTTACACGATAACGAGCAAAGAAGGGCAGCTGTAATGCCTAATTTTTACCCGACCCCAAATAAATAAAATAAATACAGAACCCAATTGTAAACAGGCCATAAAGGCCCAAAATGAAGTAAACAAAGGCCCAAAATTAGTCCCAGGCCCAAAGCAGTTTCAGAAACCCTAGGGTTTCTGGGGTAAGCCTTATGCCGCAGCCGCCTCTCCCGTTCGCCTTCACCTGCAAGGAAACAAACAACAAAAGGAAAGAAAACCAAAGATTTGCAGATCAAACATATTTTTTTTTGATTTTGAATTAGATTTATTCTTATTTCGGCTATAAAAAGCCATAAACACACTATAACGGGATCGGATTTTTTTTGAAATCAATAAAAAGGGCCCTATTTTTACAACACAAATGGAGACATAAGCGAATAAAGGTTGATACTTGCGTTTCTATTTTATTTTTCTGATTATATCTATTTATTTTATTATTTATATAAATAATATAAATATAAAAGGAAGGAAAAAACCTGTTTTCGAGCCCTAACCGCCGTGGATGGCCGAGGAAGTCGTCACCGAGGATTGACGACCGGAAGCCGAAAGGTTTCTCTACTTTTAGGGGCTCTTTCTTTATTGTTTCGCAAGAATTAAGCCCGGATTCGGGCATAAGGGTGTTGAGAAAGCTAAAAGGGAGATTTTCCCTTTTCTCGGCCACCGCAGACGGTGGTGCTGGCGCCGGAGATCGGCGGCCGGTACGGTGGTCGGTAACCGTCCGATGACCGGCCAATGGCCGGAGGACAGAGGGGTTGAGAGAGTTTTAAAAGTTTTTTTTTTGTTTTTTTTTTAAATGTTCTGAAATGATTTTTTTGGAGGAATGGAGGCATATATACGGTACCAAAACGGTGCCGTTTTGGAAAGCCTCCAGACGCACAAAAATGTCATCGTTTTGAGTGCTCGGCCCGAGTCTGACCCGATCCACTTTAGGGTCCGTGTGTTTTTATGCGGAGAGGCAAATTACGCTTTTAGCCCCTCCGCCTTTTAACATATTTTCAATTCGGTTTTTTATTTTTTTTTAAATTCGACCTTTAATTTATTTTAAATTCCAATTTAATCCTTTTGGAACGGCGCCGTTTTAGAGGAGAAGGGAAAATTGCCCTTCTAGCCCCTCTATGTAATTCACGCATTCAATTTGGTCCTCCAGACTTTATCTATTTGCGGATTCACCCCTGTTTTTTTTTACTTGCGACCCAATTTAGTCCTTTTTTCCATATTTTTCTTAAAATCAGTATTTCTGATATTTTTTTTAAAATTATTATTATTTATATATATAAATATGTTTCTTTTGTAGGTAAATATACCTTAAAAAACTAATATTTTTCGTATATTTATAGACACATGTTTTATTTAATTAATTTTGATATTATTTTAAATTTATATATTTTTATGGGTACATGTATACATTTTTTTGTTTATTTCAATCATTTGTCTATTAATTTAGGATTACATATTTTTTATTATTATCTTGCCCATTTATTTGATATTTTGCATGCTATTATTTTATTTATTTGTTCATATATTTGCATTATTTCTATGCTATCGTAGTATTTATTATTGCAATATATATTTAATGTAGCATAACATTACATTTTTTACTCGATCTTTAAAATCAAACTTTTTCAAAATGGGGATAATGCTTGTATTTAGGGTTTTCAAGAAAATTGAGCCCTAACGTATTGGGTTCCGATTTTCTTCGTTAAATCTAACATTCGAGCATTCTTCTTTAATCAAAAATAAGAGTTCATTATTGGGAATTCAACACATTGTGTCCTAACGTATTGGATGTGACGCATTGATTTCTCGAAATGAAGATTCTTTTTTTTCTAAAAATAATAAAGGAAATATTCCGAGTTTGGGATTTTAGAGGAATCGTGTCCTAACGTATTGGGTGTGATTTCTTAAATCTTGGATAAGTGGATGTTCTTTTAAAGTAAAGGAAATATTCCGAGTTTGGAATTTTAGAGGAATCATGCCCTAATGTATTGGGTGTGGCATTTTTGCTTCTCTAAATTGAGAAGGGTCTTAATACGCAACGTTTTAAGTTTTTTTTAAAGATTATATTTTCAAATTTTCGACATTAAGACATTAATTAATTAACTAGGTACCAATTTTTGGGCGTTACGAGGGTGTTAATCCTTCCTCGTACGTAATTGACTCCCGAACCCGTTTTCTAAACTCGTAGACCAAAGCTGTTTTTAGGTGATCCAACCACACCCTAATGAAAGATTGGTGGCGACTCCCAATTTTCATTTTTTTAAAGTCGACAACCTAAAACTTTTAAAAAAATGGTTTGGACATATTCTTCTCTTGTTACTAGGAAACTTGAGATTTTATCTAATTACTTCTCTAACTTTGCTACTTTTTGTTCTTATAATATGCAAAACAAAAGTGAGTCGGCAGTAGCAATAAGGGCATGAAATTGTAGCATCCGCTGAAACCCCTCTCTACAATCGCAGCTCCTCTTTGTATAGCTACACACCGTCCTATCTGGGATCACAACGTGGTAGGGCAGCCGATATGATCCTGACTTAGGGTGAGTTTGGATGGGCAGTGCGTTTACCTGCGGTTAGTGTAAAAACAGCGGTGGCGGTGAGATTAGATACTGTAGCATGAGATAAAAAGTAAACTAAACGCACCGCACTGCACCCAATCGCCCATCCAAACCCACAGTTAGAAAAAAAAATTTCCTTGTTTTTCTTTTGAAACATATGAAATTTAATTTTTTTTGAGTTTAAACTTAAAATTTAATATATTTATTTATTGAAAGTTAAAGAGTATTTTTATAAATATCATACAATGGAATGGGACGAATTTACCTAAAATTCAACGCACCTCGAGCCCAATTTTTCAAAAAGAAAAATTCGGGTGAATTCGAAAGTAGTCAGATTCGCTGGTACTACTTCAAATCCTTCTTTGCCAATTGCCCACTTGCAATATTGTTCAGACTTGCTTTGTTTTGTTTTTGTATTTGATTTTCTTAAGTCCAAACTGTCCTAAAACCTATCCAGTGTGTCTACCATGACCATCCCCACCTCATAGAAACAATACCAAGCAATATTCATATGTCAACCTAAGCTAACAATTGGTTTGATTCGATAATATCTTCGGAAATGGGCTAAAGGATTGTTCCCATACATGAGTGAAAAAATAGAGCAGACTCAGGAATGTAGCCACCCACCCGTACCATGTTATTGGGCTGCCTTCACTCCATGGAAATTCAATTTGAATACTATTCTAAAGCCTTTATTCAGATCAGAAGCTTCAACATGGGTCAATATGGGCCTTCTTCAACCAATCACAACCATCTTTTAGCCGACGAACACCATAATATAAAATCATAAGGTGAAGCCGGATACGCAGAAAAGCGCATCTCAGAAGCATACTTGATAGCGCTGGCACTACACTTTCCTCCATCCTTCCAGCCTCAGCCAGGATTGCTTCCAACCCCAAAAGCCGCGTTGGATAAACATTTATATTTATTGAATTCTAAGCACATTGATTACGCCGTCGCCAAAATTGATACCTTCTTCTTGGGTTCGAATTTTCAATGGTACAGAAAGCAGTGCAGCACACGCCTCTTCTGTCTAGCTAATGCAATTAAGCAAAACCCCTTCTCTTGCGTTAATAAATAAAAGCTTACCACCCTCTTAGCTCATCAGGACAAGTTGTTTTTGTGTTAGGCAATGCTACTCTTGGTTGAAAAGCTTACCAAATTATACTCCAAGCTGGAGAACCGCTAGAGGTGCTCATGGGCCGGGCCGGGTTCGGGCCGGGCCCATAAAAAATTTCAGCACGGCCCGAAATATGGGCCTAAAATTTTGCCCAAGCCCGGCCCGGGAAAAAATCATAAGCTCGGGCCCAGCCCTATCCGGCTCATTTTTTTAATAAATACCAAATATTTATTTTAAAAATTAAAAAAAGTATTTTAAAAATATTTTAAAATTAAAAAAATTTAAAAAGTATTTTAAAAATATTTTAAAATTAAAAATAATAAAAAAAGTATTTTAAAAATTTTAAAAATTTAAAAAATAAATATATTTATTATATTGGGCTGGACCAGGCCGGGCCTGGGCCAAAAAAGTGGTGCCCGAGGTCCTGCCCGTTTTCTAAACGGGCCTCGTTTTTTTGCCCAAGCCCATATTTCGGGCCTATATTTTTACCCAAACCCTCCCATATTTCGGGCGGGCCGTCGGGCCGGGTGAGCACCTCTAAGAACCACCGCCAACAATCAGAGGCAGATGTTTTGTTAGCTGCTGTACGGGATTTTCGATCTGATGTTTCCAATTGCCATGAATTTAAAACTTGGATTAGAAATCTCGTCCTTCTTATGGATTCAACAATGTTATGAGCTCCTATCACTTATCAACACCGCATTTGCAAAGCTAGTTGTGGACATAGACTACTATTGTAACACCCCTAACCTGTATACGTTGATAAATTAGGGTTACGAGGCGTTACCTGACAAAACACAACTTAACACAGACATTCAGTAGAATTCAAAAATTTTACATCTATGTTAAATTAGTGAAATATTAAGTAAGTATAATTATAAATTCTACTTTAACCTTTTATAACAAAACATAACATTTCTGTTCAGTTAAACCATAAGAAAAATAAGCTAATTTCGTATGGCTATTAATTATATATATACAGTACATTAAAGTACGACTCCCAAAATATTATCTAGCCTATACATATAACCAAAATCATATATATATATCAAATGCATATAATCACTTAATTTAACAGATTCACCGGCGCTTAGCCTGCAAGGCTTATAGCCTAATTCAGATCACCGGCACTTAGCCTACTAGGTTTATAACCTGATTCAGAACCTGATTCAGATCACCGGCACTTAGCCTGCTAGGTTTATAACCTGATTCAGATCACCAGCACTTAGCCTGCTAGGTTTATAACCTGATTCAGATCACCGGCACTTAGCCTGCTAGACGTATAGTCTGAATAATTTCACTGGCAATAAATCCGATTGGTACTGAGCTTTAACAAAAGAATCTCAATTCACAGAAGTTGTATTTCATATTTGTATATAAAATCCACATAAAATTCAGTTCAATATTCATAACTTATATCTTTAAAACACATGGACATATATAAATCCCAATCATCAAATCTAACTTAAATAATTCAATAATTCAACCGAAACACATTTATATATATAACCTCATACTTTAGATTCCACTACTAATATCATAAGATTTAACTTATAATATACTATGTACTTTTAACATTTGAATTCCATATATATCTATATAATTTCATATACCATTTCAATACAAGATCTTATACATGTACATATATACATATTCGAATCTAACAAGTATATATTACTCTATGCTTATATTCGAAACAAGAATATATACCTATATACTCATACATATTCAAATTTAACATATATATATGTATAAATATAATTTCATACTTATACTCAATATAAATATTTATTCATAAGTATACATGTTTATTTGCTCCAACTTATACAAATATTTTATACTAAATTCACACCTTATTCACACATACATGCATATGTTCGAATATATCTCATACCTTTGTAATTTCATACCTAAATTCAATACAACAAAACTTACATGTATACACATGTATATTCGAATATAATTTATACATATATATATTCATACCTAAATTTATTACAAGGACATTTATATGCATATTTGCATATTCATAGTCATTCGAACCTATCACACATATATATATAATTTCATACTTTCAATTCGAATTTTATACTTTTAAATTTAACTCAACAAAAATAAAATTGATATACATACACATATACTAATTTAATAAAATTAAATAGCTAATAGACTTACCTCGGATATCAGCGGACACGATCGACTATTCAACTACTTTCGTTTTTCCCCGGTCCAAATCCGTTTTCTTCGTTTCTCGATCTAAACATATTCAAATTTAACCTTTTTATTCATCAAAACATTCAATTAAATCCAAAAATACATAAATGGGAAAATTACTATTTTGCCCCTGACATTTTACACTTTTTGCAATTTAGTCCTTTTTGCACAAAACACAAAATACACAAAATTTGCCCACACTAAGCTAGGGCCGAATGTTCCTATACTTCATACAAGTCCACACATTTCTTTTATTTCACATTTTAGTCCCTCAAAAATTTATTTTCACAATTTAACCCTATATATTCAATTTCACCAAAAATTCAAAGACAAAACATATTAATCTAACACCTATATTTCATATTTCATCAACTAATATCATAAAACTCAAACATTCATCAATGGCATATTCCAAAATCATCATCAATCACAAAATTGAAAAATGGGTTTTGAAGGACACAAAGTAACGATTCCAAAAACGTAAAAATTATCAAAAACCGAACAAAGAACTAACCTCAATTAAGCTTCAATATTGCCGAATATAACTATGTTTTCTTTCTTTTTCTCTTGTTTAGTTTCGGCTAAGGAAGACAAATAATAACCATGGCTTTGTTTAATTTTATTATAACATATATATTAACAATTTATTAGTTTACTAACTTAACCTTTAATATAATATATATAACATATAATTCAAGGTCTTTCTTGACCATTGTCACCCACTACCAATAAAATGGTCTAATTGCCACATAAAGCCTCCATTTTATAAAGTCAACAACAATTAAGTACTTTCTTATTTAACCATCAAATTTTCATTTTACGCGATTAAGCCATTTTATCGAATTGAACATTCAAACGATTAAATTTCCACACGAATTTTTCACACCTATAACTTAACATATAATAGACACTAAAAATAATATTAAAATATTTTTTTGATTCGGATTTGTGGTCCCGAAATCACTATTCCAATTAGGGTCAAAACCGGGTTGTTACAACCCGTCAACTGCTGGGAAGTTACTTCTCTTCACCAGCATCTCAATTACAGCTTCCATTTGCTGGAGCTTCTAAAATCTGTTAGTTCCTCCCTTTCTCATCTGACGCACGCTCGCCTTTCCTTTGCTCTCGCTCTCACTCTCCTCCAGAATTCACCTTCTTTGGCAATCAAGCATCTCAAAGCAATTCAGCCTCAAGGTTCAAGCAAGGACTATAGAGGACAGCAAGACAGGGAAGACGGTGACAAGTACAGCAACTTCAGCTCCTTCCCCTGGAAGGAAAAGCTAGTAATCAAGCTTTAATGGAAATAAAGAAGATTGGCTTTTGGGTATGTGGCGTTGTTTTGGCTACCCTGTCGGATAGGCTAAACCATACTTGGAGATCAAGCAATTGATTGCCACCTCCAATAGTGCTTCGTTAAACCTAGTAGATTCATGTATTTCTGACGTTATAGTAGAGAAAGGTGAGATACTGAGAGAGGTTAAGGAGCTTAATAATGCAGCAGCTTCCCTAGCATCAGCCATAGTCTCTGGGAAAAGCAGTGATGCGGCCAAGGATTTGGAGACAAGGTTGGGTGTTTTTGGGAAGCAGCAGGAAGCTTTGGAGAAGCAGGTCCATTATTTGTTCTCCAAAGTATTCGCAGCCCGAAAAGAACTGCTTCTTAGTGTTCGACAATGCAGGAAATAACCTTAATTTCTGATCAACTTTTAAATGGTTTTTTGGACAACATTCGTTTGATGACAGTAATTGTATTTGTATCTTCAAAACTAACCATGGAAATAGAACTGCATCATGTCAGTTTCAAGTTTTGAATTGTCTATATTCAAATTTTAACAAACCAAAGTATTTTAGTATCATTCAAATTTTAACTGAATCTAGGATTCAGTTTGCGACCGGCTAATGAATTGATCTTGCAATCAAGTATCACAAAACTTGCAGGAACCAAGGAAAATTTTACAACTTTCTAAGTAGCAGAAAGAAGAAAAAAAAGATATGTCAACAACAAGATTTACTCGGTCACCAAATGAAACATGAACTGCAACCTCACTAATTTAATAGGTAAAGAAAGTTGCAAGGGAAAGCAAAGCTACGCCCATTTTAATACAAACAAGAAAAAAAAAAAAAAAAAGAAGAAGAAGAAGAAGAAGAAGAAAAACTAAAGCCTATTTTTGCAATACCCTCACCCTTTTTCCCAATAACTGTCACGACTAAACTATATCCATCAGCAGAAAACTTAGCTCTTCATCCTGCAAAGAAACATCTATACTTTCACTGTGTTGCCTTCATTGATTTGGACAACTGGTGCTTTGAGAAACTACCAAACTAGACTCAACTGTACCATATCTCAGTTTCTGCCATTCCCTATTGAAGGCAAAGCAAATACCTTGAAGGAAAGGGTCACAGCAGCCCCAACTGGCTCTCTGACTCATTGGAGTGGCTTTCTATTTCAGGTTTCTTTCTCTTGTGATAATCACTTGGCAACCTGATAAGTATATAGAGAGAGCATATGTGAGAGCTGACAAAATATTAAAAAAAGAAAAAGAAAAAATTTGGACATAATAGCATAATGAGGGACTTCATTTTGGCCTGCAAGGGCAACAGAGATGAAGAACTGAATGAAGTATTGATTAGTTCTACTATTTCTGATGCTGTTGAAGGCCTTGAAATAGTGGGTAGAATTACATTAATGCAGCCAGAGTAAATCATTTGTCAAGATAAGCCAACAAGGGTAAATCACTTAACAGGGACCAAAGGAAGCAGTGCCACTGTTATAGGATTCTGCCTTTTACATGGGTGGTCGGAAGTTTTTGAAATGAGTGTAGAATTAAGTTCAAAGCCAAAGACACAACCTTGATTTATCCTTTCTAATAACAAATGATTAAATATAAAAAAAATTAGTCAAGTTGGGGCATTTCCAGAGCAGACTAACCAAAATATAAAAAAATACATACCCCAAATACAAGGTAGTGTCTGAATCTCCCTTTTCAACAGTGCAATTACAGGTCAAATCTGGACTGGGAATGCTGTGGCTCATGAGAGAATTCTTCCTTTCAACTGGATAGCATTCAAGATAGGGTTGGATCGGGTGATCAGTTGTTGGAAAGAAACCTCGTAGCTCCTCAACCTGCATGGGTAGACAAATAAAACAAGTTGTCTGTTACCCAAATCATAATAATATACTCAGTTTTATCAAGAAAAACGTAACTTGCCTGTCTGCGTAAAGTTTCATTCTCAAGCATAGCTCGCTGCTCCTGCAAACAGAAATTAAAATGAATTAATTACCTCAAAGGTATCATTTTTTTCCTTAATTGTTCTTTTTTTAGATCATGTGACCTCCTTGACATAACAAGAAACATGCATGAGAAACTTGAACCTTATGGAATCTCTAGGTGCAATATTTCAAATGTCAAATGACTTCCCATACGAATTCCATTTCCCACCATTTTCAACCTACTACACGTAGTTGCTAGCTATTCTTAATTTCAAGCGTTTATAACCAATCTGTTGAAAGTTATTGAGACCTCACCTCCACCATTCAAGTCTAACCAAATGTAATTCTAGTTTGTGACATGTCTCCTTATCAAGATGCTTTATTTCCTATCAAAATTATCTTATTATTGGAGACAAAGATAACTGTAACATTCATCCTCTTTTTTCAAGATGCGCTTTTAGACAAAAGAACGACACTGGCAAAACAAAGTACAAAACTATGACATGCAGGTAGGACCAAGCATACCTGTAATCTTGATTGCTCTAATTGTTGCATGAGCAATTGTTCCTGCAATGGTATGATTCCTATTAAGGCCTCAAGTTAAATAATTATTTCTAGAAACAAGAATCCTAATTTAAGCTAAGAGATTAGATGAATTGGACAAAATGTCATTCAACCTTCTTCTCCTTCACTGATAACAACCCTTCATTAAGTTGCTGTTCTAGGAGCTGAAGCTCTTTCAAGCTCATGCTGGTCAAGTTCTTACCCAGCAGCTGTCTATAAAATCAGAACAAGAATTAGTTCAAGGAAAAGTAAAAAGTCTGCATTGGAGAAGAATGTAATACATAAACCATATCTGACAATTAAGATGGCATACAACTGTTTCATTTGTAGCTTTGCGATTTCATCCTTCAGATGGTCTGCCTCCTTAGAGTCTTGCTTCTGAAAACAAAAGTGTACATGATATCATCCAAATGTATACTTTCAGTGTACGACATTGTAAGGAAAAATAAATGAAACAGAAACATATTCGGGAAATAAACTTTTATCAAGGAATAACATGTTTTACCAATAGCAAATTTATGTTTCAACTGGTAGTACACACATGTCATGCATGCTAAAATCTAAATTAGGTTCTAACCATTATCTTGAGGTTCAACATAAAGCCAAAATGCAGAAGAAGAAATTGAAATATATTGTTTCAATGGAAAAGAAAAACCAGATTTGTGAATGTATTATGTAAGCATAAATTGCTGATCACCTCTGCTTTATGTTCCACTTGAGCAATCTCTGGAGAACCTTGAGCAGACTTGTATCTAGAAATTGTTTTATTCATGCTGCTAAAATGAACAAATGATTAAGACAATACTCTTTCACAGAGAGAAATTTGGCACATATTCTTTCTATTAGAGCATTTAGCTCACTTCAATATTATAGCATGCAGAAACAAGGAGCAACCTCAATATGCTAGAATACACAATGATAGGCACCTCTCCCTGCAATTTTAAGCTTATGATGAGTTTTTGTACTTATTCTGTCTCTCTTTCAGATACTCGTTCCTATAATTCTGATTTCCTCTATCAATTACATACATTCCAATATTTGTGGTTTCCTCCAAAATAAATTTTCTTGCTGCAAATCTTTGTATTTTATACATGTTTCCAGCCATCCCAGCACTTCATTCTCTTTAGTTTACCACTCCTTACGTACAATCGCTTCCATTTTTGTACAATCTATAGCTGTTTCTAACTTAAACTCTCAATCTCATAAAATTAGATTATGGACCTATCAACCCACAGAAACAAACTATTCTTACGAAAGCAGAGCATCTCACATCTCCTACAGCAGGAGTGCCACCAGTTTCTCACCAATACTTCAAAATATAGTACTATCCAAAAGATAAATCAATCGTTTTTACATCAATTGAAACCAAGTTTCTAATGAAACTCTAGTGAGAAACTCAGATAGGATATGAAAAGAATATGGCTTTTCAATTGAAGTAGGTATAAACACAAGCAAACAAATATTGAGAATTTGAGAATAATTCTATCTTTGCAAATCCAAACAATAAAATATTATATATAGCAGAGAATTTTTTTTTAAGGAAAAAAAGAAACCCCAATAAATTTTCAAATTTTCATGGACGTATGCTATCCAAAATAACATGGAACAATTTAAGAGACAAAAGATAACATACACGGTACAAAAGTTATTTACCATCAAACTTTTTTCTATTACCAAAAAGTTTCTGCTGAAGTCAATATAAATCGACCAAAAATTAGCCTTTTCTTCCCTTGATAATAAAAGTAATTGTTCTCCACCATTAAAAAGAAGTTAATGTAGCAATTTTTGAAAAAGGGCCGGGGAAGATCGGCAGGGTGAAGTTCATAATAAAATGACAGAAAGTAGACCAGACATCAAAATTATCAGCAGATAAAATCCAAACAAACATGCAAGAATACAAACAAAAATTCTTAAGACCCACCTAATCCCTCTAAAGTTCATAGTCGATGATCCTGGTAAACAACATTCTGGTCATCAAAATAAATAAAAGTTACCCTTAGCCTATTCTATTAAAAAAAAAAAAAGGAAAAGAGTCACTCTTTAGTCCTCAACCAAAAAAAAAAAGATAGAAAAACAAGAAAGGCCAATAAAGTTCATGGATGATAAATAGAAAATTCTCAGAAATAATCAAGGGGAAAAAAATTGTTCATGCAATGATAGAAAAAAAGAAGAAGAGGTTTTTGTTGAAGATAAAAAGTTGTGCAGTGCATACCCAGAGCTGGAAAACTCAAAGAGCTTGCCGGTATTGGAGAAAATGATGACAGCAACCTCAGCATCACAGAGAATGGCGAGTTCCTTAGCCTTCTTGAGCAAGCCAGCACGTCTCTTGGAGAATGTGACTTGCCTGCTATTAGCATTCTCTATTCTCTTAATCTCTATTTTCCCCCTACCCATATTCTCACAAGTTGGCTTCTCTGGCAACCCCCAAAACCCAGAAAACAAGAATAAGCAGGTAAATCAATCTTTGATGACAACAAAACAAAGAGCAACAACTATTTTCATAGGAATTTGAATAAATATATGATTTGTTTATTAAGAGAAAGGAACTTAATTTGGAAAAGACTTGGAAAAAGAAAGGATTGCTAAATATGGAGAATGGGGTTGGGGAGATAAAAAAAGGGTAGGCGTTTTGGAGACTGGAAAGGAAACGGCAAAGTTTGCTTGCATGGCTGATCCCTCTGCCTCTGCATTCAATTTAGAGAGTTTGCTTTGCTTTTGCATGATTCCTTTGCCACATTTGGAGAGTTTATTTGGTGGTCATCGGGGTCTACCTATGGGCCCCACCCCACCCCTGGTGGATCCCACTTTAGGAGTTTCATATTTCCCTCTCCTTCTCCTTTTTTATTTTTTATTTTTATTATTATTATTTGGTAATAAATATAATAAAATTAAATGATAAAAAAAAAAGGAAGCCTCCTCCGGCTCTTTGCTCTTCTCTTTTCCTTGCTGGGTGTTTGTAGGGTCCACCAAAGAAGGCTTGTTTTTGAGCTAGATTTTAGATAATGAAGGAAATGGAAATGGGAGTGCTAAAATTGGAGAGGGAATCGCCTAACATTTTATTTATTTATATACTAAGCATAATAGACCCCTATTTTTAATGGGTAATTGCTAGATTTGGTAGCTCTTGGCGTCGGTTGCTATATTGACTGACGCCCTGCTTCCTAATATTGGAGATGGGTGGGATAAGTTGAAAATGGCTTTCTCATGCCATGCCATTCTACATTTAGTACTACTTATTTAATACCAGCTACATTGGGTAAACCATTGTTTACTGAGGGGTATTTGCTATAAATGCAATCCAATGCAATGCACTTATTGAGTTTCCAAATCTTCTCTTCTACTTACATTATAAGGCCATTTGTTTTTGGTAAAACCTTTTTAACCCTCTTACCGGATTTGGGATAGAGAAGGTTGCTCACTGTTTCCACTCTTTACTTTTCCGTCGGACGAGTTGCAATACAAAATAATTTCCAAAGCTTAAAATTGATGATAAATGAATTGCTTGCTGCACTTGAATTTTATTACAAATGGTTTGGATTTGGTAAACCCACACACACCAAACCATTTGCTAATCTTCAAATTTAATTTTGAAATCAACAAAAAGCCTATTGGGCTAAAAACGCTAGACGAATCTTGTTAGTTATTAGTTTGGGCTTTCATAGACCGCATCGGTTACGTACCAGACATTGACATATAGGCATAGCGCAGGCGTCACCTGCAGCTGTTCACACGTACAGTACACATTCGTTTCTACTTCATGGTTACACCACGTGTATCCGCCGTTACCCAGGCGCCATTTTATTTAATACCCCCATTGGGCCGAAAGGTCCAACAGTTGCCGCGCGCAAGCCAGGGGAGGATAATGCAAGAAGGAAAAGAAGAGAGCGGTGCAGCAGCTCCTCCTCTATTGGCACTGAATCATGTGTCTAGGCTGTGTAGAAACGTGAAGAAGTCCATTGATTTCTATACCAAGGTTCTTGGTTTTGTGTTAGTTGAAAGACCTCCAGCTTTAGACTTTGATGGTGCTTGGTTGTTCAATTATGGGGTAGGGATTCACTTGGTGCAGTCCAAGGACGATGATAAGTTGCCTTCCGACTCCCACCATTTGGATCCCATGGACAACCATATTTCTTTCCAGGTTTACTTACATGCTAACTGCTGCTAGTTTTTGTCCTTGGAATCTATATATATATATATTGTGTAATTTAAAATTTTAATTAAACCATATATGGCATGTATGGCAGTGTGAAGATATGGAAGAAATGGAGCAAAGATTGAAAGAGTTCAACACCGAGTACATAAAGAGGACAATGGAGGACGAAAGTGGAACTAAGATCGACCAGCTGTTTTTCAACGACCCAGATGGATTCATGGTTGAAATATGTAATTGCGAGAATCTTAAGCTTGTTCCTGCTGGATCTATGGGAAAGATAAAACTTCCATTTGATCGTCACAATCCGCCGCTGGATTTGGATGCAAATTCCAACCCTAGCTACTCATATTAATTAATTACGAATACATCGTCCAGTGATTGTAATTTAATTGCAGCTTTAATACCAGATTGTTTCTTTCCTTTTCCACTACTTGCTACGTAACTACTTATTCTTGAATTATGACTATTGCAAGTAATTAAGCAGTGTCAAATCTAAGTCATTTAAATGGTGACTTGTTTAGCTTTTTTATTACAGTACTTAATTTCACTATCTATAACTAAATGTATCATCATTCAAAAAGACTCTTAATTTGTTAATGTATACGTATGCATCATATACTATAACCTATTCATGTTAAATCATTTGTAGTGTTTTAGTTTTTTTAAGCATATTTAATAATTCAAAATAAAAAAATTAAGTTAACTTTTTCAATGAAAATTTGTGGAAAGTTATAATAGATAAAGAGTTACTTATTATTTAATATAATTTTTTAATTCTTTATATTTCATTTTATTTCTTTTAATATTATTTTTTAAATATTTTATATTTAATTTTATGATTATATTTAATTTTAAAAAATATGTCAAATATAATTCACAACTTAAATTTACTATCTAATATTTTAATATTTAAATTTTCAATACTTAATTTGTTTTAGTTTATCAACAACACTTAAGTATTAAATCAAAGGTATAATAATTTATTAAGCAAAGTGGAAAATAATTTTTCCACTTATTTTACAATAATTTGATAAATAACATAAATTTAAAAAAATTAAAAATGAAAAATAAAATTAAAAATGAACCAAAATAATTTTTTATATAAAATTAAACTGCTAAATGAATTATTATGTTTAAATAAAAAACTTGAGAAGAGATTAAGAAATTGGGACTCCGAGTACGTATTTTAAGTGTGCCTCTACAATTATTTTTAATTATTATTCATTGAATAAGGACATCTTTGAATTTTGCTCGAAGATTCATCCCATTTTCATATACCATATGATATTAAAGTTTCGATCCACGTGGTCTTAATAGCGAACGTCGGCCTTGATTGAGGTTTATGCGTGGGACGTTGGTTAGTTTAAGTTATTCATAATGATTGAAACTATAATGTTTCAATTTTAAGTAATTGTTATTTTAAATAAGTCAATGTATGATTTAAATATAAGTTTTCTATCTAACACTTTTCCTTTTCTCTTAACGAGGTGAATAATGGCTCACGAGATGGCGAGATGGGGGAGACAATGTGAAAGCCCGAGATACTGGGTGGAAGAAGCCCCTCCATAAGTTGAGGCTATCATCTTAAACGAGTTACGAAGGTAAGTTGGGGTTTTTGTTTTGAGTCCGAAGGGTATGGTCTCTGTTTTCAAGAGAAACATTGAGGAGCTCAGTGAATCGGAGGAGTGGGGAAATAAAAAGAGAACTAATCGAGAAATCTAAGGGATTTCCACTCCCATAGATGGATTTTCCAATGCATCGGAGCGGACGAGATGAATGGGTAGACTAAAGGTCTTAGGGAATTAGATTTTTTTTCCTTAGGATTTGATATGGTTTGTTGTGGAAAATGGTTTTGTTTTGGTTTTTCCTTTTTGTTTAAGAGTCTAGGTAAACGTTCTTTAGGGATTCTCGAGGCACCGCCCATTGCAGCGATTATTATGCTGACAAATGGCTGGCATGGTAAAATGGTGCTGAGGCTTTTATTTTGTTTTTTTCATTTTTGTTGTTTCCTTTGTATTTAAACCTTTAAACTTTCCTAATAAGGTTGCATCAGGTGTTATTTTCAAAAAAAAAAAAGGTAAATAGTAGTCCGTTGAGTAATTTTATTTATCACGTATTTTTGTTTATTTAATATTTAAGGGATCTCATTAAGGATAAAATCCTTTTAAGTTAATGGCAAGAAAATATTGTATTGTGAGGTATGAGAATTTAAATTTAATCTTAAAAAAATCTATTCTCACTTTCAATTATTGAAAAAGAATTTTGTTAAGTTTTTTATTTTAGTCCCAAAATATGTTGTCTCTGAACCAATGAACGTAGGATAAAGTACAATTGGCATGCCAATAGATTATTATGCGTACGGTACGGGATTGATCTAAGTAGTGAAGATGATTTTTGTATATTCTCTGTTTACTGGATATGCCGAGGTCCTACATTTTTTGTGGGCTATCATGTTATATTACAGTGTTATCTAGTGTGTTGGATGGTACTGGCTCTTATGAGCATTTGGTGTGTTGGATGGTTAACCGTGTACTCGCATCCACTTATCGTTCATCGGGCTATGTTTATTGATCTTTGAAAATCATTGAAATGTGGAACTGATTTGTACTATTGTACTAAGCATTACTCACCTGTTGTGAGCTGTGATTGATAGGATTTCTAAGAATAACTTTATTGACAGGAACTTTGTTTAGTAATCTTTCTAATTGATTTATTATGTTTATTCGGTAAGCTTTATCATTTTAATTGGCGAACTTACTAAGCTATATGAAAGCTTACTCATGTTATTGTTTGGGGAAGTCAGAGATCGGGTCAACCTGAAGAAATCACACTATCGAGGATCTTGGTAGATTTTGAATTCAAACTTGGCTTATATGGAATGTAATGAGGGGATTTGAGTTTGTTTTGTAATAGTTCACAAGTACTCATGTTATATAGCTTAGTGTGTTTATTATGTTGTTTAGTTAAATAGCTATTGATATGTGCATGCATGATGCAAGTTGTGGTTGATTGGAAATAGGAAAGTGTAAGTCTTAACATTAAATATGGTATGATATTTGTGTGATTGCTAATCACTAGGTTCTATACTTGTGAATTGTGAATCTAGTTTAAATGATTTGAATAACTAATGGTTATATGCAAGCCTAATTCTAAGTTTAAGCATAAGTGGGTGAACATGAAATGTTAAGTTGACATGAGTTAGGTATGGTATTTTTGGGTTTAAATGTAAATCAATTTGAGTGTGTTGTGGCTTGTGCATTTTAACTAAGATAATGAAATGTATGCATTTGAATTGTGGTGTTAATGATGGCATATTGTCTAGGCACATAGATTGATTGTTTTAGCATGCTTTGAGTGCTTTTGAATGTGCTTTGAGGGCTTGTATGCTTGTACTTTTGATGT
Organism: Gossypium hirsutum; assembly: GCF_007990345.1. Lineage (NCBI taxonomy): Eukaryota > Viridiplantae > Streptophyta > Magnoliopsida > Malvales > Malvaceae > Gossypium > Gossypium hirsutum. The sequence continues at coordinate 38,784,107 of NC_053448.1, read as the reverse complement.
GTTTAGGTACCTAAGCATTTGGATGTGAAATGAGCATGTTTTGGGTCATTTTTGGGCATATATGGCCTGAGGCACGAGCTGTCACATGGTCGTGTGTCACACACGGGTAACCCACACGGCGTGTATCCCAAATGTGTTAGGTGCAAGGTTCATACGGCCTATAACACGACTGTGTGACCCAAGTTAGTGAGTTACACGGATGGACACACGGGTGTGCATACGAGCGTATGGAGTAACCACACAGGCGTGTGGAGTAACCACATGAGAGTGTGGAGTAACCATATGGGCGTGTGGAGTAACCACACGACCATGTCCAGAGCCAGATGTCTAGGCTTTGTCACACAGCCTGGACATACGACCATGTGACCCTTATTTTGAAAATTTTTATTTTTGTCCCAAATCTCATGTTTTGTTTCGAATTAGTCTCTGATTGTTCCTAAACTATTTTGAGGCCTCGTAGGCTCAATTTAAGTCCAGCAAATGAGTGTTTTAATTCATTCTAAATTATTTATGAATATTGTTAATTGACTGATAAATTGATGCTAATTGTTATAAAATGTTCTAAACTATACGGTAATACTCTATAACCCTATTTTGGCGACAGAAAAGGGTTATGGGTGTTACACATGCCCAGATATTTATTTTGCAGTGGGGTTAGTGAGTTGATATCAGGCGAATCCAAAACCAAGACATTGGCAAATAGTTAAGCTTATACTCAAGTATTTACGGAGAATGATAGATTATATCCTTATGTACTCTAGAGGAGATCTCACTCCTATTGGATATATTGATTCTGACTTCCAAACGTATCAGGATTTAAGAAAATCGACATCGGACTGTGCTTTTGTCTTAAATGGTAGGTCGATAGTGTGAATAAGTGTCAAGCAGGATTGCATTGCTAACTTCACTATATATGGAAAAATATGAGGTATGGAAAAGCTATGACACCATAATAGTGCGAATATAGCTAAACCTAAAAGAAACCACATAAGGACAAAACACATAAGGGAGACGACCGTGTTTGACAAAATATTGGATATAGTCAAAGATCGCATATGGGGATAAACCCTAGGGATATGTTTTGCCAAGACTCTACGAGCTAGAGAACTCTTTGGGAAACATATGGAAGGGCACAAGAATTCGAAACATGACTCATCTACTTCACTAAAACAAGTGGGAGACTGTTGAATTTGGTGCCCTAAGTGAAGTATTTTCGTCTAAGTACACTTGTAATTTTTTGAACAGATTGGTTAATAAAATTATTCATAAATTATAGTAACACTTTGTATATTGTCCTCATATATTTTTTGTATGCAAAGCAAAATGGAAGCAAATGTTACTCACTGGTTTTCTAATGTTTAAGTAATATTAAGTGGTATTAAGTGGTCGAATCGTAATACAAAAAGACAACTTATATTAGTAGACAAACCTAAACATGTCATTACTCTAATCAGAAATGAGCAATCCGATTGAAAGACTAATATGTCATCTATCAAGTACAATTTGGGAGATGTCTTACCTTAGACATCGGAGCGAATGACTCCCGGAAGATAGAGACATAGATGTGATTGATTAGGCTGACAGTACTTCGAACATGACCCAAGTAAAATAGATCCTGAATCCATTTATGGATTTATTCACCTGTGATGTTCATAGTATGACATTCCTAAATCCTAAGTGGGTGGCAGACTATGTATGTGTGATCATACACTTTGATGTAAGTAAAAGCATATGTGTGATCATACACTTTGATGTAAGTAAAAGCATGGGTTCGAATATATAAGGAACCCGAAAGCTAGTGTGTTGGGTGTACGACTTCTAAAATATGTAGCGTCATTTACAATAGTGGAATTCATAGATCAAGACATAGGTAAACGATATCCTCTCATTGGCATTACATGGTTGATGAAAAGTAAACATGGTTATGGATCTTTTGTCTTTGTGATGAATGACTTAATTACTATTCGATAGTAATTGACTTTTCATGAAGGAAGATGTAATGGTTACCAAGAGATAAAATAGGATTATATTAGGAGAACAAATTTTATCTCAAAGAGATCAAGGATACCCTATGAGGGTAACACGCTTATGACAAGGTCATTGGATGAGCACTGAGTTGTTACTTTCGTAATGGTATGTCATTAGGGAGAGCTCAGTCATGATACTATAGTGGAATGACTTTGTGACTAAATGAGTTTATAATTAATAAGCGAAAAGTTGAAACTTAAGTATAAATCATTTGATCCCTAATCACATATGTCCAATCGGTCTCTCCGCTAGCTCGTTGAAACCAGAAATGAATTGGGATTTTGAAAATAAATAAACAAAATGAATAGGAAAAAGGAAATAGAAAACATTGAGGAATGATTATGGTTTTTTTAAATGAATAAATGGAATCATTTGGAAGTGAATGTAGATTTACAAAAATGGAAATGGCAATGATCCATTTGCAATTCTATATGAATTACTTAAAAATGATCGAAAGAATGAGTTAATGTTTTTGAGCTATTTTGAAGCCCAAAAATGAAAATAAATCATTCGGTTACAGTGAACATGTTGAGTTATGTAATATTGGACATATTTTTTCCAAATTTTACCTGGGATAAAATCGTTAAAAATTTTATCGGGGGTAAAATTATCAAAATTTTACTAGGAGTAAAATAGGGATGAGAAAATTGTTTAATATAGAATATTAAAGCTTATTTTGGGAAATAGAAAAATCGATTTAGGTTGGATCATATTACAGAGTTTTGGTTCAAAAAGCCTAGGAAGTACTCGTAATAAGGCCCAATATGAGAGAAGCCTAAAACCCTTCATATAACATGAAAGGGGCGGTAGCCCTAGCAGGAATACTAGGGTGTGATGTCCACCCTAATTCTGGTCTAAGTAGGAAGTTGTTTTTCCATTTTAAATAAACCACTACAATTCAATAAGGGTTCTACCTTCTCTTCTTATAAATAGATGACACCGGTAGGGCATTACATACAACTTTGAGAGATTGTTACTCTATCAAAAAATAAAGAGAATTTATTCTCAACTATCAAATATATTTTTCTAAAACAACAGTTCTACCAGTTTCTATTAAAGAAGAGAGAATTTTTGTTTTCACCTCAAATAAAAGAGAAAAGTTTTTCTAGTTCTGTGTTTCGATTCAACTGGTTCGAGCCTACACTTGAAGCAATTCGTGGTATGAGAATAATAAAGAAGATCGTTTGGTTGAAAGCCAAAAACAACGAACGTCCGCTAAGCTGAAAACATAAGCATGAATTTAGTTAAGGTTTATTGCTATAAATGTCACAAACCGGGTCGATTTTCAAAATTTTAATTTTATGTTGTGCAAGAAAATTATTTTCTAACCAAAATTTTTTCAACAAAGCGGTATTATGTGGTCGGATCGTAATACAAAAAGACAACTAATATTAGTAGATGTGTAACACCTAATTTTAGCGAGTCCTAAATACGGGCAAGTAGAATGAGAGAAATCTGTGAGACGTAGTCTTATCTGCCCAATTGATACTTTCAACACATAGGTCAAACACAAAGTTGACAGTAGAGTATTATGTAAGAATTTTCTTTGAATGTGTTGAGTTGTAAAGAAGAAGGGATTGATAAGAGTACTTAAGATTTTTGGGTGAATTGGATTATCACTAATGGTATCGTACGCCCAATTTATTGAATTATTATGCTAGTTACGTTCTAACGAGGTAGTTAGGAAGGGACGAAGGGATGAACCAAAATTTTTTAAAATATTGGATTTCCATTTACATCTGTAAACCATTTATAAAGGCAGCCTTAAAAGTTTGAGACACGTGTCAACTTCCAATAAGGGCTTGGGTTATTTTTATAGATATTCAAGTTAGAAAAGATAAAGTTTTTCTTCTTCATTCCTTAAGAAGTATTGTTACCTGAATATTAAAGAACTTACAATATTTCTTTCTCCTTCAATTTGGAGTTGTAAATCTGGATCTTCACAAGTTATTACTCCGTGTTAAGTTGTAGTTGCTATTGATTTGCGCAATGAAAGTCTAGATTTGGAGTTTTAGAATATAGTAGGTGAGAATCAAGTGAGTCCCTAAGTTGAATCTTGCATGTATATTGTTCATATGAGATACTTTGTGGAAATTGATTGAACTATGAAATAGAAACTAGAAAAAAGTACAGTAAGAATGTTTGTTGGGAATAACATGTATAGGTTGTATAGAATCTGTCAAATTTTAGTATGTGATAAGTATTATAATGTTGAAGCATGGTCGTATGGGTATATCTGGTAAATATGCGAAGAGAGGTGAATTAGTTTGTGGGTATGTTAATGCATTAGAGCAATAAGTCCTAAACGATGTCAGTGTATAGAGAGTCTATTAAGTGAGTCTATGTCTGTTCACTGCGGTGAAGTTTAAAGGGTTCTGTCGGGACTAAAAACACGATATCTGATATAAATCTTGAAGGAAAAGCTCATGGCCATGGCACTTTCCGTAAGAAACTAAAAGATGGTGATTACCCAATGGAGTTCTTTGCGTGTCCCAGACAATGATGGGTAAACCTCACATAACGTGAGTTTAGGAAAATCCATATCGTAAACATGTCAAGAAAGAAAATTCTTTGTGGTAAATCATGAAATGAAAACCTTTGTGGTGAATCTTGAAAAGAACAGCCTTCGTAGCGAATTATGAAAGGAAATACCTTTTGTGGCGGATTATGAAGGAACAGCCTCTACGGCGAGTCCTACAAGAAAAACTTTTGTGGCGCGTTTCGGATAGGTTACTCTTGAAACGTGTTTTAATAAGGCTCTTAGTGGTTAACTATGAAGGACGCTCTTTGTGCGGGCTTTGTATTAAGTAATTAGCGTATTTGGTATGGCTCTTAAACATAAACAGTGAAATCAATAAGTATGATATGTATGTATGGGATATATGGTAAGGTATTTTATAATACTAAGACTCAGTCGGAGATAGTGAATTGAAGAGATACAATGAAGTAATGAGTTAGTATTGAAAATGTATTCTGAATAAGGACGTAAAATTTGTATGATCGAAGGAAGTGTCTGTCACCTGCGTATGTGTTTCTTCTTGAACCATGATGAGGTGATGGCTTGAATATTGAATAATGTAAATAAAGTATTGAGAACATTGAAAAGAAGGAAATAGCCTCAGAGTAAGGTATGGTAATGGATGAGTACAAAAGAATAGTAATTGAGGAAGTATTCGCAAGAGACTAAGTTGAAGGATAAGAACGATGAGATCATTTGTATAAGTTGCTAGTTGCGATGCGCAAATATAACTCAGGTAAATGATGTTTTCATCACTAAGTTCTTACAAACTTACCTCTGTGTGTGATATGTTATAGGTAAATTGATCCGAGTCTGCACCAGGAGGGATGATGCCAGGATTACACCAAGAAGCAGCGTATCTGGTCATTATGCATACAAAACAAGTTAATAGCGCATTTAAAGTCTAAATTGCTAGTTAGAAATCCATACTTTGGGGGTATCTGTAATAGATTAGGTTTTTAAATTAGATATTATTGTAATTTAATTACCTCGTGTTGTAGTTGTATTTACTTATGTATTTTAGTTTGAAATTTTGTAGTTAAGTAAGTTGCCATTATCTGTAAATCGTATAAGAAAATTAAGCTTGTGTCTGTATTTGTGTGGTAATATCCAAGATACGGATCTGGTTAATCAGATCGGGTTGAGGGTATTACAAGACGAATCTAAATATGTCTTTAGTCTAAATGGAAATGAGAAAATTGATTGAATGACTAATATGTCATCTATCAAGTCCAATTGGGGAGATGCCTTGTCTAGGGCATCGGAGCGGATGACTCCTAGAAGATAGAGACATAAATGTGGCTGAATAGACTGACAGTACATTGGACTCGACCTAAGAAAAATATATCCTAAATCCGTTTTATGGATTTATTCACTTGTGACGTTTAAAGTGTGGCATACCATAATCTTGAGTAGTTGATGGACTATGTATGCGTGACTCGTATACTTTAGTGTATATAAAACCTGAGTTCAAATAGATAAGGAACCGAAAGCTAGTGCGTTGGGTATACAATTTCTGTAGTATGTAGCATCATTCACAATGATGGAATTCATAGCCCAAGACACGGGTAGATGATATACTCTCATCGACATTACATTATAGATGAAAATAAATGTGGTTACGGGTTGTTCATCTTTGTGATGAATGACTTGATTACTATTTGATGGTAATTGACTTTTCATAAAGGAAAATGTAATGATTATCATGAGATAAAATATGATCATATTAGGAAAGCGAACTTATCTTAAAGAAATTAAGGATATCCTATGAGGGTAACACACTTATGACAAGGTAATTGGACGAACATTAATCCAATTGCTTTCGTAATGGTATGCCATTAGTGAGAGCTCAGTCACGATACTATAGTGAAATAACTTCGTGACTAAATGAGTTTATAACTAATTGGTGAAAACTTGGAATTTAATTATAAATAATTTAAGCACTAATCACACATGTCCAATCGGTCCCTCCACTAGCTCATGGAACCAGAAGTGAATTACATGTTAAATTAAATGAACATAAATGGTAAATTTGGAGAAATGATAAACATTTGGAAATGAATGTGGTTTTCTCACTAAATGAAAATGACCTAGAAAATTAATTTATGGTTTTTTGAATTATTAATTAATTTTTTGAAGTTAAAAAATGTAATTAAATTAATTAGTCATTGTGAAATTCGTTGAGTGCAGAAATTAAATATATTTTATCATAAATTCTTTTATGGTAAAGTTATCATGATTTTAACGAAATTAGAATTGATTGAGAAAATTATTTAAGTAGAAAATTAATTAATTTAAGTTAATTTAATAAATAATGTCTATTTTGAGAAATAGAAAAACATGTACTGGGCTGGATTAAATTATAAAGTGTTAGGTTAAAAGTCTAGGAATAACAATTTGAGATATTGTTATTCTGTCCGAAAATAGTGAGAATTTAATTTTAACTATAAATTCTATTTTCTGGGAATAATAGTTTTACTGATTTGTTCAATCTCATATTTGAAGTAGTTCATGATATGAGAATAGTAGAGAAATCATTCGGTTAAAAGCCGGGAACGACAATGATCCGTCTAACGCAAAACACAGGTACAGTTTTGGTAAAAAAGTTTATTACTATAAATATCACAAACTAGCTCGGTTTTCAAAATCTTATTTTTTCTTTGGGCAAAAAAAACTGCTTTCGAATCGAATATTTTCTAACAATTCCTTAAGTTGCTCTTTTATTGGGTCCAACTCTGTGGTGCGTCCTTTAATTACCTCGAGTATTTCCTTCACATCCCTCATGGATTCCTCAAGCTTAACCACTCGAATTTCTAAAGTTGATAGCATATCTCTTGATCTATTAACTTTCTTGCCCCCACCACAGGTTTTCCTAGGCTCAATTTGCTCATTTTCTCCTTCCGCCATCTCGACCGGTGCCTTTGAACCTTAGCTTTGATACCAACTGTCACAGGGCTACAACTTTAGATTCACAAACTATGCGGCCTTAGGCGATTCCTTAACTTCAAGTCTACCTAAGTTAGCTTTACTCTCGAAAGTGAGAATTCACAAAGGAAATAAAGCGAAAGCAAACACAAAAAACAAAGGAGCATGAATTGAACAAAAAAGCCACAAAAATGCAATGCGTACAAGGTGTTTAAGTAAATGCTCTCAAATGTATTTAATAACTATGAATTTGATGATTACAAATAATAAGGAATACCTCTATTTACATTTGAGCTCCCCAAGATCCAATAGTATAATTTAAATTACATTGACAGTCAAGATTAAAATCTATCTACAAGATGAGAATCCTAAAAAATTTAAACTCTATACAATCTTATCCCTGAGGATTATAAATATTAACCATGGTAAAATATAAGTTACTTTACATATTCACCAGACTAAGTAGATGGACTTTTAATTTTTTCAAGCAACGGGCCAATCCTGTTGGGCCAAATGAACCCTTGTAAACAAGATGAATCATCCAAGTGTGCCTTGATCACAAGCTCCCTTATGCGACCTGTAACACAAAGGGGTCCTGTTATATTTAGATTTACTCGACATTAATAATGTATGAGAAGATTCAAAATGAGTTAAAAGACCCCTCTATGTGGTGAAGGTTAATTGGGTTCTTCAACCAAAGGAGGGGGTTAACTTTAATTGATGTCTAATATGGTTAAGACAGTTTTTGACATTATCGCTGCTACTACTATCAAGTTTGCATGGTTGAGGGAAACAAGTTTGCTACAATGGAATCAATTGGATTTTGTTGTTATCTTTTTGTTTATTTATTTGTTTGTTTAGGTTGTTACTTTAAGCACTTATTGTTTTCTCATTGGCTAGTTTTCTTTCTGTCTGTGTTTATATTGTTACTGCTTTGGTTTATATGTATAGTTGATAGCCTTTTGGTTATTTGAAGTAAAATCTCTTTTGGGTTTTTTTCTAGAAAAATCAATATACTTATTAAAAATTCATGTAAAAAATAAATAAAGTTTTGGTTAAAAGAATAAAATTAAAAATTTAAGATTCATTATGTTTTATATTTAAATATCATCACATGTAATTTTTATTAACTTATAAAAATATAAAATGCAAAAACTATCTTCAAACTTATTTTATAAAATGAATGTTTATTTAAATAAAATTTCAACTGTTTAAGGGCCTAAGAGTTTAAAATATAAGTATAGATAAATATTTTTCAGACATGTTTGTCTCAAGTACTAGTAAAAGGAAAATAAAAATGGCCAAATGTTCAAATAAGGGTCAAATATTTTAAAATGGTTATATAAGGGCTTAACCTTTATAAAAGTGCTCAAATAAAAGATTTTTATGCACGTCAACGTAGTTTGTAATAAAAAATGATGAATATTGTGTTTAGAATAAAACATATAATAATTGAATCATATATTGCTTGAAAAGAAAATCAAATAATAAAAACATTATTTGAAACCTAATATACATCATTTAAAAAACTTTTATTTGAGCACTATAAAAAATGTTTGACCTTTATTTGAGCACTTTTAAAAATATCTAGACATTATTTGATAACTTTGAAATGTTTAACCTTCATATGAGAATTTTTTTTTATAAATGCTGGGCCTTTATATATCTATTTTGAAGCAACCACTAAAATGTTATGTTAGCCTAATAAGGCTGTGTTTAGCAATGCTATGGAGAAGCATTTTTAACTTGAAAATCACTTTTAAACGAAAAATTGTGCTGAACAAATAATTTTTGGATGAAATTTTTAACTTTTTAAAATCATTTTTGACCAAATGGAGAAGTTAAAATTTTTAACTTTTAGCTTAATTACTTTTTTATCCCTCATCCTTTTCCCTTCTTTTTTTTGGCTGCAGAGAAGGAAGAAACTCGTTATTTCACAATATTATTTTTTAAAATAATACAAATATGTTAATATATAATTACAAATATTTAATGATTATATTTAAATATTTAAAGTATAGTTTATATATTCTAATTAAATTTTATAAATAATTAATATTAATTAATTAAAAATATTTAAAATTTATATTTCATATATTAAAATGTTAACAACAAGTTATAATAAATTATTTTTTATATTCATACTCAAATATCAAAATATTAATTAATTTGAACATTATTTAAATACATATTTATTACTGTATAATACCATGTTTAAAATAGATATTTTATTTCTCAAAAGTATTTTTTGACAGCAATACTAAACACTTACACCATGTTTGGTTGCCTAATCGGCGGGCCCCACTTTATCCCCTTAATCCGTTATTTGGTTGGTTGTATTGCCATTACGTTCCAAATCTGTTCCTTCCCTAATACACCCGGTCCCGTAATAGGTATTCCCCCATCCGGCGCCGATTAAAGAATCCTTACCCATTTCTTATTTTCGTTTCCTTTTTCTGCCCTCTTAGATTTCTGCTTCCTTCTATCGGTATTGTAGATCTGTCCTCATTTCTTTTGCTTTCATAACAAATCCTCAACATTGTCTTCATCGGAGTCCGATTTCAGGTATGAATATTTTGCTTCAACATTGTCATCGGCTTTCTCTGTTTTAATTTTTCTCTCCTTTAGATTTTTTAACATTGTCTTCAACATTGTCCCCTTATTTGTCTCTCCTTTAGATTTTTCTCTCTTTTTTTACTTAATTCAGATATTTAATTTTCTTTCTCATGATACCATTGTCTTCAACATTTTCCCCTTATTTTGGACATATCACAGAGGGTAGGCCTGTAAGGAGCGAAACCAATGGCAACGAAAAGCCGAGCGCAACTGCTGCACCATCCATCAGCCTACTTCTCCAGACTACCCCATTCCCACTCCTCCTTCTCCATCAATTTCCGCCGCCGCAAATTCTCCGTCACTCCTCCTCTCCTCTGCTCCTCCTCCTCTTCCCCCTCAGCATCCACGAATCCGTCCATCGTCGGAGATCTTTTGAATTATCTCAACGAATCCTGGACTCAGTTTCACGCTACAGGTTTGCCAAATATTGGTTCCCTCCATCCGTTTCTTTCAGCTTTTGTTTTAGTATTTGAACATATTACTATTTCTTTGCAACTCCAATCTGTAATTAAATTTATTAGCAATTCTTTGCAAAATATTATTTTTTGTTTTTTTATTTTTGCTTATTTAGTGATGAAATCTCTAAATTTTAGCATTAGTTTTTCTTTATGTACAAGTAGAGATTACAATATTATGAGCATAAAGATGTTTTCACATAATAATTATCACATCTAGTAGATGAAATGAAACTAATATACAAACTAATCTAGATATAGCCTGCAAAAATTTAATATAAAGTCGAATTAAATTAGTGCTTTAAAGGAATCGAACGTGATATATAGGTTCTAAGGCCTACTCTTTGCCATTGAGTGACAACGCCTCGTTGAGAGAAAATCACTAATTATTTGCCTTGGACCAAACTTGTTAAATTTTCTTGTACACAGCTGAAGCAAAACGACAACTAATTGCTGCTGGTTTTCATTTATTAAATGAGAATGATGAGTGGGACCTTAGGCCTGGTGGACGATACTTCTTCACTAGGAACATGTCTTGTTTGGTGGCTTTTGCCGTAGGAGAAAAGTGAGAGGAATATATCTTGAAAATTTTTAATTTAAAACTTTTGGAATTAAAGAAATTTCAAGGGAATTCTGTGTTAGTTTTGCAGGTACATTGTTGGTAATGGCTTTCATGTTATTGCTGCACATACAGACTGTCCTTGTCTCAAACTTATGGAGGTGGTTTATGACACACTTGGTTCGACAGAGACCTAAGTGTTGCTGGAAGAGTCATTGTTAGGGCTAGTGATGGTTCATTTCTTCACAAGCTTGTCAAAGTAAAGAGACCTCTTCTACGAGTACCCACATTGGCAATTCATCTTAACCGGTTATCTTCTTATTCCTTGAATAACCATTTTAAAATAATGTTATTTTATGTTTGAATATTGTAAATACTTTTAGGTTTTTTTTAAATAATTAATAATGCCTTTATTGGGATTGGCTAGTGATGATCCTGGTATTTTGTTGTTGAAGTCAACCCTACTTTTACTTTTTACCACCTATTGAAGCAGATAAATTGGATGAGGAGATCATTTTTATGCTAAAGTTCTTTTTCTTTCTCATCTGTAGTTCATATCATTGTTTATTTTTTCTTCCACTGATATCTGTCAATAGTTTCTATTATTTGTATTACTAGAAGACTTTTAATTGGCAGATATCATAGGAACTTAATAAATGCAATCCATTTTGACTAGGGTAATGCGATTAATTGGTAATTTCATCCTTATGTTTCCCTCTAGAAATGAATTTCTGTTGGCTAAGCCATAGAAACATTTATAACACACCCTAAATAGGATAAAATTTTGGTAATATCGTTACCATATACTTTAGCCAGTTCATCCTTTTCTTTCTTTAACTAAAACCTGTTAACATATATTCCTGATTATCCCATAATGTTGCCTGAATGCTTAAAATTTCAATTTGCCTTTTTCTTTTCCTTTCTTGAAAGTAATCACTTGCGTCAAAACTGCCTGCAAGATCATTAATGTGCTAACTTTTTGTATAACTTCGAGATTTCATATGCTTAAGTGGTAAACTTTCAAGATATACAGTTGCAAAACATATTGATATATATATATATAGCAGTTAGTAAATATTCGTAGGATCACTCATTTCCAATATTATATTTCCTTATCCATCTTGAAAACAAGATGGACAATAAAAAAGTGTCGTTAGGTTCTCAATGGCAGTTCTTTTAAATTTAAATTTGTTTTAATCAAATCTCTCCTCTTTCATATGTCGAAGATGTTTGTTTTTGTTGGACCGATTGTCAATGCATCCTTCTCATTCTCTGTCTAGTATTTCTTGTAGTTTTTCTCTCTTAGAAATTGAAACAGAGAGTTTAGGATTTTGAGAGGTTTGGATTCTGGTGGAAGAGTTGATGTCAGGTTGTTCTGCTGTTTGGTTCTGTGTTTTTGCTTCAATAAGGTAGAGAAGAAAATGGTGATAATTGCTGTTGAGTGAGAATATCAGATGAAAACTGGAATAAGAATGAACTTTTAATCCTAACAGGATTTGTAGTTTTATATCTGTAATTCAACACTCGTTTTTCGGTATCAATTCATGGCAGAGTGTTAACTGGTGCAAAATTGTTGCTTTAGATGTTTATGTTTCTTTACTTTGTTATGCAAAGTTCTCATTTCTTTTGTTTGAAGTTTTAAATTGTCTGCATCTCTTTAAGTTTGTGAGTTTAGAAGATGGCAGCAGCTTTAGATTCTTTTGTTGACAGTCACTAAAATGCTTGGTTCTGAGGTTAGCAAAATTACATTATGTTATTGTTTAGCTATGTGATCTTTTTTTCAGCGTCTAGACTTGCAACTTTTATTTCTTTTCCTGAAGTATTCATGGCTGGCCTTTTTTTGGTATATCTCCGGATACGAGTTTGAAGATGTCTCAAAAACTTGCAAATATTTTCCTTTTCATCTTTTCCTGTGTATAAGTTGACTCTTGCTGTCATAAAGGGCAGGTTTAGAAGGAACAACATCTTGAAAAATAATATGCTACTGTAGTTTTATGTATGATTTCTTTTATGGTTATTGAGTGTACAAAATTCGCCGTTTGTTAATATATTATCTCATGTTTATTATCCTGCTAGATTAGAATTAAGAAGTTTGGTTAATGGGAAGACTGGATTTGCACTTAATATGATGGAAAATATAGATTAGAGTCCAACAAATGTTTTTCAATATGTGTTTGAATTATACATGTATAACTAGTTTTGTTTGAGACCATAGATGATAATATATTCGAAACTGGGATTCCATAGATCTATTGGGAATTGAGATTAGGGAACTTATGCAAGTAGATGGCTTAACCAATGATGAAGTTAAGAGTCATTTGCAGGTGAGGGTTCTTTCTTGTTATTAATGGTTTTCTTTTCAAGTTTTGATATCAAGTATTGATGTAAGAACTTCTCTGATTTCCAGAAATACCGGCTACACACACGAAGACTTCCAGCTACCACAACAACAACAACCCCTGCAAATCAATCAGGCCTTGTTTTGGGTGGTGGTCATGCATGGATGTGTCAAGATCAGTTTGGAGAATCCTCGAAAAGGAGCAGTTCGCAGTCGGGTTCCCCTCAAGGTCCTCTCCAGTTAGCCACAAACACCGGAGGGACCTCCACTACAGGGTGTGAGAGCATGGAAGATGATGAAGATGCAAAATCCGAGTGCTATAGTTGGAAAAGCCATGTTCAGAAACCCAGAAAAAACAATGTATAGAGTTTACCCACCATGAATTTTGCAGATAAAAAAAAAGAAAGAAAGTATACATGGGAGGAAATCATTTATCTTATACAACCACTGTATTTATACATATAAAAGGAGAAGGATCTTGAGAATTGAGAGAGACATGTAAAATTTTTGCAGGATTTAGCTTTCCTTGGATATCGGATTCATGTATCTGTTTTATTGCACAACTAGTAAAGAATTCCTGTTATCATCAATTTGGACACTTTGGCTGGAGAAATTTTCATTTCTGAATTGAAGGACTGCAATTATTGTTTATAGTGGCATTCTGGCAATTAGTTAGAAGATGAAGGGCATGTTGATGGTAACCAAGATGAGAACAAACATTTGTCAACATTAATTATTTAATATTAATTAAAATATATTTAATATTAATTATTTTAAATTATATTTTATAGTATCATATATTATGATTTTAATAAATTCATATAAGAATATTGATTATTAAGAATTTTATTAAATTATATATTTTAATTAAAATATATTTAATAATAATTATGTTAAAATATGATTAAATTATTTATTACTGATATTAATAATTTTATTAAAATTTAATAACAATAACAATAATCATTTATCTAAACAAATTTCTGTTAAGGGTATTCTAGTCATTTTAATTTTTTTCCTTATGCTATTACACCTCTATTCCATTCAACCAAACACAAGAATACTATTACGCCTCTATTCCATTACATTCAACCAAACAATTGATTTGCTATTACGCCTCTATTCCATTACGCCTCTATTCCAATACAGCGAACCAAACGTGTTGTTAAATTTTAAACAAACTATTTAAAAATACTTTTCAATTATACTGTTTTTTTAAAGCATTTTTAAAAATAATATTAAACTAACCCTAAAATTAAAAGCACTTTTAAATTTTCCTTGTCCAATTGGATTGGACTCTATCCATGGGTGCTTTTGGATGATTTCATTATGCCCACTTTTGTGGGTGTGATAGATTCATAGCCCAAACCAAATAAGGATGCGTTTCCCTCGCATTAACGGTTTACAAAATGAAGGGTCTTTTTAAGTTGGTTGGTTCTTGGATCCACCTGTCATATTTTGATTCGATGTGCTGATAAAACTCCAAGTCTCTCATCATTGAAAAACAAAACATAAAATAAAATTACCGGTTTACCACTCTCCTTTCTTCTCCTCCATCGCCAGCAGAAAAAGAAGAGAGGAAGAAAAAAAAGCCCTCACTCCACTGTGTTTTGAACACAAAATCTTCCTCTGTTTGGCCCGTTGATCGAGCTCTTTCTTTTTGTTTCTTCCATTAATAATTTCCCAAAATTAGATCAAGCCTAATTGTCCAAATTATCACCATTTTAATCCAAATCAGATCTGTCCTTGGAGTTCTTCTGTTTCAGTTCATATATCCGCCGATACTTACTATCACTCTTTGTTTGTTTTTCCACTAGTACCGAAAGATAAAACAATAGGCATTTTTGGGATAAGGAAACGTAAAAAATTTGCCTTTAATCAAATGGCGTGTATAAAAGGGGTGAATAGATCGGCGTCAGTGGTACTGGCGCCGGACGCGCCATATATGGCAGCGGGGACCATGGCTGGAGCAGTGGATCTATCATTCAGCTCATCGGCGAGTCTAGAGATCTTTAAGCTTGATTTCCAGAATGACGATCGTGAGCTTACCGTCGTAGGCGAGTATCCCAGCTCAGAGCGCTTTAACCGCCTCACTTGGGCCAAGAACGGATCCGCTTCCGATGAGTTTTCACTCGGGCTCATTGCTGGTGGCCTCGTTGATGGCAACATCGATCTTTGGAATCCCTTAACCCTGATTGGGTAAATTGGATTTTTATAAGCTCTCTCTATAATATGCATCTAGTTTGCTTTATCTAATTCACCTTAATTTTCAGTTGAATTGGAAATGTGGTAAATTGCAAGGCATTTTTCTTAATCTTTAAGGTAATTGGGTATATTGCGGGTTTTAATTGTATATAATGTCTGTGTAAAAGGGTGACTGCCTTCTAGCAAGTTGCTATATACTATGGAGTTATTTATTGCGCATTGATACACTTTCTATCTCAGCTTTCTATACTTTTTGGTACTTATTTACATTGAATTGCCTGGTTCTTTGGAGTGGATCAATTGGGTACCGAAGGGAATTTCGTGTTTCATATGGTCTATAAAAATTGGTATTTAAGCTGTTGAGCTTGTTTAATTTAAGGCTAGAATTTTTATGATTTGATTTAGTAATAACGCGCCCACAATTTATGAGCTTTAGATTATTTATTATTACATTATTTGATGAATGGTTGGACGGAATTAATTCTGGCTGAAATATTTTGAAATTCAGTTCCCAAGTAAATTTCTATTGCCTTGTTTGTGTTGAGCTGTTATAAGTTAAATGAATGTTAGTTTGCCGTGTCTGATCTTTGCACTGTCTTTGAGTAGTCAAGACGAGTGGTTTGCATTTGGTCTAATTTGTCAATGGTACTGTTTTGCTGTTAGGAATTAGTAGCGAGAGTGAATGAAACTTGGGGGTTCATTGTTCAGTATTTGAATCGTAAGTCAGGCTGGTTCTTTTGTGCCTGGTTATGACTGGATGATTTATAGAAAAATAAAGAATATTGTTAAATCACTGGAAATTTTTTGTTCCCTGGTCTTGCTGGTTACAATGTGTCATGTTGCATTTATCAAAAAATTAAACGAATATCTTCATCTTTTGGGATTTCTTTTTTCCTAAAATGGTTCTTGATTGGGACCCTTTGACTGGGAAGAGTAACCTTTTGACTTTTTCATCTCCTCGCTTATGGACTTTGTTTTCTAGATTATTGGATTTGATAACTTTCACATTTCACTTTTAAGATTTTTTTTCTTTTATTTTTGTTAATAAGTACTAGTATTTTTTTGCTACTGTGGTTTCTTTAACAATCTTATCATGTCTTGGGACATTGATTTCATTATTAGCTTTGTTTTTTCACGGTTTGAAAACAATTGACATCATCTTAGATATTTTACTATATATGATAACGTTATAGTAATTTGTTCTTGCTTTCTTTCCCCAGCTCTGAGACAAGTGAACAAGCTCTGATTGGACATCTTTCAAGGCACAAAGGGCCTGTGAGTTTCCCTTTTCTCTAATAAATGTTTGATATCTTTTTACATATTTGATACTTCCATCAAGCATTTGAAGATTGCATAGTCTGTTTACTTCATTTTGTTTTGCCATATTTTAGGTTCGTGGTCTTGAGTTCAATGCCTTTGCTCCAAACTTACTAGCGTCTGGGGCAGATGATGGTGAAATCTGCATCTGGGATTTGGCAACACCTGCACAACCCTCTCATTTTCCGCCTCTTAGGGTATGCACCAATCATCCATAACTTTTTGAATTGGAAACAATGTCATGAGTCTATTATGCTGCCAGTGTTCTACTAAATGCTTTTTCCTTCCATGTATCTGCCTTATCATTAAAATGGGAAGCTTGCTTTTTCCATATATATATTTTTGTGGTTCATTTAGGAAACAATCTATAAAAAATACCCGATTTTACACAGTTCTTGTGGTCATGGTGCAGGGTAGCGGTTCTGCTGTTCAAGGTGAAATTTCATTTCTCTCTTGGAATAGCAAGGTTCAACATATATTGGCATCAACTTCATATAATGGAACGACTGGTGAGGAAATGAACTTGTCTATTTGTCTTGTCATTTAAGTTTATCAGGGAAGGTAATATGTATGCTTTTATTTATCCAGTTGTTTGGGACTTGAAGAAGCAAAAACCAGTGATAAGGTAAATTCATGTTATCTACCTAGTGAATATTTTGTCAGCATGTTATCTGCATTATGACCTTGACACTTCATTTGATCTAATCTCTATCTTTTGTTTTTTTAATTGACAGCTTTGCAGATTCAGTTAGAAGAAGAAGTTCTGTTTTGCAGTGGCATCCTGATGTTGCCACTCAACTTATTGTTGCATCTGATGAAGATGGTTCCCCTGCACTTAGGGTAATGATCTTGTTAATAGGGCTTCTATTTAGGTTACTATATGTTCAGAATTTGTTGACTTCTGGTATTTCTGTGAGCAGCTCTGGGACATGCGGAACATAATGTCACCAGTGAAGGAGTTTGTAGGGCACACAAAAGGTAACCATGCTTGATGTGTTGCTTAAGCTTGCAAATAATTACCTCTTTGCTTTTGGGTCTCTTTCTTGGTATAGGTCTTCTGTTGTTTAATTTTTCTGATAGTTATCCCTCCCCTATTCATATATAGGTTTATGCATTATTTTTCTAGGTAGTTTTTTTTCGTATGTTAAATCACAGTTGTTTTATTTAAACTCTTATATTTGACTGCATGTATTGTTGCAGGTGTAATTGCAATGGCATGGTGTCCCTCTGATAGCTCTTATTTGCTGACATGTGCCAAAGATAATAGGACTATTTGTTGGGATACAGTTACTGGAGAGGTGGGGGAATGAGTTAATTATTGACTTGGTTCAGTTTTTTTTTTCTGGCTATTCCTTATCAAAAAAGTTATTTCTAGAATATGAGTTTTTCTTTTAATTTTTTTTTGACATAGATTGTCTGTGAACTGCCTGCTGGTACGAACTGGAACTTTGATGTTCACTGGTATCCAAAGATACCTGGAGTGATATCAGCATCTTCCTTTGATGGCAAGATTGGAATTTACAATATTGAGGTGCAACCTTGCTCAGTTTATCTTTCCTATCACTGTTAATGTTAAGAAATTTCTAAGAAATTTAACATTTATATGATTGATCAATTGCTTTCTGCCTATGATTATCATTTATTTGTTTATGGATGGGATTTTATGTAGCTTTTTGAGAGAAGTGTTTATTTTGTAGTTTAGTCTGGCAAATGTTTGAAGCCTATTATTATTGCTTGTTTGTCTAAGAAAATGATACTTGTCAGATTTCCTCAGCTTTCCTCCTTGAACCTTAGGTTTAGCACTTCTTTTGGGTAATTTTTTACCTTTATTCTGCAGGGTTGCTGCCGATATGGTGTTGGGGAGGGTGATTTTGGTGCAGGTAACTCCTGAAACATAATTATATGTTCGAACACAGCAGTTGGTTTGGTTGCCTTCAATTTGCTTCTGGTAGAAGTAGATGTTCTCCATGTATTATTGTAGACTGGGTTGGATAGGCTTGGATTGAGCTTAGGCTATCTTTCCCCCCTCCTTTGTCATAATTTGACCTTAGTAGAACTAAGCTTTGGCATTCAAGGAGACATGGTTTATGACTGCCAATATAAGTTGGGGAAGATAGACAGGCATGGACCAACTCTGCTTAAACAGTCTATACCATTTATCTCTGTTAAACCAAGTTTCTGGGATAATATATGTTCTCATTGGTACTCCTTTTTCTAATTAGTTTTGATGTCTTTTTGTTTAGTGTCTTTGAGAGCTCCAAAATGGTATAAACGTCCTGTTGGGGCTTCTTTTGGTTTTGGAGGAAAAATGGTCTCTTTTTGCCCTCGGGCATCTGGTGTAGGCACTTCTGCATCATCAGAGGTAATATATCAGCAAGGTTATTTATTTTTTCTTCTCTTTTATTTAAATGCCACCAACATTCTTCTTATTGGGATCTTCTGGTCCTATGTATTATTTTTAGGTTTTCGTGCATTACTTAGTTACCGAAGAAAGCCTGGTCAGCCGTTCATCTGAATTTGAATCTGCGATACAGAATGGGGAGAGGTCTTCACTAAGGGTTTTATGCGAAAAGAAATCTCAAGAGTCTGAGTATGTTGTCTGAATTAAGAAATTGTAGTTACTTTCTTTCATTTCCTTCAAATAATTTGTTCTACTTCCTCCAATGAATACTTTTGATGGTTCTTTTGAAAAATCATCTGCAGATCTCAGGATGATCGAGAAACATGGGGCTTCTTGAAGGTGATGTTTGAAGATGATGGAACAGCTAGGACAAAGTTGCTTATGCATCTTGGCTTTAGTCTACCTGCAGAAGAAAAAGATACTGTACAAGATGACCTCTCACGGAGTCTGAATGATATTACACTTGAGGATAAAGTTGCAGAAAAAGTAGGCCATGAAGTTGAGAAAGAAGCTACTCTCTTTGCAGCTGATAATGGCGAAGATTTCTTCAATAATCTTCCAAGTCCCAAAACTGATACGCCTGTTTCTCCATCTGGTGATAATTTTGCCATTGAAAGTGGAGTTCCTAGCGAAGAGTTAATACCTCAAGAATCAGATGGACTGGAGGAAAGTGTAGATCAATCATTTAATGATGCTGTTCAACGCGCTTTGGTGGTGGGTGACTATAAAGGGGCTGTTAATCAGTGCATTGCAGCAAATAAAATGTCTGATGCTTTAGTTATTGCTCATGTTGGTGGTGCTTCATTATGGGAGAGCACATGTGACCAATATCTAAAGATTAGCCATTCACCATACCTGAAGGTGAATTAAGTTTATATACTTGCTTACTGAAGGATTTTATCACTTATCTTGATAAAAAAGGAACCAAGATATGAACTATTTCTGCTGATTATATTCTATTAACTCCATGTTCTTCTTAGTGTATTAAATATTCTGTTTGTCTTTAGGTTGTCTCTGCAATGGTGAACAATGATCTCATGAGCCTTGTCAAGACCAGACCTTTGAAATTCTGGAAAGAAACATTAGCTCTCTTCTGTACAGTAAGTTTCTATTTGTTAGTGGATGTGTAGTGGTGTAGCAACAAAATATTTAAGTTGTTGTTGCTATTATTATGGACTTATTTATCATATTTGATGAGCAGTTTGCCCAGAGAGAGGAGTGGACTGTACTTTGTGATTCGCTTGCTTCAAAACTAATGGCCTCTGGTAATACTCTGGCAGCAACTCTTTGTTATATATGCGCTGGAAACATTGATAAAACAGTAGAGATTTGGTCAAGGTGCCTGACAACTGAACATGATGGGAAATCTTACATTGATCTTCTCCAGGTTAGTTAGCAATTTGAAGAACCAATGCATTTCAAAATTAAGTTTGTGTAGTAATTTGACATTAAATTTTTGTTTTCTAGGATATGATGGAAAAGACCATTGTCTTGGCTTTGGCAACTGGACAGAAACAATTTAGTGCATCTCTATGCAAGCTTGTTGAGAAATATGCTGAAATTTTGGCTAGTCAGGGGCTTCTATTGGTAGCAATGGAGTACCTGAAACTCTTGGGGTCTTATGAGCTGTCACCCGAACTCGAGATCTTAAAAGATCGTATAGCACTCTCTATGGAACCTGGTATGTTACTGCTATAGTGCTGGTACATTTGCATTTTTTATCTACCACAGCTATTTTATATTTATGCAAATAGTTCATATGAAAAAGGTCATGCTGGTAAGTAATATGTATTTATATTTATATGTACTTTTACTATTGCAGAGAAAGAAACTAAATCTGCTAGTTTTGGTAATTCTCATCCAACAAGTGGACCAGTCTTTGACCCTTCGCGACATTTATATCCGGTGCTTTTTCTTGTCCTTTTCTTTTTTATAATGGTCTTTGATATCTGTTTTGCTCCTAGATAATCTATTTTGGTGCTGTGAATGATTTTCCTATTTTTGTTTACTTTCTCTCATTGCTTAGGAGTCAGCCACATCGCAAATTCAGCCAAATGTTCCTACTACTTATGATGAAAGTTATCAGCGTTCTTTTCCATCATATGGAGGATATGCTTCTCCTGCCTCGTATCAAGCTCCTGCCAATATCTTTGTTCCAACCCCTGCTCCTCCTCATGCATCCCAGGTATGTTATATTGAGTTTCTTTTTGGTGCATGGCATTCTATTTGATGGTAGACTTTAAGCAATTTCTAAGTTCTGATGATACTTTTCTTCTGATTTTATTTTTATCCTGATATATATTTGATCTCAACACCTATAGATAATTTAGTTCAAATGGATATTTTGGGTTGTTCTCTATCTGTCATACCATCCAATTGTATGTTTCCTGAGGAAAAAGGGAATTTTGTTTGGAGATTTTTGGAGTGAAAGGTTGCATTTAACTAGGACACCATGGATTGGTATGTCATGGAATATTGGGGGTTTTAGTTTTCAATTGGTATTCATTATCCTGACTGTTTTCAACTTACAAAGAGCCTTTAGTTTTCTCTGAGACCCACTGGGAGTGGAGAAAACTAGACAAAATAAAATCCGAACTAAACCAGCTTCATCTGTTTGCTTGGATTTAATTTTATCCATACCTTGGTTTGATCAACGACCCAAGCAGCAGTACAAACAAATTTAGAAAAAAGATAAGACATTTGGTAGACGAGGCTCTCTGCTGTCCAAATGAGCACTCTGTTTTGACTTTCTAATTTCATATGTGCATGATGTTCTTTGCATTTATTATCTGCTTCATGCTTGACTAAATAGTTTCTGCTGTCCTTCCAGGCAAATTTCGCTCCTTCATCTGGCACCACTCAGCCTGCTGTTAGACCCTTTATTCCTTCTAATCCTCCTGTTCTACGAAATGCAGATCAATACCAGCAGCCAACTACCTTGGCTTCTCAGTTATATCCTGTCTGTATAACTACATTTAGTTTCATGTTTAATACCAGTTATTTTTTTGAGACTGGTATAATGAATTATTTTTGCTTGCCTTCCAGGGTAGTGCCAACCCTACTTATCCTGCACCCCTTGCTTCTGGTTCACTTGCATCTGTCCCATCACAAATGGGATCAGTTTCTGGCCCCAAAATGCCCCAAGTTGTTGCTCCCCCCCCAGCATCTACAGGATTTATGCCAGTAACTAATGCATCTGTTGTTCAAAGACCTGGGATGAGCCCAATGCAACCATCCAGCCCTACACAGCCAGCATTACTACAACCAGCTCCAGCACCTGCTGCTCCTCCACCAACCATGCAGACTGTTGATACTTCAAATGTCCCTGGTATTTGCTAGTTTCTTAGTTGCTAATGTTAATATCATACTTCATACATTTTTATTGGTTTATCAAATACTCTGCTAGTCATGTGATCCATCCACCACATTATATAGGTTATTCAAGACTGAGGATTTACTATCCAAAAAATTGAGTAATGATGACTTTACATAATTAACCTTCAGAAGAAGAATAACTAAGAAATATAATAAATATCTATTAATGGTTGGCAGCAACTTTTTGATGAAGATATACACACATATTTATGCTGATACAAAGTGCTGTTGGTAATGACTACCTTGTTTGCTTTTCAGCACACCAGAAACCTGTAATCACAACCTTAACCAGACTTTTCAATGAAACATCTCAAGCACTGGGAGGCTCACGAGCAAACCCAGCTAAGAAGCGTGAAATGGAAGACAATTCAAGAAAAATCGGTGCCTTGTTTGCCAAACTCAACAGTGGAGACATTTCAAAAAATGCTTCCGATAAGCTTATTCAACTCTGCCAGGCTTTGGACAATAATGATTTTGGTACAGCTCTACAAATCCAGGTATGGTTGGGAAAATAATATTATGCTGATTTCCTCATGATTGCTGGCAATTCAAAGTGCTTCAATTTTTTTTTTTAACCTCTTCCTTGGAATAGGTTCTTCTTACTACTAGTGAGTGGGATGAGTGCAACTTTTGGCTTGCAACTCTAAAGCGGATGATTAAGACAAGGCAGAATGTAAGGTAAGTTATAGAAAGGCAAAAAATCTCCAAGTATGGAATCCCGAATCTGCTTATGTTTTCCTTTTCTGGTGACACACTGGAGAAACTGATGCACCCTTTGATGTACACAAGAATGGTTTCCTCCTAATTGATGCTGCAGGACTTCAGTTCTTTGGGTCCTTTTACATCCGTCCTGCTAAATATTGACTTGCCTGACACATTGTTTTGGTAGTATTGAAATAGTTTTCAGGATACTGTTGATTATATTCATTAGACATTTTGGTAGTATTGAAAAGCAGAGTTTGCTTAGTTCAGTTTTCAGTTTTTAACCCCTTTTTTCGGAGCCCAAAATTCCATTTATGAGTGAATTGGATTTGACTTCCTGTTGTTGTTGCTATTTATTTTTTGGGGGGTGGGGGGTGGGTGGGATGGTCTCTGCATGGCCATTAGTTGTACAACCTATATGCTCTTTTTCCTTTTTTTTTTTAAATTATTAATACGCAAAACAGAGTTTTAATATCTTATAATTTCATTGAAAGTGATCTGCATTTTTGAAACTTTTAAGTGTTTCCATAGTGTCACTCCTTTTCTTTGAGCTATATTTAAGCACTCTCTTCTGCATTTTCTTTTGTGGCATTTCTTTTAAGCCTTAAGAGTGCTTGCTCGTGGGAAAGACAAAAATCATGGCCCATCTTTATAGGGGTGTTCAAACAGTTAACCAATTTAACCGAACCGAATTAATATTAACAGAATTGATCGAATTTTTTAATTCTTTAATTGTTTACTGAATCAAAATTTTTTTAAAAAAATTTAACTGAATTGAAATAATTTGGTTAATTCGGTCGGTTAACCGAATTAATTGAAATTTATATATTTTGTGTTTTCTTTGTTAAAACAAGTATAAAGCATGTAAAAAAAATTATAATGTTCATTTGATCGAATTAATCGAACTAATAATAGTCTAAAACAAATAATATATAATATTATTTATTAAGTTTGGTTAATTATCTGATTTTTGAACTGAATTAACTGTTAATTGATATTTTAACAAACTTTTAACTGACCTCCGATCGAACTAGATCGATTAATTGACCGATTAATCAAATTAGATTGATTTGGTCAGTTAATTCAGTTTTAATTGAAGTTTGAATACCCTTACATTGGATATTAAATCCATTTATCACCCAC
Organism: Gossypium hirsutum; assembly: GCF_007990345.1. Classification (NCBI taxonomy): domain Eukaryota; kingdom Viridiplantae; phylum Streptophyta; class Magnoliopsida; order Malvales; family Malvaceae; genus Gossypium; species Gossypium hirsutum. The sequence goes on along the minus strand of NC_053448.1, from coordinate 38,759,525 downwards.
AAATAGTATTCAAACTAAATAAACATGCACTGGTATAAGTAATAATTTTGCTTTTCTGCTTTAAGACAAATACACACTATTCTTAAGGTATTATTATTATTATTATTATTATTATTATTATTACCTCTTTTTAACCTGGTAGGTTCTTTACTTTTGGTAGTTGGTTTCTCCCGGACTATTTGCCCCCATTTGTAGAGAAAGAGTGTTGAAAAGGGATAAAAAAGGGGAGGAAATAATGGGAAAGTTCAAGCTAAAACTTTATACTTTATACTATTATTGGCGATTTAATTTTTTGCCTAGGAACCAAACGATCAAAGCCTTTGGCCGGAGAACCCATTGGTGGCTGCTTCATTTGGATCTTAATGAAGGGATAACATTAGCAACGCACGTGTTTTTCTTCTCAAGTACGTCATCTTCCGAAAGCCTTTGCTGCAATTCTTTTCCAATTGCCATGAAACTTGAAGTAAACCGTGATTTGTTATATTTTCAAGCCCGTGCACACACACACAGCGAACCCAAAATCCGTATTCAGGGTTCATTTGGAACCCGTCATATATGAAATCACACATACAAACACGTTAGAATGTATATGAAATTTACATGATCTCATGGATAAAAGTAAAAGAGAGAGAAAAAGAATGCACTAGTCTGTTATTGCTATTTGGTTTCCAACTTGGCAAAGCGAGATGTAAAGTAGGATTCCATCCTGTTCCAAAGTGAGAAGCTGGATCCCATAAATCGCACAATCACAGATTTGTTTGATCCTTGCCTCACGAATTCCAAGTCCTTGGCAATGCTACTCTGAATATTTTCAGATTGCATGTCATCTAGCAAGGGTAATGCAGCTGCACCCTGAGACTCCAGGCTTTTGATCCATCCACGTAGCAAATAATTTACCACCTGTATTAACCAAAATGGCAAAACATAACAAGCGCTGAGATTCCATTTGCTCTTTCCAACAACCAAGTATCAATCACCACCTTATTACCTATGGACTACCGCTGAAAGAAAAGAATGCTACAAGATTCTATTATCAGGGATTAGATGTGAAAAGCAGGCGGTGAACCAGTGACAACATACCTCAGGAACTTCGTCATGAGGGCAATGCCCTGCTGGGCTGATCTCATAGTACGGAGCTTCAGGAACATGCTTTTTCACCTCAAGACCCCACACAGGCTTCACCCAGGGGTCTTCTTTTCCATACATGAGACATATAGGCACGCCGTTCATATCACACCTAAAAGTAACAAGATACTCAAAGCTCATCATGTGAAGCTGATAGCTATCTTTTCGACATAGAATGCACATGATTTCTCCATACAAGAGTTCAAAGCTACTCATATCACATACCTTGATAAAGCCTCCCTGAAGGAAAGCTGTGCTTGAGGAGCAAACATGATTGAAGCAAATGATGCAGCAGCAGCAGGATGCTGTGTTGTCTCAAGAATACAATGAAACACGTTGTCAACATTTAAAGAATGATCCGCATATACCTGTCTAAGTACATCTGCTATACATTCAGGGTCACTTATCCTTTGCCAGCTGAAATCAAAAAGTGGGAGAAGAAGCCCAGTAAGAGCAATAAGAGATTTGAAGTAAGTAGAGTGCAGCAACTTGCTTCTAGACTGGAGTACTAAAAGATATCAAATACAACCTTTCTGAGACTCCCATAAATTTTCTCTCAAAATGAAGGAAACAACTGCAAAATAACTTCACCTCTTTTCCAAGTGAAAACGTCAATAACATAACCAAACCAGGATCTTCCACTTTAGGGAAGTTATACTTCTGTGCTTATCTAAACTTATATACAATCGAACTCTATACAAGTATTATAAAATCTTAGGAACATGGTTTGGGTTTGGGGGAGGGGGTGGGGGTGGGGAGCTCCATTTATGGGGTTTAAAATGAACTTGCTAGGTTTAAACTCTGATGGAATATGGTGGTTACATGATGAGAGCTCCATATAATCTAATACCAAAGAATAAGGAACTTACACAAATTCCGTCAGCTTTCTGATACTTTCTGGTAGAGGAAATGTTCCAGACCATGAAAATATCCTTGCTAGTCTAGGAGATTTTATTGGATTAGGTAGAAATCCCCAAAAAGGAGTTGCATTAAGTAGTGTAACACCCTTCACTAATTGAGGATTACGTGCTGCAAAGTATAGAGCAACAAATCCTCCTAGTGAGTTCCCTACGAGGTAAACTGGTTCACCTATGACCTGTGAGAGAGAAGCTAAGGTCAATATTGCAGCTTTTATTTTATATCAATGCATTCGTTTATTTGAACCAGAAAGTTACTTGATTACTAAATCAAAATCCTAAAGCCACTTTAGCTAGAATGCGAGAATTTATCCCTAGACTAGTCTTTTTGTTTAAGGTGAGATGTTCAAGTGCCATTGCAGATTGCTCACAATCTCAGATATAAATACGAGGATGTGGATCTCTTCCTGCAACTAACGTGCTCCTGGATTAATAGTATTTTTCACAACCATCAATCAGTTCTCTTGAAAGTGAGAAAGTAGAAAAAGACTTGAAAGGTCATGCAATGCAATAATTAGCACACTCACAAACTAAAACAGCCTTACGATAAAACGAGATTTTTGTAAACATGAATTGAAGGACGACTTCCCCTTAAACTGGTGTAACCTTGAGAAAATGCACAAACAAAAAGGCATGGCAATAAGCAAATGTAGCATGAAGTCTCAAATGCACCAGTACTATGATCTAAATAAAGATGCATGCAACAAAGATATATGATCTGTATGCTTGACAAGCTATGCGTTACAAAAGAAGAGCGGGTTAAAGTTACAATGCAAGTCTATAGTACCTCTTCTACGAAATAGAGAACTTGATCCCGCCATAAGTCCATAGAGTAAACCAGATCAGTAGCCCATGGTTCAGTTTTATCCCCAAATCCCCACACAAGATCCTCCTCCTTGGAGGAGGATGTGGGATTCTCAGTAGGCAATGACATGCCTTGCCCAAGAAAATCAATTGCCCATACCCGATAATCACGACCCAAATCCTTGAGCTGCTTTTCATAATGAAAAGAACCAACACCAAAACCAGGAAGAAAGAGTAACGGCGGAGAATTCACATTTTGAGAACCGGATATCTCATAATGCACATTAAATTTAGGTTTCCACTCCCAGAAGCAACTACTGATTGGAGCACCACATTCACCATTGGACTCATCAGGCAGCCCTGGAATCAAAACCATGGTTACTGAATCCCCAGTTCCTGACATGCTTCCAACTTCATCTTCACTACCAATCACGTAACCATTAGAATCCCCACTGAACCCTTCAACAGGCTTGGATGGCCTTGTAACTTTCCCATTCAGCAAAGAGTGATCTTTATTAGATAATGCCCGTGACTCAGTTCTGTAATGAACCTTGCTACACAAAATTCTTCGTTTTCTACACAAAGGGATTTTTACTTGCTGTCTACTTGATCTTTTCTTTACTAATAATCTCCTGTTTAAATGACAGCATGGAGGGGAATGCAGCGAGACTACTTCCATGCTTAGAAAATTTGCTCTCTGATTATCAGCAAAAGGAAACATCTTAGCAAAAGCTTCACTTTACCTACAGTTTAATTACAAATAAAGAAGAAAAAGCAGATAAAGAAACTTTCTAGCTAGAGCCTGTTTACTAAATTGATTGATCGTTTCAATCAAGGATTTGCAACAAATTATTTCATCAATGAAAAACCATAATAATAGCAATAATCCAAAACTGTCTAGCAGTCTATTTTTCTTTTTCAAGTACGAGCTAAATTCATGCAAGAAATGAATAGAGCCATAAACTATGGAAGAAAATTGATGAATCAGCAAAAACACAAGATTGGTTTATAATAAAAAATGGAAGTGGGGGATATTTTTACCTTCAATTCTTAAATACAAAGTGTCATTGAGGTTTGCAGTGTTCTTTGGTTGAAAGTATTTGGGCGAATTCAGGAGATTCCAGCACAATCTTTAGAGAAGAAGAGAAAGTTTGTTGCTTCAAAGCTTCGTCTTCTTATAAAATGCCAACAATATACAAAAAATAAAAGAAAAGCTACGAATACTGCAACTACACTTTCACCGCTCGTTCATGAGAAATTTAACATGGAATTGGCTGCTAAAGAGACACCTCTTTAGTTGTAGTAAAAAGATGATACTATCGGCCGCAGAGCAACCTACCCGGAAGAGATAATTATCCATACGCAAACAGCACTGACCAAACTACAAACCAAAGTGCCTACCATTAAAATATCAATCATGTTTTCAACACAGTGTTTTTGTTTGGTCTTGGGTTCTTTTGTCTTCACTCTTAAGCTGTCGGTAATGAATTAATGATGCATGCCACTGCCACATCTTACACATTTAACAACAATTTTTTCTAATAAAAGAAAACCAAGTATTTATTTATAACCCAAGTTTTACCAGGACCTACATATATATATACACACATATGAGGGGGTGGGAAATTAAAGAAAGGGATATATCAGGGTTTCCTATTCAAACAGCTAGGGAGTACAAGAGCAAGAAACAAAAGAAAGAAATCAGAAATGTTTAGTTTCATCTTTGGTATGAACTATTAAATGCAAAAGAAATAATGTATGAAGTATCCACCATTGAAACTTTGTGAAGCATGAATTCTCATTTTCATATAATCAGCAGCAAAAGGAAGAAGATAATGGGTAGTGAGTGGAGTGTCATTCCATCATATGATTTTTGATCAAAAACCATCAACCGACTTTCTGTGATTCACGAAAGCTGGTACCCCCTTATTTCCAAAAACATCCTTGGTGGAGTTGGAGGTGAACTTCTTTGATCCAGATGATACAGGATGAGATTGCTGCACTACCAAAACTGAGGCTGGAGTTTCCAAATTCATTGAAATTAATGTCTCGCCCATAACTCCCAATTCAGGGAATTCACTCCAGGTTGATAGCCCTGCTGTCAATTGGGATGTGCTACCATGTCCTCTTCCTACTACGTATAAATCGAAATCGTAGAACTCACTACTTATGGCCGATACAATCTGGTCTCCACTATTAACCTGTATTTCAACGTAAGCTATAGATTGATCATGCATTGTCTTGAACCTGAACTGGTTTATGTAATCATCATCAAGCTGCTTCTGCGTCTCTCTCTCAAACATAGCTGTGAAAATATCTGGCTCCTCCTCATTGTCTCCTGAGTTCTCCATAAACTCCGAACCATCTTTTCCTGGTACGAATCGGATTACGGAAAGCGTTACGCTTGGAGTGCCTGCCATTCTCCACGCATAAGCTAATGCTTCACGATCATCAGTTCCCTCAACGAACAACATGGCAATTCGACATTCATGCTGCGTGCCTTTTTGTGATTCCGCGAAACTCGATAGACCACGATCCACAAGCAAACCGATGGAACAGGGTGAAGTGGCCAACAAATTTTGGTTCACTAGCTTGTGCTGAACATTTTCTTCCGTCCATCCACCAACTGGATCGGATCGCCTGTGAAATGGGATCAGAATGATATTGGCGATCTTGTCTAGTGCAAAATGGTTGACATCCTCGTGCATGGTGGCGTAAGGGGACACTGCTGTTAGTGGCTTAACAGTGGCCCCATGGTTGTTGTCCTCAAAGGATTCGAAGGCACTCACTATTTGCTCCGCCTCAGCTTTTTCTCGGCTGCAAGTTTGTCCCGTATCAGCCGTCTTATCCTTATCATGGAAAATCAGCATTGCAGAAGCCCGCCCTGCCAGCTCAACCAAATGAACAGCAAACACTATAACCGGGGATTTTCTTGTAGCATTTGAAATCTCCAAGAGGGTAATCATGGCCGACAAATTTCTGGTGGAATGAACGCATGCAAGGATTCGAATTGGTGCTTCTGTTTTACATTTCTCTAAGTGCCTATCCATGTACTTTAAATGCCTTTCAGACTTGTGAGTGTAACTCACAATCGGGCCAACAATGGCGGTCATAAACGCTATGGCAACCACGATCCAAGAGAATGTTTGTTGGTCAAAACCCTGAAATAATATTTTATATATATATATAGAGAGAGAGAGAGAGATGGATCCTATAAGTAAACTAATGACTGTCTTAGATGATAAAAGAAAAAGAGGAAAAATTATAACCACCTTCATGTTTCGTCCTTCATTAAGAATAATGAGGGCAAGAACACCTTTGGTGTTCATGAGGACACCAAGGGCCAAGCCATCCCGCACAGGGCACTTCAAGTAGAGGCAAACAAGAAGAGCACTTATAATCTTGGCAGAGGAAGCCAGAAGTACAACTGCGATGACCAGTCCAACAGAATAGTCAGCAAAAATGTACTGGATATTGGTTCTGGTGCCGGTAATCAAGAATATAGGGGGCAGCAGAATCCCCACTACGAACTCTTCAACTTTGTCCATGATGGTCGTCCCTAGCTCTCCTCCGGGTATCATCAGTCCAAACATAAAAGCTCCAAAAATGGAATGCGCCCCACATAATTCTGTCACAAATCCAGACAGGAACACCAATGATAGAATGAAATATATGTGCTTATCCGAAGTTGTTGCTTCTTTGCTGGTTGCTGATATATATCTCAGTATCTTACGGATTAACGGACGCAACGAAAACCAGAAGATTGTCATGCCCACCAACACTGGGATCGCCACATACAACTCCTTTTCCCCATTGATTAAACTTACAGCTACCACCAGAAGACACCAACATGAGAGATCATTGACAACGGCTGCTGTCAAGGCAGTTTTACCAAGATCCGTATACATGAGCTTCAGGTCTGAAAGCATTCGAGCTAAGTCGGGAAAGCTTGTTAGGGTAAGGGCAATGGACCAGAAGTATGCCCCATCTCTGGTGCGCGTACGGTTTGTCGTTGCAGCGCCATGGAATGTAATCCCACTCCTGCAGCCAGGGGCAAAAGCATACCAGAAATGGCAACGCTCAAGGCCGTTTTTCCCATTTTTTGAATTGGGGTCAAGTCCATCTCCAGCCCCACGAGGAACATATAGAATGTTACCCCAAGGTTGGCCATTGTCTCCAGAAACATGCTCCCTTCAAAAGGAGTAAGATCATTAGCTACCCTGCCCGATATTCCCAGCGCACCTGGGCCTAGCAGAACCCCCGCCTACATGCATGCATGAACCAAGTAATTAGCTATTTCTTAATTTAATCACAAAACAAAATATCCAAAATATATACATATACATACAAGAAGCTGAGAAAGAAAGCGAGGTTGGCGAAGAGGCCTGAGGACGATCATAAAAACACGACCAATGGCTATGACCACACTTAATTGCAGCAAAAAGATGGGAAGCGTTTTCATCATGGGGTTCACGGATTGCCAGTAATTGTTCACAATAGGCTTGGTTTCATTATAACATATCGTAAATTCATTTCTCATGCCATAGATTATCTTATACTTTCCTTTGGTATAGAATTCTTGGCTATGGCTCATTTGGTTGCTTCTTCTCTCTATCCCTTCACCCCCAACAACCTATGACCTTTTTGCTTCAATTAATCTAATGCATACACCAACATTGGTGTCTATTTATTTTGTCTGGAAATTAGCAACTTCCAACTATGTTCTTCTCCTTGTTATTTTAAGTTGTTGCTATCCCTGAAACTCAACTTTTGTCTTAATTTATCCATTTGTTAGTGGCTTTCTTCCCTTTCAGTTCATCATCCAATTTTCGGCTTCCAGAACACCATCCCCGCTGCAACATGCTAATTTTAGACTACTTAATTTTTAATTTCTTATTTTAAAACATTTCTACGCTGTTTTTATATTTATTTTGTTTTCCTATTATATAGTTAATTTAAGTTAATAATAGGGGGCTAGAATTAAAATCAACTATTAATTTAAATAAAATTTTGGAAACATATATGAAATTATTTTTATCTATCCAATCTAATTTTTTACTACTCAATTTTAATATATTTATTGAATCCACCAAGGTTTCAATTTCAACCCATTCAATCGACTTATATCTCATTTTGCAAAAAAGAAAAGAAAAAGTATTCCTAAAGTTTGAAAAATGTCCATTTATCATTAAAATTTATTCACTTTATTTATTAATTGCTTTTTCCACTTGGACATGTGTCAGTGGGACAGAAGGTGTTGGCTTCCCCTTTGATTTCACTCGAAGAGATGTCTTGGTTGACTATCCATTTTGACTAGAGGAGCGACACCTTTTTGTTTTCAAGGCCATTCACTAGATAAGCATTCTCGACAAGCCCAACTGCTCCTAGATAATGAGATGAGCACTCGCTTTTGAGGCACCCGCTTTTAGGTATGAACACTCCTCAAGTGTGAACATGTTCTCAATTCAACAATGGGCTCATTTAGACATAACAACCTCGTACTAATTAAGTGCATAACAAAATGAGTCTCATAGTGCACGTCTTTCACGCTATGCATTATGACAACTTTCCTTATAATAACTTGCCATGTCATGCTAGAGGACAAGAGGACCTCTCCTATAAGTACCACTTCAATGATGAAGAAGGGATCAACTTTTCAACCCTAAATATGCTCTGAGCAAACCTTTTCTCTCTCAGTTAGCCTATCTTATTGTTCCTTTTCGACTCTTGGCCTCATTAGGTGAATTGACTTCCACAGAACCATCAATAACTTCTCGTTACCTCCTCCCTTGTTGTATTTAATATCAATAATTGATGCGGTGAATGATCTACTGTAATTTGATACATCAAATTAGGTTTTCTATTACACTAGATGAGCTTATTCTCAAGCAATTTAGGTGTCTTTTCTTTAATTTTGTTAATTTTTAGCTTTTGTTACTAATAAATGATTTTTGTTAGTTTTATGCCCTTTTGAGACCCAAATTAGCCAAATGGTGCCATGGGGGACCTAATGATGTGATTGAGTTGGTGTAAGAATTCGATAATGGCCGGAGCTCGAAATCTTCATTCAAAGTGGGTATCACGATATTGAGGCCATGAAAGTCGTGATACCCTTGAAAGTGCTGAAGCGAAGAAAATTGAGACCAACTCTAGTGATATCGCGACATTAAGGATGGGTATTGTGACATCGAGCCCCAAAGACCGCCTAGTTCGATATTGTCTTGGGTATCGCGACACTGAAGCCTGGGTGTCACAATACCACTGCCCGATGGGGAGAAAATTTACTACAGGGGTAGTTTTTTTCCAACACCAACACCAATCAAAATACGACGTCTAGGGGTATTTTGGTCAAAAATTTTATATTGTAATAAGATGTTAAAAGCCACTTTTGGATGAGGAACTAGGAGGCTGTTCACTTTTACTTTATTATCATCTTTTTTGCTTTCTGTTTAGCTTATTCTTCATTTCTAAGGTTTAGTTTTAAGTTTTTTCTGGTTATAATGTTAGTTTGTTAGTTTTCACTATAGCTTGGTTTTATTTGCATTTTAGTACTTCAACTCTCTTTGTATTTTCAGTTTAATCCTTAGTCATTAATGTAGCTCAACTCTATTTTCTTTTCTTTGATAAAAAATTGAACTTTAGTGTTGTTTTTAACCACCATTGTTACCACATTCATCTTCTTCAAGCAACAATTAAGAAAATTTTAAGATTTCTTTATGCTTATTTTAATGTATGATTTGAATGTTTATTGGGTTGTTTTTTGTATGGAAATGATGTTAGTAACTAAGTTTATGGTGGTTTGTTGATTGAAATGTTGCTTGGTTTATTTTTGGTACATGGACTAAATTGAATAAATTTCAAAACTTAGAATTGATGCCTTTAAGGGAACATATAGATAGGTGAGACCTAAATGAGATTCTATTGAGTGTCAATTTCTTTATCCCGAGTTAGTTTGGTGAGGTCGAGAGATCAATTGGACTAAATTGTCTACTTTTATAAAATGGTGGCCGAGAGGTAAAATTGAGCCAATTAGAAATATAAGTCTTTTAGATCCCTAATCCAAAGACTAATCAATAACATGGAAGTCAACCGGCCACTTGTGTTTCTTGAATTGTTAATTGTGTGGTTTTTCTTGTTTTACAATTTGGTCATTCTTAGTGTTAGGTAGTTGATTAGTGTAATTTACCATTGGTTACAAATTACCGTAATGTGGCACTTAGCAAATAGTTAGCTAGGATTCTTATTTACATGCTTGTCGCTTAGGAATCACTTTGTCTTTGAACTCCTTTGGGTTTGATCATTGGAAAACTCGAGTGTCAATTGTAACACTAAAAAATTATTACAACTCGACCTATCACACTTGCAGTATACCGCCATATTATAATTTTTTTGTGTTGATTCTCAGACTCGATGCACACACGCCGGGGCGTGGTCAGTGAGTGTGAACTGAACAATGTCTTAGACCCAAAAAGATGTTACTCTCAACTCCTCTAACCCTACCAACTCTGCTAACCCTACCAATTCCTTTTAAGGGAACGACAAAGACCTTGCCAACACTAAGTTCCCTTCAAACCAAACTTTTCCTCCTAGCACTCAAACGATGAACCACCCAGTTTTTACTCTTCTTAAGGCTTTTACTTAGCTCATGGCTTCCCTCAACATCCCTCTTTCCACTCATTTGATTGATCCTGATACTGCCGTAGTTGTACCATTGATTGCCCCAAGCACTCAAATCTTGCCTGAAACTTCTTTTCGAGATCCTAGAGACCAGGTCTTGCGCCAATATTTTTCCAGTCTAGATACTTTCCAATCTCACGACACTGTGTCTACTGTGCCCCCAAATCAGACATCCCAGCAACAACAAATATATGCCCCTCAACAGTAAGTCAATAAGATGCAAGAGAAGAGGTGTCTTATGAAAAACCAAATCTTGGCCCAACAACACCTATTTTAGGAATAGCAAGAGCGTCAATGCTTGTTGGGCCTCTAGAATGCCTACAACGATTAATTGATCGCAGAGTTGTGTGCAGCTAAAAACACTGCCAATGAGACCATCTTGTTTGATCCTATCCACCAGAAGATTTTACTCAATCAATTGTCTGTAGAAAGCAAAATGATGGTAATACTAATGAGATTATGGAAAATGTTCGACCAGTTATCCATTCAGACCAAGGAGTACTGATATGTCGTAATTTGATACATCAAATTAGGCTCTTCATTACACTCAAGGAGCTTATTCTCATGCAATTTAAATGTATTTTCTTTACTTTTTTTTCAATTTTTAGCTTTTGTTGTTAATAAATGGTTTTTGTTAGTTTTATGTCCTTTTGAGATCCAAATTGGCCAAATGGCACCATAAGGACCTAACAATATGATTGAGTTAGTGTAGGAAGTCGATAATGGCCCGAACTCGAAGAAATCATCATTTAGATGGGCGTATCATGACATTGAGGCCATAGAAGTTGTGATAACCCTGACAGTGTTGAAGTGAAGAAAATTGAGGCCAACTTCAATCATATCGCAATACCAATGATAGGTATCATGACACTGAGACCGCTAAGACTCCCAATTTCAATACTATTTTAGGTATTGTGATATCGCTGCCTGACGAGGAGAAAATTGACTGCAAGGGTAGTTTTTGTCCAACACCAATCAAAATACTATGTCTAGGGGCATTTTGGTCTAAAATTTTGGGTTGTAATTAGATGTTAAAAGCCCCTTTTAGTTGAGAACTAAAGTGGTTGTTCACTTTTTACTTTTCCTTTCATCTTTTTAGCTTTCTAGTTGTCTTCTAAGGTTTAGTTTAAGCATTTTTTTTGGGTTTTGATGTTAGTTAGTTAGCTTTTACTCTGGTTTGGTTTTATTTGCACTTTAACACTCCAACTCTACTTGTATTTTCAATTTAATCCTTAGCCATTAATATAGCTCAGCTTAGCTCCATTTCATTTTCTTAGATGAAAGTCTGAACTTTACTGTTATTTTTCACCACCATTGTTGCCATCTTCATCTTCTCCAAACAACCATCAAGAAATCATTAAGATTTTTTAAACCTTACTTTTGTGCTTGATCTAATGTATGGTTTGAATGTTTATTGGGTTTTTTTTTTATATTGAAATGATGGTGAGTAGCTAAATTTATGGTGGCTGGTTGATGGAAATGTTGTTTGGTTAGTTTTTGGTACAAGGATTAAATTGTAAAAATTGGAATAAATTAAATACAATTCAGAACTTATAATTGATGCCTTTAAGGGAACATATAGATAGGTGAGATTGAGAGATCTTTTTGAACATCGATAATTTTTGTAACAGCCCAATTTTGGACCTAGTCGGAACAGTGGTTTTGGGACCACAAATTTGATAAGAAAAAAATTATTTTTATTATATTTTTATGGTCTACGATTTCATGGAATGATTTTTTGAAAATTTCGTTCGAAAATTTCGACGTTTGGCCACTCAATTTAGTAAAAAGGACTAAATTGTAAAAAGTGTAAAAGTTGATTTCTACATGTTAAAAGTGTCCAATTGTTATGAAATTTTAAATTGGAGGTCCTTAAATGGAAATTAGACCATTGGTTAACTTGTTGGACAAAAATGGACATGAGATAAGTGAAATAGGATATTTTTAAGTTGGGGGCATTTTGGTCATTTAGTAATTAAAAGAATTAAAAGGGCCAGAATAGCAAAAAATTTGTCCATCTTCAAGATTTGGCCGAATTTCACAAGGGGTAAAGTCATATTTAGGGTTTTCAAGCTTTCGAGCTCTATAGTAAGTGATTCCAAGCCCCGTTTTTAATGTTCTTTACGTTTTTTAGAGTCTTGGTAACTTGATTTAGCTTATTCTGGCAATAATTTAACCTAGGGTTTAGATTTGGAAAAATAACCATAGGTGAAATGTGTTTATTTTGATGTTTTATGGTAGAATATGAAGCTTGAAATTATGTTAAACAACTTTTGCTAAGTGATTTTAAGTGAAAATGAGTAAAACGATATAATCGGTAAAAATACATAATGTTCATAAGTAAGTGTTAGAGTGGGAATTTGATGTTGCCATAGAAGGGAAAAATGTTCATCATGCTATAATACATAAGAATAAGGGATGAAGTTTAATTTACGAGCTTTGGGGCAAAAGTGTAAATATGCAAAAGTTTAGGGGCAAAATTGTAATTTTTCCAATTTTTGAGTCAAGGATTGTTTTGATAAATGTGAGTATTAAATAAGTCAAATGTGTTATTATAGATCAAGAAAGAAGTGGAATCAACCTTGATAGGAGAAAAAAAAAGATTAAAGACTAAATTGCTAAATTTTTATATTGTTGCACCAAAGTAAGTTATGTGTAAATAATAGCAATATATTTTTATAAATTGTGAATTATATTTGATATGTGAATTAATATTGAATCTGGAAGGAAAGTTTTTCATGAATTATTCAAGTGATAAAGTGTTTAAAATAAAGTGTTAAGTGTAAATTCCCGGTTGAACTTAGGAATAGAAGTGGATACAAGTGACATGTCACTAGAGACCAGTGTTACAGTGTTACAGTGAGTCCCAGGTGCTGGGTGATCTAACATGTGTTGTAGACACCTAACAACTTATGTGAGCAGGCCCGTGGACATTTCCAGTGTTATTGATCAGTGGTAGCTTCGACTACATTTCAGTGGTAGCTACGGCTACCTATCAGTGGTAGCTTCGACTACATTTCAGTGGTAGCTACGACTACGTATCAGGGGTAGCTTCGGCTACATATCAATGTGGCACTTATGTGGTAATTCTCTATGTATCCATGTATATTCCGAGTGATCAACGGGAAATTGACTAAGTGAAAATACATGAGATCATGTAACGACTAAGTGTAATTGAATGATGAATATATGTATGGAATTGAATTGAATAGTAATCGAAAGTGAAAAAGTGAAATTATGAAATAGTAGAATTAGCAACAAAATAGTTTTGGACAGAAATAGTTGTGTGACTTTGAAAAATCACCAAAAATAGTGAAAATCTAATTAGAGAGTGAATAAGATATGAAATGAAAGATTAATGAGTCCATTTTTACATAAAAGAAATAGACCAAGCAATAGAGTTATATATTTTGAGATATTTTAAGTTTAGTGAGACAGGGTCAGAATGAGTTTGGAATCCCCTATTTTGAATTTGGAAAATTTTTAAAAATTGTACAAAAATAATTATGAGCTAAAATTTATATGTTTAGAACCCTAAATAAGTCTATTTTCAATTGAAATAAACTTAAGTACCATCCTAATTTTGTACAGTGAGATAATTAATTTTTAGTGAAGAGAGGTCAGAACTGTCAAGCAGTCAAATAGTGAAAAATTTAAAGAATAAAATGTACTTATTGGATAATCTAAAAATTTTGAAAATTTTATGTTAAGAATATATGTGAATCTAGTTTCAGGGAAAATTAACGGATCTTAATTTGGAGCTCTGTAGCTCTGAATAAAAATAATTTAGTGACTCTAACTCGGATAGACAGCTTTGAGTATACGTATGAGTGAACATGTTATTTGTAAGAGTGTTATGTTCATTAAGGATGTGGAATGGAGAGGAGGAGGAGGAAAAATAAAATATATGAATGATTTATATATAAATTGGTCATATTTTTTATTATATTCGATAAATGTTGAATTAGAAATGATATAATGTTTCATTTCAATTAGTTATTATGAATTGAATTGTAAATTCATATGGCTGAAACCAAACAATTATTTGTTAGTATTATGCATGACATAATGTATTATTCTATATATATATTCATGGTTGAATTATGATTGTTGAGAAAGATAGATAAATTGGAATGAAAGTTCAAATCGAGTAGAACGCAGGGTTGAGTACTTTCGTTCAGTGATAAAGACGAATTGACCGAAAATACCATGGATGGACCATGGCAATAAGTGATATGTAATTCCGTGTAAGACCATAACTGGGCTATAGCATCGGTATATGTTATGTGATTACATGTAAGACCATAGTTGGACTATGGCATCGAGAAAATAAGTACTCAATTCCGTAAGAAGTTCACTAATTTGACAAAGTTGGTAAGTGGTACATGGACTCATATTCAAGTGATAGATTTATTATGATTGTTGAAGTTGAATTCAATTAAGTGATTTCACCAATGAGATATTGTATATGGCAAGATGTATTAGTGAATTACCTATTTATGAAATGATAATTGAAGTTCTGTAAATGATACATGGAGTTAATATGAAAAGATTTATGATTGTTATTAGTATTGTTTCTGACATAATGTGGATTCTTCGATGTTGAAATGATTTAACGGATTTATTGAGCATATGAATGAGTATGAGACTCATACGAGTTAGTATTGATATGTACATGTGTCTTATAAGCTTTGAAATGATAAGACTTGTGAATTGTGAATTAATCTGTGTGAAAGTATATGGGATATATTAGCGATTCGTTACGAGATATTGAACATTTAATATATTACAATGGTGGTAGCTATAAGGCTTGGATCAAATGAGTATATATTGGGCCTCGTAAGCCCTAATTAGTGATTCGAAGACAATAATTTGAAAGTTTGAATCTGTATGAAATTTTATAACTCGATTTAATATGTTTATAAGTGTATGTGTTTTGGTAATGCCTCGTACCCTATTCCGGCATCGAATACGGGTAAGGGGTGTTACAATTTGAAATCGCCAGATTCGGCCATAATGTTTAGGCTGATTTTGGGGTGTTACAAGTTTAGCCCGAGTTAGTTTGGTGAGATCGAGAGATAAAATAGACTAAATTGTCTAATTTAGTAAAATGGTGACTGGGAGGTAAAATTGAACCAATTAGAAGTTTAAGCCTTTTAGATCCTTAATCCAAAGACTAATCAACAACATCGAAGTCAATCAACCACTTGTGTTTCTTGAATTGTTAATTGTGTGATTTTTCTTGTTTTATAATTTGGTTCTACATAGTGTTGGGTAGCCGATTAGTATAAATTACCCTTGACTATGAATTGCCGTAATATGATACTTAGCTAATAGTTAGCTAGACTTCCGATTTGCATGCTTGTTGCTTAGGAATCACTTTGTCCTCAAACTTTCTTGGGTTTGATCCTTTTAATGCTTAAGTGTTCCATTCTAACATTAAAAATATTACAACTTGACCTGTCACACTTGCAGTAGACCACCCTATTATTGAATATTTTGTGTTGATTTTCAGCCTTGATGCATGCACGCCGGGGCGCGGTCAAGTCCGCAACAAAGTAGCCTCTATTGAAGAAAAAATAGTAGCTCTTATGTTGGAGTTGTTACATAAGGTCAAGGGTTCTAAGTCTTATAAAGCTTCATGGATTTATGCCAATGAACCTTTGGCCTCGTCGGTCTTGGTTCATAACCTTTAGCCACTTTTAAATTCTCTAAGTTATCTTACAGTGGAATAGGAGACCCGAAGGACCATCTTGCCCACTACAACAACCATAAGAACATACTTGGGGCCTCAGATGAAGTTAAAAGCAAAGCCTTCTCCATGAATTTCTCCAACATTGCCTAAAAGTGGTATTTTTCGCTCTTACAGGGGCTCATCTGTAGTTTCGATTAGTTAGCTAGTTATTCATGAACATATTTTTGGCTAACAAAACCCTTCTGTTATAACACCTCTTACCCGGAATGAACTGATACGTCCCGAGTAGGAGATATCACATTTGGACACAAAAGGTAACTTAATTCGAGCATCAATTTCAAGAATTAAATTTTACATAACTATACTCATTTGGACTTATTTAAGTCATTTCTAAGCTTACTTTAAAGTTTGGTTACAAATAGGTGTCGTTCGGGGCTTATTCGAATCAAAACAAGATAAATAAGGTCAATGTCACGACACTGCAAAATGGGTGTCGCAACACTAAAAGTAGTATGCTCAATATCGTAACACTAAACTCAAATGTCGTGACATTGGCTTCGAATGTCAGAACACTAAAGACTGAATCTCGTGACATCGGAGACATATTACCTAAAACACCTAAAACTAAATCTAAACAACCTTCAAACATTCTATATCATATCTAAACACTTTGAGAACTCAAATTATGTCAGTTTAACATTCAGAAACATCATTTAACTCATAAGCATATCCATCTAAGGGAGATCATTCCAAAGTAAAAAATAAGATTAAACATGCATAACATAGTTTTAGAACCACATGACTAATTTACAACAAAAATTTATATGATTCTAACCCTATGTACATGCCATTATATAACCAAAAATCTAAGTTCCATACTCTTCACAAACTCCTTTGGTGATGTGATGAGGATGAGGTTGGCCACTTCAAATGTGTAACACCCCAAACCCGGCCCAGATATTATGGCCAAATCTAGGGATGTCACATGATAGGGTGTTTGAAAATCGTGTCGTCACATTAAACCATTTCCATTGAATTCCTTCTCTCAATATCTTATTAGTTCCAAAATTGTGTTGCTCATTTAATCGATAGTTTCAAAACATTATTTGTTTGCGGAAGCTTTTAAAACAGGTTAAACAATCGTGCGTTTTGGAAAACATTTGTTTCTTTTGAAAACTGAGGTTTCCTACTACTAGCAGTTGTAATCCACAAGGTAAAGATAATTAAAACTCAAAACCAAAGTCTGAAAGTCCAATTACAACCCAAAAACTTAGCTAGTAAAAATAGAATAGAAATAAAACCAATTGTCGTAAATATGGGTTAAAAACCATAAAAGTCCAAAACTGTGATCACCGCTGAGTCCTCCGCCGCACCGATCTGTCTAGATCTGGGGATTACCTGTGCACATTTAAATTAAAGGGGTGAGTTTATGAAAACTTAGTGTGTAATCCCACAGAAAATAAACAATAGCAAATAACAGTGCACAGTTAAAGCAGTCCTGGACCTAAGCCCTTTTTCAGTATCAGTAACAGTTTGGGCCTTAGCCCATCTCAGTACAATATCAAATACGTAGTAGGGCCTTACCCATCATAGTGTTAGTAGCAATCATGCAGTATTCAGTAACAAAGTCCTGCCCAACCAGCCTCTACACACTATCTCCGTCCAACCCTACACTCCATGTGGGGACCAAATCAACCCGTCTATCCCTACACTCTAGATAATACTAAATGCGGCACAAAACAGTAATTTGCAACTGAGCTACTAGTATGTTAGGCTTAAGAGCCTTTCAGTACACTTCCTCCAAATATAATCAACCCAACCCCATACAATGCAACATAGAAGTCATGACATGCTATCTTAGGACATCAGTACATATAACCAGTTTAGTATACAAGCATACTATCATCATGCTCAACACATATATAAATCAAACAGTCAATTCGTACAATTAGGGGTCTAAGTGATGCTTACCGACTCTACAGTAGGTTCACAGTTGACTTGGGAGACCTGTACAACCTTAGCAATCAATTCAGTTAAAATGCGCTCACACGCCCATATGGTCTGTCCTTGTGGGCGCACACGCCCGTGTGGCCCACTCGGCCCAAATTGGCCTTAGCCACGTGGTCCATTTTTAATGTAACCCGTGCCAGCTAAATATTCATCTATGTTTTCACTAGTCACTTATATGTTCCTTCAAAGTAATCTACTTGAGTCACTATTACTAAATTATTTATATCTTGAGCTACAAAGTTCCAAATTAAGATCTGCTTGATGTCTTTGAAACTAGACTCAAATAGCTTTCTACCATAAAATTTTCAGAATTTTTGGTTTAGCCAATAAGTACAGTACAATATTCAATCTTGCCCCTGTTCTTCTGTCTGGCAGCTTCGACCTTTCTTTACTAAAAATTAATTATCTATTAGTACAAAATTTGGATGATGTTTCCATTTATTTATATTGAAAATAGACTCATTAACAATTTAAACATGTAAATTTCAACCAATAATTATTTTTCTCCAATTTTTTATGATTGTTCAAAGTCAGAACAGGGAAACCCGAATTCATTCTGACCTTGTCTCACAAAATTTATTATATCTCACGATTTATAATTCCATTACTTACACTGTTTCTTTTATGAGAAACTAGACTTAATAAGATTTAATTCCATATTTTTTTCATCCTCTAATTTGATTTTCACAATTTATGGTAATTTTTCAAATTTAGCCTACTGCTGTTATCCAAACAGGAAGCAATTTTGACTTTTCGCTGAATCCCATTTTCTGCATTTCGGGTACAAACCTGGTTTTTTTTATGCTAAAATAGTCCCCAAGCACTCCAAAGCCTATAATTGAACAAATAACACTAATTTAATCGGACATAAAGTGATCCCAAATCGAACTCGTATCGAGGTTTTAATCTATAAGTGACTAAACCTTACCTTCAACAGATGAACAGTAATTCCCATACAAACTAAGACTCCGATTGGTGATTACGAGCCCTTGAATCCTCCTCTAATTGTTATAAACAAAACACTTCAGGTGAAAGTTAACAAACCGAGACAAATCACTTATCTAAAACTTACCGAACGATCGCAGATAAACGTGGAACGACACGAGGCAGAGTGGGAGAAGAAAAATTAAGAAGATGAAGGGTGAAAGAGAGCAGAAATTCGGCAGCAATGAAGAGAAAAATGGCAAGAGGGTGGAGGGATTTTTGGGAATGTAAAAAAATGAAAGAAAAAGATGAACAAAATATTTGATAACCACCCCAATCCTTTATTTCTCTCTATCAAACTTCCCACTAAATCCAGTACTCAAATTTTTAGTCCTTCTCAAACTCTCCTGGACGCACGAGTAAAAATAATGCCCACGCCAAGATTCAAACATAGGACCTCCTTCACTCTAACACTCCACTTATCCACCAGACCAGCTGTAACAGCTTAGTTTAGACCCTAGTCGGATAGTAGTTTCGAGACCACGAATATGAGTTAGAAAAATATTTTAAAATTATTTTTGGCGTTTACAGTATGTGAATTATTATGTGTGAAAGTTTTGTATGAAAATTTTATCGTTTGTGTGCTCGATTTTATAAAAAGGATTTAATCGAAAAAAAATGTAAAAGCTATGGTTTAATTGATTAGGTGCAAAATTGATGTGTTCTTTTAATGTGGAGTCCTTATATGGAATTTTAACCATTGAAATTATGCAGGGATGGTAATGGGCTTATATTATAAGGTTTTATCATTAAAATAATTAAGGTTAGTTTTGTAAATTAGTTAAATATGTTAATATAATAATACATAAAATAAAAACCATGCATTATGTTCATCATCTTTACCGAAACTTCAAAGGAAAAAGAAATAAAATAATCTAGCTACGTTCAGCCTTGGTCCAAGCTTGATTTAAGGTTCGTTTTTTTTGTTTTTGATAATTTTTACGTTTTTGAGATTGTTGCTTTGTGTTT